>NC_056730.1:906216517-906562116 GCF_019279795.1 Protopterus annectens
TTCCAAGCAACAAATCTACACATCCTAGAGGTAGTTCAGCTATCTGATGCCGTCTATGGTGGTGCTCACTGTATATCATGCATGGCACAACCTAAACTAAACACAGGTAATGCCATCCACTCATCCACACTCCTCAGCAGTGGGAGCAGTGAGTGTGCCCTCTACTGTTAGCCTTTCTGACAGTACCACTGTGTCCTTGTGATAGGTGCATGGGGCTATCACTGTCAGCCTCTACAAACCCAATGACATTGGGCATTTGATGATTTATTCTTCTAGATCCTTTCCCAGCAGAACCTGTGAGTGCATACATGTAGCTTGCCACTGTTAAGGCTGGTACATATGTGTGAGTCACACCACACTGTAACATACAGATGTTCACCTGCCACAGATATGCATAGTATGTGGACATATATGTGCTTTGTGGTTCAGGTTGTCTCGGTTGCAGCCCTGCTGTCATAGTGTAATAGAAATGCAGCTTTCTATGCTGGATGAAATGACGGAGAGGTGCTAGACAATGTCCTATAGAATTGGCAAGTACCACTACTCACCTAGGGCACCCCTTACAGACACTAGCGCAGCTGTACCTTGTAGTGCAGGTTGTCTATGTTGCAGCACTGATGTCTGTAGGAGACACAAATGCAGAGACACATCTGCATAACATGAGGAAAAGTGACAGGCAGTGGCATTTGTCATTATTCACCTGCAGCATCCCCTAGAGACATCCAGGAAATCATACCTTGTGGTGCGGGTTATTTCTATTGCAGCCCTGGTGTCCCTGGATGACATAAAAGCAGATAGCTGTGTCTAAGTAAACTACACAGAAGGGTAAGGTAATGTCCTTCAGGAATGATATATGCTATAGCTCACCTGGGCCATCCCCTCAAGACACTAGGGTAGTTGTCATCATCCCAGCTCCCACAGCCAATCGACCACCAGGTATGAGGGTTCTCTCATTGCCACCACTGATGAATAGCAGAAAATCCTCAGTGTGCATTAGCTGCTGCTGCTTTGTTGGTGGTTTTCCCCATCCCAGAATTTCCAGAGCCTTGGTCTTAGCATACACAATCAAATTAGTAATCCTACGACCACCCACTGCACTAATTTCCTGCACCAACCTCTGCCACACCTGGTGCTGTAAGGCCTTGTCCATTTTACCTTTGTCCAGGGTACAACAATCATATTTGTGTAGGGAGAACAGTAGCATTTTGTCTCTTGTATGGTGAACTTCTCCAGCTGTTGTTGTTCTTTTAGTCCCATAATAGGTTGGCTATTTTCACATGTAAATCAGTGTGTGTATGCATAGCCTTTCATTTGAACCAACACCTGCCTGCTCACTGATCCCAGCATCTTTGTGGTGAGCACAGGCCTGGGTGATGCTATAAGGTAACTGTTCTGACATTGCCCCATAGTGTGGCAACTTTTGATATATGAGCCATGTATGCTATCCCTTGCACTTCTGCTAATATCTCAGTGTGTACTCTCTGTACTGGAGGCCCAGCATCCTCCGTAATCTATCCTGCTGTCTGTGTACATATGCAACAGTGTGCAGACACCTACATAGCAGGACAGTGACCAAGCATGACTGCTCCCCCAGTGCCCTGGTTGAATGTGGTTGAATATGCATACCCCCACCCCACATAACTGCAACCTCTCCTGCCTGTCATTCCTGTGGCCTGTGTGGATGATTATCCTGCCACAGGACTACAACTTGTCCTGACTGTTCCCTGTGCCTGATGACACCCTTTTCCCACAGGACTGCAATGTTTCCTGTCTGTTCCATATGTTCTATCGGTTTGAGCCCCCCCCCCACCAGCCTGATGGATTCCTGTCATGGCCACTGTATTGTTGCTGCACACATTGCACCACTGAATGACAATGTTTTTGTTGACCATGCCCCCTTCAGCAGTACCTGCAGTACTGGGGTCCATTACAATTCATCCTGTCTGTTGTGACTTTCCCTATATAGCATGGCACTGTGATATATACTTTCACTGGATTCTCTGTGTTGCTTACTGTTTTGTAGTCTCCCACAAAATGGCAGCTGTAGTTTTCATCATGCAAACAGGCCTCATTGCAAAATTATTATGCGAATGACGTGATTCAGTGTAAATGTCTTTGAATCATGCCAAAAATATAATGCAGTGTCACCCCTATTCTGCCCTATGGGGCACACTCCTGCTTGTGTATGGGCTTTAGGTCAGGTATGATCTGTGCACATGGGGAGCCTGGCCATGCAAATTACAGTTTAAATTAGGCTAATGACCATGTTCATGATTACCATGCTACCAACTGCCCGTCATGTCCCTGCTCAGGCATGGAGGCCATATAGGGTGTGTGTGTACCTATAAAGCCTGACTGACTCTAACATCTACCCTTCCCACACTACTGACCATGTGCACCATGCTACCAAAGCTGATCAATGTATTGTCCTGCCAGTCAATATACACCACAAGATCTCCACAACATGCAGCCACATTCCAGGGCTATAATTTCCATTACTAGACTTGACCTAGTGGAGATGGCCTTAGCAGGATCAGAGTGACAGGAAACCTACACGGTACAACAGGGAGTGCAAAATTGTTTTATATCTGCTGTACACATTGTATGGGGAGCATCTTCTGGGGATTATGAATGTCCCCTATATAAAGTGAATATATGGCCCATACTTCCCAAGATGCTGAGTCATGCAATTTACATCAATCACTTTGGAAAGCGGTGACCTGAAGAGGTGCTACCCAGACCTTTTCCACCATTGAAGAAGTAGTTAGGTTCAGAGAGACTAAATAGAGTAAGCAGAGTGTTTTTGCTGAATCAGTGTAAAGTAGGCCTGGTACCTGTAACTGTAAATTCCTTTTGTCATGGATATGCTGTGATCATTTTTTTTATTTCTATTTAGCAGAAGCATGGAAATTGAAGAGACCACCTGCGGTGGTGGTGCTGCGGTAGCATTGTCGCCTCACAGTAAGACGTTGTCCTGTTCGATTCTCAGCTAAAGCGTCTTCTGTGTGGAGACATGCATGAATGGGCGTACCTTAGTTGAAGGTTGTGCGTCAGGGCTGGCAACTGGCTACGTAAAGATCTACTGCCAATCATTAGCGGACCGGAGTTCCCCTGTGGCGACCCCTAACCGGGAAAAGCTGAAAGATACAACAACATGGAAATTGAAGAGACCAGGATCAACTACCAGAGGAGGCAGACTGGGCTATCCAGGAGATGGGGAAAGTGTACTGCAATGTATAACATACAGTACTAACTGTCATTAACATGTTTACTAGTTACCATGGCATTGAAATAATTGCTCTTCTTTTTTTTTCCGCATTTTAGTATTTAACCATTGCTTATTTGTTCATTGGATTTGTAGATTAGATTTTCTCTAGGTACTGTTCTACTCACACCTCTCAACTTCCCAGATTTTTGCTGAATGCACAGATTTTTGGCTAATATTTTTGGTCTGTTCCTCATAAAATATGTGGTTTTCTGGCAAAGCATTGGGATGATCTAAGGACTGAAATCACTAAGTAATGACATACATTTGAGTTTCAGACTTCAAATCATACAGAAACATGTATTTTAAAGCAAATCCTGTTACTCTAGCAACTTTATAACTTTATAACGGCAATATTTAAAATATGTCCCTATTTTTAGGCCTTTGTCCTCCCTTTTTGTTGAGCTTTATCTAGATTTCTTGCACTAAAAGGTTGAGAAGTATGGTTCTACTATCCTAAAGTGCCTCTAGTTATCCCTACTTTGCTGTATATGTGTCATCATCTGTTGAATAATAGTATGACCCACTGCCATCCTTTTACAGTGCTTTGCTGTATATGTGTCATCACCTGTTGAATAAAAGTATGTCCCACTGCCATCCTTTTACAGTGCTTTGCTGCATATGTGTCATCATCTGTTGAATAATAGTATGTCCCACTGCCATCCTTTTACAGTGCTTTGCTGTATATGTGCCATCACCTGTTGAATAATAGTATGTCCCACTGCCATCCTTTTACAGTGCTCTGCTGTATATGTGTCATCATCTGTTGAATAATAGTATGTCCCACTGCCATCCTTTTACAGTGCTCTGCTGTATATGTGTCATCACCTGTTGAATAATAGTATGTCCCACTGCCATCCTTTTACAGTGCTCTGCTGTATATGTGTCATCACCTGTTGAATAATAGTATGTCCCACTGCCATCCTTTTACAGTGCTCTGCTGTATATGTGTCATCACCTGTTGAATAATAGTATGTCCCACTGCCATCCTTTTACAGTGCTTTGCTGTATATGTGTCATCATCTGTTGAATAATAGTGTGTCCCACTGCCATCCTTTTACAGTGCTTTGCTGTATATGTGTCATCACCTGTTGAATAATAGTATGTCCCACTGCCATCCTTTTACAGTGCTTTGCTGTATATGTGCCATCACCTGTTGAATAATAGTATGTCCCACTGCCATCCTTTTACAGTGCTTTGCTGTATATGTGTCATCACCTGTTGAATAATAGTATGTCCCACTGCCATCCTTTTACAGTGCTTTGCTGTATATGTGTCATCACCTGTTGAATAATAGTATGTCCCACTGCCATCCTTTTACAGTGCTTTGCTGTATATGTGTCATCATCTGTTGAATAATAGTATGTCCCACTGCCATCCTTTTACAGTGCTTTGCTGTATATGTGTCATCATCTGTTGAATAATAGTATGTCCCACTGCCATCCTTTTACAGTGCTTTGCTGTATATGTGTCATCATCTGTTGAATAATAGTATGTCCCACTGCCATCCTTTTACAGTGCTTTGCTGTATATGTGTCATCATCTGTTGAATAATAGTATGTCCCACTGCCATCCTTTTACAGTGCTTTGCTGTATATGTGTCATCACCTGTTGAATAATAGCATGTCCCACTGCCATCCTTTTACAGTGCTTTGCTGTATATGTGCCATCACCTGTTGAATAATAGCATGTCCCACTGCCATCCTTTTACAGTGCTCTGCTGTATATGTGTCATCACCTGTTGAATAATAGTATGTCCCACTGCCATCCTTTCACAGTGCTCTGCTGTATATGTGTCATCACCTGTTGAATAATAGTATGTCCCACTGCCATCCTTTTACAGTGCTTTGCTGTACATGTGCCATCACCTGTTGAATAATAGTATGTCCCACTGCCATCCTTTTACAGTGCTTTGCTGTATATGTGTCATCACCTGTTGAATAATAGTATGACCCACTGCCATCCTTTTACAGTGCTCTGCTGATTATCTTTTACCTTCCAAGTCCTGTTTTAATAAGCTGCAGTACATCGCACTAACCACTTTGTTTGTGTCCTGTTTTGTTCTCTTTTTCATTCTTTTTTAATTATGTTTACTTGTTTTATTTTTCTCCATTTATTTTCTCATTCTGTAGGACTGGCCATGAGGCAGGCAAAGGTCAGGCAGCAGCAATCATACTCTGCACTGGCACTTCTCAGAGTGCTGAGTGCCCAGCAATCCACAGGCCTGCCTCTCCAAAGATGACAACGGTCAAGCTGTGGAAGATTACCTGGAAGGCTTGCTGTTGGCCTCACTTGTTTCTTCACTGATGAAGTAGGCACATCATCAGAGAATGGTGCTCCCCCCCGCCCACCATGTGCATCATTGGGTATGATGTTTTCAGCGGCTGGTGAGCACTAAGGTTGACTTGTGGCTTGATGTCTGAGCTGACACACTTGAGCACATCCTCCTGTGGCTGGAACAGTCATGTAGCCAGCCAATCCGAACCATCGGACTAGCAGAGAGATGGAGCCTGCCCATGATATAAGCAACGAAAATGACTGACTTCTAGGTGGGCTCCCCTTTACAACCCATCTTCATCACACCCTGTCTAATATCATGGTGTTTTACTGCCTTGTTTATTGAATCCAAACCTTCCCATCACCAGTTGTCTTCCATCTGTCAGTTTGTACATCTCAATTGCTGCATTTACATCACCATTGCCCTGTCAGTCTTTCTCTGCACTGTATGTTTCTGCGTCTTCCCCTTGCTGACATTCCTATACCCTCCTTCTTAGGCACACTTTCTTTATGCTACTTTTTCTTTTACTCTTCCTATAAAAATAAAAAGGGAAAGTGTCTCATAAAAATACCCTTTTCCCTGTCTCTGCACCACTCTTCCCTTCCCAGTGTCCTACTGTGTATTCCCCCAATTGCTATTTTCCCTTTCTAATTGTTCTGTCATCCCTTTTCCTTCTGCATTAAACAATAAACAGATGCCATTTTTCTGTGTAGCCCTAGTATTGTCTTCCCGCTCTATTCTTGTAACAGTTATGTGGAACGTAGATGCATGTGTAAATACACATAGCATGAGATGCACTGTCTATAATGGCGATGTCCCAGGGTTATGTGAACCTGCATACCATGGTTCACTCACTTGCATGGTGACTGCCATTTTCTTGACTGCATGGCTTCATTATGCAGCACTATCCCAGACATGCCTGCACTTTGTTGACAGTATGCATACCTAATCGCCCTCACTCTCCATTTCGCTATATTCACCATGCTTTTTATCACAACACAGTCATGTGATGGTATGCATACCTAATCACCCTCACTCTCCATTTCGCTATCTTCACCATTCTTTTTATCACAACACAGTCATGTGATGGTATGCATACCTAATCACCCTCAATCTCCATTTCGCTATATTCACCATGCTTTTTATCACAACACAGTCATGTGATGGTATGCATACCTAATCACCCTCACTCTCCATTTCACTATCTTCACCATTCTTTTTATCACAACACAGTCATGTGACGGTATGCATACCTAATCACCCTCACTCTCCATTTCGCTATCTTCACCATTCTTTTTAACACAACACAGTCATGTGACGGTATGCATACCTAATTGCACTCACCCTCCATTTCACTATCTTCACCATGCTTTTTATCACAACACAACACAGTCATGTTATATTTCTTTCTGAATACCCTCCACTATCTTGTCTGGAAGTTCATAACAAGAGATTAAAGGGATATAGTATAATCCATCAGTAAACAATTAATCAATAAACTTCCAGACATAGTGAAACAGATCTAAAGATGCCAATATTTGAGGAGTTCACTGCATGAAGCATCTCATAGCCATTCAGACATCTATAAACCATACTTCTCAACTGTCCAGATTTTTGTCTCATATTTTTGATTGTTCCTCATAAAATTAGTTGTTTTCTGGATTTTTGTGGCAAATCACTGAGGATTGAATTCACTAAATAACAGCAAGCATTTGAGTTTCAGACTTCATTTCCCCTCAGAAAATGTATGACAACACACAACCTTTTATTCTAACAATCATTTAAGTTTATAAGAACAATATTTAAAATTTGTCCCTATTTTGGGGGCTTTCCCCACCCATTATTTTTGTCTTTGTCTAGATTTTCTGTGCTAAAAGATTGAGAACTATGCTATTAACATTGCCTGGAAGTCATTCACTAAATGACTAATGTGTAGAGTTGAGGTTAGGAGTAGGAATAAGACCAGTCTTGACCTCTCTGCACCACCTTTCTCATGTGTACTAACACTAATCCTAATACTATCCTTGCCCCTATCCCCAATCCTTCACATTAGGTCAGTGAACAAGACACACACACATACACACACACACACACACACACACACACACACACACACACACACACACACACACACACACACACACACACACACACACATGCACTCTCACATAAACACACAAACGCACACACACACAGTCACATACACACACACACACACACACACACACACACACACACACACACACACACACACACACATACACACACACTTCACACATAACAGTACACAAGCACAACACTAAAGCTATCCCCTTCTTTAGTCTTTACTTTAACCCTAACCGACAAACACTTGTCCTTCTGCGTGTATATGTATGTATGTATATATATATATATATATATATATATATATGGTTTCACTGCATAATACTGAACTATCCCAATACTGAAACTGAGAACACTGAAACAAAAATCCTGAAAGTTCAAAATCCTTCAAACTCAAAATACTGAAACTCAAAATAATGAAAACACACAGCATACATATACTGAGTTTAAACAAGCTAAATCACATTACTTTTCACTACACTAAGTCCAATCTTGGACTTGATATATTTAAGTAGCAGGGGGTGGGGGGGCACAGCCCCCCGGGTGCAGGGGGGCTTGCCCCCTGCTTATATTTGAAGGAATGTAATTAGGTTATTGTTGTTTACAGTCAGTATATGTATCTTATCTGTTTTCAGTATTTTGACATTCAGGATTTTGAGTTTCAGTATTTTGAGCTTCCATATTATGAAGTTTTCTCATTTTCAGTGTTTTGATATTTCAGTATTATGAAGTAAAACCATATATATATATATATATATATATATATATATATATATATATATACACACACACACACACACACACACACACACACACACACACAGCAGAAACAAACAAACATTTCAGCATCACTACCCACTCCTAACATTTGATATTGCATGATTTAACTCTTCCTGTACTCATCAAATCCTGCATGTGACTAGTTCTGACACCAAGAACATCATTCAATGAACTGAAGACTAATAGTATGGTATGATATACAATTTAAGCAAAACTCAAATTGATGCCATCAAACGTCTAAGGTCCTACAAGCATTTAGGATATATGAAAGCGGACAAAGGTTGTGGCCTAGTAGTTATGGAAGAGGAAAACTATAGGTCTGAAATAAAGTGCATGTTGACAAATGTTAATTTTTTGAAAAGGTTAATAAAAGTTTTGTTATTAAGAGTTTTAAAAACTGATTGTGAATTGTTTTATTTATTTAATCAGAAATATGTTAATGATGGATTATATGAATTATGAATTTCTGACTGTGGACAAGCCTGAATTAGGTAAAATATTTAGTATACCTAAAATTCACAAAAATCAAGCTCGTCCACTGTTTAGACCTTTTGTGTCCAGTCCTAGACATGAGACTACAACCATTTCTTATTATTTGGACAAAATGCTAAGTCATATAGTACAGAAAAATGATGTACATTAAAGACTCATGGTCTTTGTTAGATCAGTTGAGAAACTATCAGTTTCAAGGCAAAGAGAGATTGTTATGTACCATAGATGTTGTCTCCTTATATACAGTTATTGAAGTAGGTGATGGGGTTGAATTGATGAAATTATATCTTTCCCAACTTGCTAAGTTACACAACATTACCATCAACTTATATGAAAAGTTGATGAAATTAGTTTTCGATAATTTTTTTGCTTTTGGTAATGAAATATACAAACAGAAAGTAGGAGTAGCTATGGATGCTCATGTAGCACCACCATTTGCAAACTTAGTACTGTGTTGGCAGGAATGTGTATCTTTAAAGACTCATCACTTGTTTCAACATGTTTGCTGGTATAGAAGTATTATTGATGACTTGTTTTTTATTTAGGGTGGAGAAATTATTAATTTATTTTTATTTTTATTTAACATTTGTTTGCCAGGATCGTCCATCTGGACAACAAGTATCTGTTTTCAGAGGAGTCCTGGGGAGAAAACCTCCATAAGTTTACAGAGAGAAGAAACATTTATAAAAGAGACATTACAGAGTAGTAGCATACAGACTGTAGACCTTACAGCTGTTGTATATAATAAGAGGATATCCCCCCTTTTGGTTGAAAATATAAGTGTACAAAATATAGAATGAGAGTACATAAGAACCAGGTAGAGCATTGCAAGATATTTCATAATTGAATAAGAGTATATAAATGCTTAAGTTTTCATATATACATTCTAGCAAATATACATGTAAGAGCATATACCTATATATACATATATGCATACACACACACACACACACACACACACACACACACACACACACACACACAGACATATATGCATACATTAAACTAAAAAAAGACATTTGAAGGCAAAACTGATGCTAAACGCTTTCATTCTTTAATGATATCTAGAACTTCTTCAGAACTGACAAAATTTAAAAAAATGTCAGGTATAAGTAAGGTGCACAAAGTAGAGAGAAAGATGTAACCATGACAATAGCATATATCTTCTGAGAACACAGTGAGGAAAAAATTAACCAGTCAGAATTTACACATTTTGTACAGCTGTATATACATTAACAAATATTAGTATAAAGTGGGACTGGTCAGACTCCCCATCTCAATGCACATTTAACATTCAGGTTTTCATTGAGTCCAGGAGGGGTCTCAGCATTAAGTAATAACAGCCATCGCATTTCTTTCGGTTCAAGCAAAGTCTCATAATCTCCAAAAAATTGGTCAACCTGTTCCAATATGAGAAATTTGAAACCAATAAATTCAGGGCAGCGTAAACTGTGTCTTCCTAGAATTTTTTTCATCTTTATTTCTGATAGCTGCCAAGCGTTCTTTTACTCTGTCAGAAAGCTTTCTGATCGTCTTACCAACATAAAATGCTTTGCAAGAATTACACACTGCTCCATAAACTAAAAACTTAGAATGGCAATCAAAATGGTTTTAAAAATAGACTGTAATGTTACAGTGTTGAAACCTGAACTCAGAGCCAGTATAAATGTATTGACATACTACACATTTGTTGCAAGTAAACATGCCCTTAGTGTCATTGTTCTGTACTTATAATACACAAAAATGTGGGTTATCTTTTTCAAAAGACATTTTCAGAGTTGTGTTTTTTTTTAAAGAAAAGCTAGGATTATACCCCAAAGCTTGACATAAATCTTTACTAGCTCTAATGATGTTCCAATTTCTCTGCACGATGTTTCTAATGCCTTGTACATCTTTGCTGATAGGAAGAGGAAAACTGCAGTCTCTTTCAGTGTTTTTAGTTTGATCTACCCCCGGATTCATGAAACCTCTGTGTAAGACTAAATAAGTCTTACTTGGAGGCTGCAGTCAAATGGTATGATGTCAGTGTGCCATGAATATTCATGAGGGCACGCTGACTCTACCCCAAGCCTAACAGGACCGTGCAGGCAAGCAGGGGGCGTGTCCGACTGCCGAGCAGTCTAAAGGTCCACTCCCCTGCAAGTGTGTGAAATGCAAAATGTCAACACACAAGAGCGAGTCCGCTCAAATGTTCATGTACCCAACAACCACACTCCCTGATATTGTAAACCCCCAGTACAGTTATAAAAAGTAAAATATTAATATTTTTTTCTAATTCCCAATATAGTTGCCCGTATTTGCGTGTGTGTGCGCTACTGTGCCCATTGCTTAGCTGCAGTTAGCAATCTCGACATGGAAGAGCATAATAAGGAATGCGTATGCAAATTACACCAAATAGTAATAGAGTAGTGGTAGAGCATTCACACAAAGAGGAGGCATTTACGGTTCAAGTCCTACCACTCCCCTTCCTATTTTATGTTAAAAATGAGTATATGAAATAATTCCTGACATATATGATAAAACTTTTACTAAAAAGCATTGAAATGGCCTATGTATCAGTGAACAAAATGTAAATTTATAAAGGAACCTGACATATAATTGTCCGCAGTTAAGCAGTGCTTTACCCAGCACAATGTAGTTGCCCATAACTAAATTGCACTTTACCCAGTGCAATGTAGTTGCCCATAGCTAAATCACACTTTACCCAGCGCATTGTAGTTGCCCATAGCTAAATAGTGCTTTACCCAGCGCAATCGGTTTGTGCGGAGGTGCGCGTCACGCCAACCAGTGCACCATCGGGCAACGTGGAGCAACGTAGATCAAAGTTGCTTAAACACAGCCACCCCCCCTAACTTGTCTGGACAGTAGTAAAATAAAAAGCAATGATAAGGTTTGAACCCAGGACACTGTGCACCATAATCAAAGTACTGAACCACTAAGCCACGACAGCTTAGGAGAAACATCCACTGTTAACATATATATACTTATAAATGGTAGATTTACCATTGCTAAGGAGGTCTGCAGTCAGCCGAGAATTTTCAAAAATGGCCAATCACAAAAAAGTGCGGGAAATGCGGCATATTTAAGCTCCATAGGCGGGAATACTCACCATAACTGATTGTAGCTCCCATCTGCAGTTAGAATGTCTGGTGCTGGAGAGGGTACTCACTTTAGAGTGAAATGCTGGGGCATCGAGGAGTCAAAATACATGGTTTGGCTCCTAGTCCATCATCATGACACTTGACTCCTGCAGGGCCAGTTCCAAGGGATGGAGTATAAGGCAGAGGCTTGGAACCAGTTGGCTCATGAACTCACCAGTGCCACAGGTGTCCCTCGGAATGGTGAGCAGGTCCGTCACCACCATGCAGACCTGAAGAGACGGAAGCAGGACCTTCTGAACCAATGGATCCAGGAGGCCCATCATATGCATGATGCCCCACTACTAAGTAGGTAGCCATGGAATGCAGTATGTAAGACATGCTAATATAGTCTAAATAATGGATAGGTATGTCTCAATATCCCTTCATTTACTTCACAGCTGCAGGTGTTCGTGTTATGAATCAGCAAGCCTATGCTGATAGGCTGCTAAGGCTGCGCCACCAGGCAGGTTAGTAATTATTCTGCATGTATTGTTATATGATATATGTGAGGGAGCATGACAAACATGTTGTAGCCCAATAATACAGCAATAAAATGGCCTGAATAAATCCTCTGCATGTACTGTTATATAACATAAGTCAGTGAGCCTGAAATAGAGTGTACTAACCCAGCAATAAAGGTAAAATAAGTCTGGAATACTATCTCTGCATGTACTGTCATAACATATAAGTGAGCAGGCCTGAAAAAGAGTGTTGTAACCTCTCAATAAATGTATAATATGTCCTGAATATGTCTTCTGTATGCACTGTAATATCAAATAAAGGAGACAGCCTGTAGAAAAGAGTGTTCAATGTAATTAATAAAGGTATAATACTTGGAGTGTGTCTGTGTCACTTACTTTGAAATGTTGTTGTACCCTTGCAATAAATAAATAGTACTGTTGTATTAGGTGCTGCCAACCCACAGTTGTGCAGTCCCATAAGAAGTGGATAAAGGAAGTGGCAGTAGCTGTGAAGCATATAACATTTATTCCCTGAATAAATCCTCTGCATGTACTGTTAGATATCATAAGTCAGATAGCCAGGAATAGAGTGTAGTAACCCATTAATAAAGGTAAAATATGTCTGGAATACTATCACTGCATGCACTGTCATGGAAAATAAGTGAGGGAGCCTGAAAAACAGTGTTGTAACCTATCAATAAAGGTATAATATGTCCTGAATAGGTCTACTGTATGCAGTGTGATATCAAATAAAGGAGAGAGCCTGTAGAAAATAGTTTTAATATAAATAAGAAAGGTATAATACTTGGAGTGTGTTAGTGTCAGTTACTTAGAAATGTTGTTGTACCCTTGCATGAAATAAATATTACTGTTGTATTAAGTGCTGACAACCCACAGTTGTGCAGTCTCATATAAAATGGATGAAGGAAGTGTCAGTAGCTGTGAAGCATATAACAGTCCTCAACAGTTGTTAAATGGCTGACATGCATAGGTAAATCTGGCACATGAGTAGCTTGTCAAGGTGTTCCCCAGAAATGTGAGTGTGCTACATGAAATGTAGGGTTCTGTAAAAAATCAAGTGAAAATGTCACGTGAACACATCCAGATGTGCAGATACATAGATACATAAATAAAATACAAGTATGTATCAGTAACATATGCATCTTGGACAGTTACTATGTCAGATATAGGTCAAGTATATAATGAACTAGCCAAACCCATTATGCAATCTAATGCATGTTGCCTAGTGTAATAATACATGTAAGGGATATACACCTGCAGTCAATAGGAATATAGTGTAGAGTTAAAGTACTAATAAGATGTTAATGGAGGTTTCTTTTTACACCCTACTCCATGTGCATAAACAATGCAATTCCACACCTCAATGGGTATGTCTAATCTCAAAACATTTGTTGGGACATATGTCCTATTGTTCTATAAAATCTGCATTTACTTTGATGCATGTCCTCTGTTAAAACACCACAATCTTGGTGGCCTGTTGCCACCAATCATCCCTGCATGCTGTTGTAATGTCCACTGTCGTTCAATATATGCATGTGTTATGCTTGCTGTTCAGCTGTTGTAACCCTGGTGTGTTGGGTTAATGGGAATATTACTGCATGCTGTTACAACTAATTTGGAATGCTGTTGTCTATGTTGTAATTAAACACACCTAATCACAGAACGTATGGGAAGGCCGGTCCCAGCGAACCCACCTGTCCCTCCTCAGCTGGCGATTTCACCTGGCACCAGCAGGTCTGGTGCCCTGCCCGGGCTACCCTCCTCCATTGGTCCTGTGCCACCTTCGGGTGGAAGCACTGCAGGGGGTGGGGTTCGTCCCCCCCCTGCAAGCGTGGGCAGAGAAGGGCCTCCTGTCACCCTCCGAAGGGTTCGGGTTGTGGTGCGTAGGGAGATCCAGCGTTTAGTCGCTGATCCCCTATGCCAGCTCAAGGCAAGAGTGGCGTGACTCACGGGTGAGCCTGCCCCTCCTACGCAGCCCACAGCACAGCGATCCTCTGGTCTGTGAAGGTTCAGTGGTGACTGCCCATGGTTGGGGATCTCAGTCCCACTGTTACCATCTGTGGGCTCATGGGCTTGCGATATCCAAACATCTGTCCCCGTCAATTGTGTTCACCCACCCCATGTGTCATACTCCGCCCCTGTATGCGTCTTGTTTGTCTTGTCTGTTCACCTACCCTACCTACCTCCCCAAATATACCTACTTCCTCTACCTCACTTTCCACTCTCACCTGAAAAAATAAAAAAAAGGGCAATCTGTACCCACAAAAAAATTATGCCCCATACATAGCTGCCCATTTTGCACACATGTCCGCTGGACATGTAAACTGATAATTATAATTGGCAGTACAACATACTTCATTGTCCTTACCCCTCTCTCATGGGTGGAAGGTTTCAAATTTCACTCCAAATTTGCAACATATGCACAGCTGTTGCTGGTAAAGAAATGGGCAGCTATGGACCTTCCCTACACCCATCCTGCACATCCCGAGCTTGTTTTCCTACTGTCTTTCCCTCTTTGTGCCCCCTTTTTCACCACTTTCCTATCTCCCCATTTTCTTTTCTTTCAAAGAAATTAGCACGGGGGTTAGCGGGAGTAAGCACTTTTAAGCAGTAGTAAGCGGGTTTAAGCGAGTGTGCGCATGGGTGCACTTAGCGAAGCATCGCTAAGCATTGCGCAAACCCGCTTACAACTGCTTAAAAGTGCCTTAGTCACTCTGTGTCAGGGCCCTTGTTCTGTTCAGCAGCAAAATAAAATGCCTCTATCAGTCTCGAATCCCAGACCTTGGACACATTAGACTGCATGAAGTACCAGTAAGCCACAGCAGATATACAATAACCTTGTGCTGCAAAAAATATATCATGAATTACAATGAGTGAATGTAAAGGAAAAATAGGAAGGCCATAACACAAAGCTTGTTCTGTGGATCTTTACCAGCAATTGTTGTGGAATTGCATTACATGAGTGTGATGTGAGAAGCAGCCATTCAAGCAGAAAATAATGTTACAGAGGCACTTTACAGCCCCCACACAGTATCATAGCAGGACAAACACTGGCATATCTGAGTAGGGCAGAGGCCATACCTCCTAACTGTGACAACTTTCCAGGGATGTCCCTGATTGTGAAACATATTTTAGCTGTGTCCCTCCGAATCCCTCAGAAAAGTACTGACATCAGTCAGAAAGGTGGGCTATTACACAATGAATACTGACAATAATAACAGTAGACACCACTTGTACTTCATGAAAGGAGTACTAATCCATATGCACTGCTTCACTGAAGTCTACACCTACTGTCCCTATTATGTGTAAGGTGTACCTCACTTTCAACAACCTATCCCTGACTCCATGCAAAGATGTATCTGAGTGTTCCATAGGCCTGGCAGAGGCACAAACACAAAGGCATATAGGCTATACTGCTGTTACACACTCTGCAAATAGCTTTGGTAGGACCTCCACAAGCATACCCTTATGTAGGAGTACAACACAGAAATACCAATGGACGTAGCCATGTACTGGTAGCAACTGACTGTAACAATGCCATTATACCAGTGCTGAAAACACCTGTGAGTTGCACAGACAAAGAATGACAGTGTAACTTCGGGCTACCATCTGGATAGGTTCACAGTTGGGAACTATGCAGACAGACCACCTGCCCTGATAAACTGACAGGTACACACCAATCCTGTAAGTCCAGTAAGATAATATTCACACATTAATACATAATGCTCTCTGTATGTAAGCATCCCCCCCACAATTAAAAGATATGTGTGTGTTTAGGGTCTACCAAGTGTGTAGGTAGGCATACTCAGTACTGGAATTGTCCAGTTGTCCTGTGAACCCTGTGCTAATGTCAACAATAAAAAACACAAACCCTGCAGAAGTGAGTACATTAATATTCCCAGTATAACAGTTCACAAACAGTTCATGTGCCAAAAGAATACCTCTCAATAACTACATTTGTATGGCAGTTAATTATATGAGTAGAAAAGAAACTACATAGTCACATAAATGTTGTGTAAGCATTTGTAGTGGTGAGTAAAACTCTACACTGATAGCTCAGTACTGGAAGTGGCAGCAGTCAGGTCTGAGTACAACATGTACATCACTGTCTACACCTCTAGCTTCATTTATAAGACGTATACCAACCTTCTGACTTACACAACAGTGTCCACAGCAAACAAGCATGGGCCCCACTCTGGAAATCTGAAAGGGCTACGCCTACATACCTTAGAAATTTATAGCATTGGGTTGCTATGACAGTGAGTACTGCAATTACCACTCAGCAGGCTGTATGCATTTACCAAATGCTGGGCAACAATTGGTGCAGAGGGCATCACATGCACATGCGCAGATACCTATAAAAGCAGATTGTACTTGCTATCCCCACATGCAATCATTACATTGCATGTTCAAGCAAGTGAACAGCTCCTGCAGACAGTAGCAAGTAAGAAAAAAATTAAACATTAGGTAACAAATATATATACCTAATCAAAACTAAAGTTATCAATTAAGAAAAAAAAAAAATCACAAAGTTAACATAAGTAAGTATCTGTACTTAATAAAAAAAAAAAAAACATCAAAGCATACACAGACGGACCTGAAAGGGACATACAGGTATGTAACAGTTTGTAGTTACCGGCAAGTAGTAGATGTATGAATAGTACTGTACATCCTCTGAAACATGCATATCTGGAAGCAGTAGGTAGGTATGCACTGATGCCATGCATAAGTACTGCCATGGAGAAATTGGTGTGTAGCTGTGTGCAGTGAGACAGAAGTGTGACATATGTAGCTCAGCATTACATGTCAAACATCTGAACATGTTATCTATGGTCTGTACAGTACTGCGTTTAATGGCAGTTTGGGGGAGTAGTACAAACACCTATATAAACTTGGATGTCACAGAGTAAGACATGCATGATAGTCAGATAATGTGTAGCTTAGCATTGGCAACTGCTGTAGCAGGCTAGTATAGTAATGTATCATTTTCAGCTATATATACCCTTGTACTATTACTGTATGCACACATGTGACATCTGTCCATGTTGTAGCAAGGCCCAACAGGTCATCCGTGAGGTGTAAGGACTTACAACAGTGTGGACCTTGTGTCTGTATGGCACACACATATGGCGAGATACATATGTGTCTGATTTATAAGCATCTGAACATGTGCATAGAGCAAGGGACATACTGCAACTGTTTGTGAAGGGCGGACATTTATATGTTGGTGCAGGTTGTTATGTGCATATTTATATGTAGGTTGTAGTGTGTGTCAAACAAGACAGCATACAGTGCTGGCATATGACATGTGTTGTTCAAACGCCGTGGGTATGATTTGTTAGGTTTATAGTCTTCCAGATAGGGGGTCTTGCTAAAGATATATGTGCTGAGAACACCTTCCATGCATTCTGCACAAGACTGTGCAATATCATTACATAACTGTATCCCCCTCAACCTTTGCATAATTGATATTCCCACCATGAAAGGTGGACTGGATATGTGCCGATATGCATATCTATGTGTACACCAGTGGATGTTCATATGTATGCTCCAGCTCAATGTTGTACACGTATTGCCATCCCTGTTGTTAAAAGCCCTGTACCCATGAACTACCACATAGGTGGTAGTCTACTCAACACCGAAGGTGTGGTAAGAGACTATGGGACACAGGTGGACAGTAGTGTCCTTTATGATAATCACAGTGCCACACTAGTCATGTAAACTGAGTACAGTCCACATGTCATCCATGGAAACAGAGGTCAGTGTTCCACTCTACTCATCAGTCATAACACCCATCATAGAGTACAATGTCCCTGTTGGTATGTACCTCAGAAGACATCCACAGCAACTGTAGACGCCAGACACATACCTCACAAAGAGTATTACCGGACTCAAACAGATGCCCTATGCTGACTGTCTTACAAAACCACAGCTACACTGTGTCGCATACCGCCTACCCAGAGACAACCTCTGCCTAACATACAAAGCTATGCCAAACCCACAGGTGTTGGACGTGCTCCATGTAAACAGATGGAACTCCATACAAGCTACACACTGTACTGATCTAAACCTTGTAAAGTCAAAAAGCAGAACATGCTTGAGTGGCACATTATCATCACTGACACATACCAGACTGTGAAACCAACTACCTATCAACAGCAAATGAAGGTCCTCATTAGCAGTTGCCATGAATAATCATGATGATTGGATGTGAGATAGGAAACACAACCCGGTAATCACCTCTGTGGCTCTGCATGACAGGGGCACATGAACCTACATTACGTGGGTGTTGAAGTGCAGGGTACCATATGTCTAGGCTTCCATAAGCCCTAAGGATAACAGCCTATCAGCTACCTAGGACCCGATACACACACACATGTACCTGTTGCATCACATGCTATGTAAGGTTGACTGGGTGTGATGGAGAATGTGTAGGCGAATGTGTCAAAGATGTGTATATGTGTGATAGCCTAGTGGGAAACTGTGTATACCAAGGTATGTAGTGTTGTAGCTCTAATCCCATCAAAAGGTACATATGCTATTGCCAGGCAGGAAAAGCAGTATGGCATACATTGTGACATAGTCCCATGGTGTCGACTGGAGTGTGCCATTGCAGGCTAAAGCAGTACATGTATGCTTATTGATTGTTAACACTAGTGAATACAACTCACGTATGAACTGTAGTACTACCTGAAGCTGTAGTCCTCAACAGCACAGTATGGTTTACATCCACATGGCTTGGTAACACTGTTTTGTTTGTTACCTGTAGTCCTCACACATTACATACCTCAGGCATGAAGTTATGTAGGTGCTGACACACAGTACAGTATGGTACACAGGTAAATCTAATCAGGGTTGCCATACCTTTGTGTCTTGTAGGTATGTCTGATGTGTGTGTGTGGATATGCCTGTAACATTGCCTCGGTGGTATGTGTGTCACAGGATATAAGTGCATATCTAGCAACATGTATAGTGTACTACAGCAGTATGCCACCTATAGTGATGAATGTGCACATATGTTACTGAGGGGTTTGCTATCAACAAGTAGTGTGGTGTACTGGTAGTACTAAAACTGCACTGTACATTCATTTCAATGGATGACAAATGTCTGTATGCATTAGCGTCATATACACCTCCTTTGGCTAGGTGGTGCATTGTGTCACATACAGTGTGTCATGTACTGTTGTATAGTCTTACATACTGGTTCCACTTTGTTGCCATGCAGAATATGGTTTGGTATATAGTATGTGCCAGGCACTGTCAGGCAGTTGTGGGCTTAGCAGTCATATGTGGTATTAAAAGTGTGTATCTACTGACAGCCAATAAGTTGCTATATATGGCATTTCATTGATGTCTGTACTTTAGAATGTTGAGTGTGCCACATGACTTGCTCACAATTACTGTTTCATTGTCTTCCAGGGTAGTGTCACACAACAGGAAACCAGCATATTCCCCTGAGGAGGAGGAAGTAATATCAGATGCCCTCATACACCATTATAACCTGCTGTTCTCCAGAACCTGCCAGGACCAGCATGGTCGCACTCCACCGTGGCAGGATGTTGTCTGTCAGGTGAATGATTTAGGCATGCATAACCGGACTTATGAGCAGGTACGCCATCACTGCAGTGATTTAATTAGACATGTCCGGCAGCATGCCTCCGATGTCCACAGACAACAGCTTGCTACAGCTGGTGGTGCTGCAACACATCCTCCCCTCACCAGAGTGGAAGAGCTGCTCCTCAGCGTGGTGGCTCCTGGCCAACCAGTACAACACATCTGTGTCATCATGGAGGCCGGAGTCACCCAGCACGGCGATACAGAGCATGCAGGTAACATGGCATATCTGTAGACCACTGTTATCTCAAGTGTTATACTATGCATTTATCAGATGTGTACTGTGTATGCAGAATATGTGGAGCCTGGTGTCATGCAATACTGATAATTCGGGACATTATCTGTATGCCTGTGACTGTCATCTCATGTACTACTGTATAATTGCAAACTCACAGCAGCAATGCCATAGTTGTTGACACTGACAAACTGTCTCATATCCTTGCAGGTCCCTCTGGTGTGATAGCAAGACAGCAGACCCATGCTGGTGAGTGGGCTACAGTTAATATAGCATATAACATGCGCATGTCATAGGAGAGTTGTAGGCCATATACACATGTTAAACACCTACACATAGTGCATGCTCTGCATGTTCTCTGTGGGACTATGCACATCCCAGTGACATAAGTAGCTGACTCATACACATGCAATACACAGAGCATCCCAAACAAGTGGGGTACACTGTAGTGGACATTGTATAGGCAGAGTCAATACACATGCACACAACATACACCACTTTGTCATATGCAGTATGTGTTAATATGATACACATGGCGTATGTAGACACCTGCTGTAAGGTCATAATCCAGTATCCCATATGTCATCAATACAGCACAAATACTATACCTGGGGGTAGAGGCCTATCATGGGGCAGTGTGACACACGTCAACACACAACACAGTCATGTTAGGCAATGCTCCCTATTGAACACCTGACATGCCCATGTAACAACTGTCTGTGAAATGTTAAATGTAGCCTAAGTGGTGCAGGTCAGGTACAGCCAGATAGTTGCCAGTGTGATATACATCAGTGGCCTTAAGTGACCACATGATGTTGCATGATGATGGCTCATAGTACAACCCTACATCCAGTTACAGTACCTACAGTACTACACATAGCATTCATTGTTATACACCTGACAGTTGAGTGTATCCAGCCATGGTATGTATAACTATGAGTGATGGTGCACAGGACATTGGAAAGCATTTCAGACTTGCAGTGCAATGTTGTGTCCATGTACACATTGTGTTCCAGGGTGAGGTCAATCATTGAACAACACACATGCATCAACAACATGTATACTGTTATCAACAAGGACTCTCTACACTCGCACTGCATGCTGTTGAGCAACACACATCCTGCATGCTGACACGTGTGATAGGACTCTTTGGCTTGTGATACTGTACTCCACCATCAACCACTAATGAATATGTTCCATATTGCTGTTGGTGTGTGTGTGTGTGTGTGTGTGTGTGTGTGTGTGTGTGTGTGTGTGTGTGTGTGTGTGTGTGTGTCAACTTGACTGAGTAGTGTATTGTGTGTGTGCATGTGTGCATGTGTTCATGTATGCATGTGTTCATGTGTGCATGTGTTCATGTGTTCATGTGTGCATGTGTGCATGTGTGCATGTGTTCATGTGTGCATGTGTGCATGTGTGCATGTGTTCATGTGTTCATGTGTGCATGTGTGCATGTGTTCATGTGTGCATGTGTTCATGTGTGTATGTGTGCATGTGTGCGAACATCCTGTACAGATGTTAAAGCGTGCTTCCTGTCTCCCTCTCACAGGTGCTGAGGTATTGTTGGATGGGTGCAGCAGGGAACCTGATGTCACTGCCACAAATAGTGAACATGATGATACATGTGTTGTGGCACAGGCATGTTTGACAGGGTCTGTCGTTGGTCCATCAGTCGACAGTACACAGCTTTCCACCCCATCTTTTATTTTTATTTATTTTATTTTTATTTTACATTTGTTGACCGGGAGGATCCGACTGGATGCATGTCCATTTTCAGCGGAGGCCCGGGGAGAAAAGCTCCAAACACAGGTTACAAAAACATTTAACTAACAGTG
Source organism: Protopterus annectens (assembly GCF_019279795.1). Lineage (NCBI taxonomy): Eukaryota > Metazoa > Chordata > Ceratodontiformes > Protopteridae > Protopterus > Protopterus annectens. The sequence continues at coordinate 906,238,742 of NC_056730.1, forward strand.
AAGCAAAATTTACATTCAAAATTAGAGCATGATAATTTATTATTTCTAATTTATCTAAAATGTAAGAGGAATAGGATAGTAAGGAGATGTAGGATATTCATGAGATATCGCAGTTATTACAGCCTAGAGTGGACTATCCCGGGTTTAGGCAATGGCAAGTTCGCATTGAACCCAGATGAGTTTTTAGCTTAGCTTTAAATTGACTTAAAGAAGAGATGGATATAATATCATGGGGAAGTTTGTTCCAAATTTTACCTGCAGCGTTGGTGAGAAGGAAGTCACCAGCAGAGTTGTTAGTTTTGAAGGTTTGGATTAGGAGACGGTTGGATGACCTCAATGGACGTGGATTATTACAAAGGGGAAGCAGTGTTTTGAGGGAAGGAGCATATTCAGGGTTATATATGATTTTGTGGGTAAGGACTAGTAGGTTGAAAGAAATAAGGTTAGGAAGCTCAGACCAGTTGAGCTTGGCTAAGTTGGTACAATGATGGGTCCTATATGGGGACCCAGTAACAAACCTTGCAATATGATTGTAGCATTTAGAGAGTTTGTTCATGACAGTTTTACTTATATTGTGAAGTAAGGGGGACGAGTACAGGAGTGATGAGAGAAGGTGAGTCTGGGCAATGGCCATTTTAGCTTGGGGGGGTCAGGAAGCTTTTTATTCTATATAAAGAGCCTAGCTTCTTGTTAATGGTCTTAATCATTTGGTTTGCGTGTATATCAAATTTTAGTTTGTTGTCTATGGTTACCCCTAGTAATTTTGTCGAGAGGTCCGGAGAAATTATGGTCCCATCCTTTGCTTGGATAGTAAAGTTGATGGAGCAGGACTTTTTTGTTGGAAGAAACAACAACATTTTAGTTTTTTTAGGATTGGGAATCAGGCGACGACTGGAGAGCCAGTTTTCTATTTTGCTGAAAGTAGACTGGGTTAACAGTTGTAAATCTGAAGGGGTAGTACCAGAGCAGATTAACGTAGAATCGTCTGCATATTGTATGCAACTGGCATTAGGAGTAACTGTATGCAGATCATTGATAAAGATGGAAAATAATAGCGGCCCTAGAATAGATCCTTGAGGTACTCCCAATGTATTGGGTAGTAGCTTAGAGAGTTTGGTCTGCCATAAAACTGCTTGTTTTCTGCCAGATAGATAGGAACTAAACCATTGTACAGCAATGGTGTCAAGACCTAGTGAAGGCAAAGTATTGATTAAAAGTTTATGATCCACCATATCGAAGGCCTTCGATAGATCAAGAAATAGTGCTGATGAGAGATTATTATTATTACGATGGGAGTTTATGGTGTTTGAAAAGACAAGGAGGGCTGAGGTAGTACTATGGAGAGGTCTGAAACCATGTTGGGTATCAGCCAGTAGTTGGTTGACCATTAGGTGTTGCATGAACTGTTTCTGAACACATTTTTCCATTATTTTTGCTAAAGGGGAAAGTATGGATATGGGCCTATAGTTTGAGAGATCAGTGGAAGTGCCTCCCTTGTGGAGAGGAATTACATATGATATCTTCCAGATCTCGGGATTTTGGCCTCTGCTAAGGCGGTTGATGAGGATTGACACCGGGTAAGCAATTCGCCAGCTGTTTTTGCAAATATTCAGCTGGGAGTTGGTCAGCTGAGAGTGTGGAGGGTTTTAGTTTTTTAATTAATTTACAAATAAAGGAAGTTGCTACAGGTTGAAAGGTAAGTAGGGGAATATTTTTAAGTGTTCGAGAGTCAGAGGTATGAAGGCTGGGTGGTAATTGATTAGACAGAGTTTGTATTGTCTCAGTGAAGAAGTGGTTAAAACTATTAGAGACATCGTCAGGGGATTTATCAATGAGTGTGGCAGGGACAGGGGTAGTAGTACAACCAGGATGAAGAAGTTGATTTAATCCAGCCCAGAATTTTTGTGGACAGTTTTGGTGGTCAGTTTGCAATTTACAATAGTATTGTCTTTTATCTAGTAATATTTGCCTTTTAGTTTCATTCCTAAGTTGTCTGTATGTTGTTGCTGGCATACATCCACGTCGACATCCCAGCCATCCTGCACTGTCCTGGCAGATGGACATTACATTGCGGTGGACATCTAGTGTCTCCCTCAACACCAATGGCCTTAGGTGAGGAACAGCATACGGTAGGCATTGACCAGGATAGTGTGGTATCTATGGCACATGCAACCCCACACAGCAGCCATGCCCAGACACCCAGAAGAGTACCACATAGGCATATGTCCAGGGGTTCTCGTGGGAGCATCGCTGGTCGTAATGCCCCTGGAAGACGTGCCCGCACAGGTCTCACAACCTCAGGTATGTTCCGGGCTGTACACCAGGCAAGGACTAAGGGCGCAAAGGGCTCATAACACCGCGATCAATGACAGTATCCATGACCTTGCTGGTGCCATCCGCAATTACACCGATGTCATTGATAGACGGGGGAGACACTAGATGTCCACCGCAATGTAATGTCCATGTGCCAGGACAGTGCAGGATGGCTGGGATGTCGACGTAGATGTATGCCAGCAACAACATCAGCTGGCAATCATTGCGAATGACACACAAGTGCCAGCCGCTCCTGTAGTGGCAGTACCAGCCCCAGCAATGTTGTGGCTGGGCTGTCGGTAGACCGTCCGAGATGACGACATGCACGTGGCTCTGGTCAGTCCCAGCAAGGACATGGGTCCAGTCAACATCCCTCTGCCTCTGACAATAGTACTCAGTCTGGCTTAGTACCCGATACTGTCTGTGTCACCCCTGCCAGGCACAGGTACTGTGTCCATGGCCAGAGACAGTGATCTGTACAGCCTGGTAGGTACAGTCTGTGGCTGTCCCACAACCTCCCGTATTTGGCAGCCACAAGGGGGTACTGTGTGCATGCAGACACGCACACATACTACCAACACATAGGGCTAACACATACACACATACATTACATCAACACTGACCCATACTGTACTGTTGTCCCTCACACATACACACACACACACACACACACACACACACACACACACACACACACATACATGTCGATTGGATGGGTCATTGTCGGGCTCTGGAAAAACAATAACACACCCTGTGCATATGATGAAACTGTGCTACCTCCTGTCATCTGTAACATTGATGCAGAAACAGGATAACATGGTGCTGATGCACAGGGTGACCTAATAGCAGTGTAGCAATATTAGCATGTTGTCAACAGTAAAGTGTAATGATATCCTAGTAGGTATATCTGAGCAGGCATGATGCATCCAAGCAATGATTATCAATGTAGTATTGTTTACACCAGTGTTAATTCCAAACATGGATTGTCCGCACATGTGCCAGTTGGTTGATGTGTGTTGTACTGGCAGCATGTGTCGGTGAGTGGACATTACATGTGTGATGTGTGCAGTACAGATTTCAAGGTGTACATTTGTGAACATGGTGGAGGTGCACTGTTTGCATGTACGTGCATGGTGGGCACATGGGAAGGGTGACATGCCCTGTATTACACAGTGTTAATACGTCATATTTCATATTGGTGTCCAGTATGCATTTCACTACACATATGTCACAACTTGGGTACACATGTGTGTATGACATGGTATGACACTATGCTGTGGGTGATACTGTTAATATTGGTCATTGGTTAGCATTCTGGTAGTGTACATAACCTCAACAGCCTGATTTTAACCAATCATTAGATGATGCCTTCACAACTGGCACACAGCTGTAGGATACACAGTAGCATTAGAATCATTCCGGTATCGTACTATACCAGTTACCAGTGGTATTGACCACCACGCATTTCCGTGACCACTCCTGTTTGGCATGTGTCCGTCCTAGGTACAAGCAGACACACTAGGGATATGTACATCCACATCTGGTGATGCATACAGTGGCCTACAATGCATTCCCCGGATTAGACACTTATCCTCCACAAGGGTATCAGACAGACAGATACCTGTTGACAAACCCATGTTGTGAAGCTATGAGCCAACAATAGCAAAGTCATCCACATTTACTACACATAGTATCCTGACCGTACCACATTGGTAGTAGCACACAACATGTAGCAGGGGTACCGATGTGTACAAAGAGCCACATGTGATGTCATCTGTCCTTTGATATTCACATTCCCAAAGGTATGCTGATGTCCCTCAGTGTATCGCATAAGCAATAAGGGGTCTGTATGCATATCCACTGAGTTGTTGTATACCTACAATGAATGGCCATTATTGACAGACTGTGTTGTGTTTGAACATGTCTGAAATATGCCCCAGGCATACACCCTCACTCACACTATTCTAAAGCAACTGTCATGTGTGTGTATGACACAGATGACCTAGGGCACAGATCACTACAGTGGCTGGACTTGTCACATACATACATATGTGACCTACGGTCCGAGAAGCAGCAGCAACAACTGTTAATGGTAACAGATGCAGTCGTGTTGAAAGCAGGCTTCACACCTATGAAGTGATTGAGGTCACATGTACATATATGTCTTGGCCACACAGTTACCAATTTAGGTCACATGTACATATGTGTATTTGCCACACAGATACCTGAAGTGTGCAATGCACATACTGTTGTTTTACTGATATGTCATACAGTAGTAAAAGCAAAACCCACAACACATTGATCAACAGTGTCATACACACACACTCAACAATTGCAGGATTCAAACTACTACCTAACTATGTTATGATAGATATGCTTTCCCACGACGCGCTATATGCTTTACTGGGAGTTTTCATTTCCACTGCTGTATTTGTGGGATACTGACATCATCAAACCGGCCAAAGGGGAATTCACCTCTTTTAATGTGTTTTCACAGTCTACTAAAAGGCCACTTCTCTCATAGGATTAGACACACACACAACGATTGCAGGATTCAAACCCATAGCTAACCATGTTATGGCACTAGGGTGATATGCAGTAACACGACGTGCTATATGCTTTACTGGGAATTTTCATTTCCAATGCTGTATTTGTGGGATACTGACATCATCTGAGTTGGCAAAGAGGAAATCACCTCTTTTGCTGTGTTTTCATAGTCTCCAAAAAGGCCACTTCTCTCAAAGTGAATTATACACACAGCACTTGCAGGATTCAAATCCCTACTTAACTATGTTGTGACACTAGGGAAGATATGCATTAACACTATGCGCTATATGTGTTATTGAGAGCTTTCATTTCCAATGCTGTATTTGTGGAATACTGACATCATCTGAGTTGGCAAAGAGGAAATCACCTCTTTTGCTGTGTTTTCAGTCTCCCAAAAGACCACTCCTCTCAAAGGGAATCACACACACAGCATTTGCAGGATTCAAACCCCTACCTAACTATGTCATGACACTTGGGAGGTACACATTAACACGACACGCTATATACTTTATTGGGAGTTTTCCTTTCCACTGCTGTATTTGTGGGATACTGACATCATCACACTTGGCAAAGAGGAATTCACCTCTTTTGTTGTGTTTTCACAGTCTACAAAAAGGCCACTCCTCTCAAAGGGACTCACACACATTCACACTCAGCATTTTCAGAATTTAAACCCCCTACTTAACTATGTTATGACACTAGGGGGATACGCATTAACATGACACACTATATACTTTATTAGGTGCTTGCATTTCACTGCTTTATTTGTGGGATACTGACTTCATCAGACTTGGCAAAGAGGAGTTCACCTCTTTTAATGTGTTGTCACAGTCTACAAAAAGGCCTCTCATCCCAGAGGGAAAAACACACACACACAGTAATTGCAGGATTCAAACCCCTACCTAACTATATTATGACACTAGAGAGATACACATTAACACGACGCACTATATGCTTTACTGGGTGGTTTTTATTCTCCTGCTATATGTGTAGGATGCTGACATCATCAGACTGGACATGGTAATGTGTGTGCACTTTGTTTTATGCAATCCCAGGAATGAACCACGTGGGTCAGCAGGTGTGAACAGCTTGAACAGGACTCCACAATTCTTAGCTTGTGTGATCTATCTGTGGACAAATTGCCATTCCTTCATATGACAATACATATTTATGCACAGATCGTTGGTTTTGTGGATACAACATGTGTCTGTGATGTTGATCAAGAGCTGTTCAAAGTCTATGTGGGACGTGTGTAGCTCCTTTCAGTGATGTATGTCCTGGGTGGCTGCCTTGAAAACAATCTAGCAGGTTTGGGGAACATGATCTGCTCATTAACATACTACAGTTGGTTGGGTTGTGTGTTTGTCGGATTACAATAGCTCTGTTTCTGACTGCAATCATGATGAACTCCATGGCCTAGCAGTTCAGACTTCATAGGCTTATAGGACTATAGTTCCCATGGTCTATTGTGCACCAACACTTGTGGGGTGTGCCATATCCTACAAATATAGCAGAAGATGCCATATGCTGCTCGGTTAAAAAAACTCCAGCTCTACTCAGTTGCATACCGCCTACTTCGAGGCGATCTATGCCTGACATACAAAGCTATGTCAAATCCAGAATTAATGGACATGCTCCACCTCAGTAAATCTAAATCCCTTAGAGCCACACGCTCGAGGGATTTGAACCTCAGCACAGAAATAAATAGAACTTGCTGGAGGGACAGGTTCATAACCCAGAGGCTCCCTTCACTCTGGAATAGAATTTCAGTTCATGTGAGGCAGAGCACCTCACTGAATCTCTTCAAGAAGAATCTCGATAAGTGGATGGGGGATCGTAGGTTTGTCCCAGGGATTACTCCCGTGTCACTATTAGACAGAGGCACAGTAAACTAAACCTTAAAAAGGGCACAGTATACTCAAATCAAGGGGTGGCGTTAGCCATACAGAATCGGGCTAGGCTTATAATTGCCCCAGGGCAGATAGCCTAGTATGAACCTATGAACCTATGAACCTATATGTTGCTATAACACATTCAACAGTGTAAGATCCTGTAGAGAGGGTGAGGCTCAACAGACTGTTCAGGTGCAGGGTCTGTTTGTTCTGTTGTTTACTTATGACACATATGGGGAAACAATGTTATCCAAGTGATGGCATTCATTCGGCTTTGGGAGGAGCAGTTTACCCATTCTACATGTGATATCTCCTGGTATAATGATAGGGCCTTTTGTCAGTGGGAGGTGGGTATGTATGTATGGGCCTGTCTGACAGGATGTCAGCATTGTCAGTCAGGTACAGTTGACCCTGACACAGGACATATATGAGTGTACATTGCTATTTCTGACATAGCTGAAGGAGGTGTCATGGTTCTGTCTGTACTCCTTCGCAGATAATCTTTCACAAACAACGACAAACCTGACCACTAAACCCCTGTTATACTCTTTTACACACTTAACACACTACTGATCCTTTGTGATCAGTCAACAGAGTATGTCATCATAATATCCTGGCATGTCCAAAGGTCGGTTTCGTGTGTACTCTCCAGTCCAGCTGGTGCATATTGGAATTTTGACGCAATGTTACAACTGCCTTATGTACACAGACAACCCTGTCCTCCTACCAACAAACTCAGATATATGTGAGAGTTGCAACTGTATAGACAAACAGGAGGCTGAGCTCTCTCAACCCGTGACTGGCACAGTCTATCAGGTGGTGAAGGTAACCACATACACCACAAATCCAGTCTCACATGGACCTATGACGACAGCAAACCAAATACATTACCACACAAAAACATACTCAGAGGCTCTAAATTTACTCTGCCTAAGCAGCAGAGACATCCAAAGCAGACACCCAAACAACTGCTAACCCACAACTATACATACATATCACATAGTTCACAAGGTCAGTGTGCCACAGAGTCACTGCCCTTAGGCCTAAACAACACACCTAATACACTTGTAATAGGTGACTCTTATTGTCAGACACACTGATGTCCCACTCACCAGGCTGAACAAGGAGAAGATCACTTTGTGCTGTCTGTCGGGTGCCAAGATCTGCCACATAACACATGCACTCAGGTCACTCCAAAGCAAGTAAAAATATGGCTCCATCATTGACCATGCTGGTGTGTAAACCCTCAGACGTTCCTCCCTGGACTACATGACAAGAGACATAGAGGAGCTCTCTGATCATGTAGCCCAGGCCAGTATGACCCTGACCTTGTGTAGCATCTTACCCTCACCAAGAATGATGTCACAGTATACAGACAAACTGATCACTTTTAACAGTTGGCTAACATATTGGTGTCATTCAAAGGGGATCCAGTGTCTGTCAGCCTGGGATTACATGCTCGACATGCCACGTAGCTTCGCTATGGATGCCATGCACCTGTCACCCCTAGGCTTTCAAATACTGGCTAAGTCTCTTGCCACCCCCGTAGTGGCTGTTTTAAGTGAGGCTCAGAAGACAAAACCACCTCCATAGACGTTACAGGGTAAAAGAAACGGAGAGTAATGCTGCTCAACAACAGATGTCTAACCCTCAGAATGCACACACTCAGGACTCTCCTCAGTATGGAGACTGTCGATATATGTGCAGAAACAGACACCTGGTTCAGGCTTCCAAAAGCACACCAGCACTACCAGGTTTTACTTCATACCATGCTTTTCGGACACAAGACTCGGACCATAGGGGGAGTATCCATATACATCAAACATACACACACCTCCAGGTTGGTAGCACTGCACAAAGCATCGGAGAATGTACATGTGCAACTAATAGTGGCCCAAACTGTATTTCAGTTTGTAGACTGCTACAGACTACACTCCCAAACACGGGAACAACACTCGGTATTCCTGGGAACACTGGGGAATATGAAGGTCTCTCCAAACACCATTATATTGGGTGACTTCAAATACACAAACATTGACTGGGAATACTACTCAAGCACCAACACCCTCGCACAACAGTTGCTAGGATTTATAGACTCAAATGCTATGGCAGAACTGGTCACCACAAGCACAAGAGGGTAAAACATGTGGGACATGATCATCACCAACATGAGGACTCTATGTTCCACACCAGAGGTATACCCCTCATTGTTAAGGTCAGACCATGCATTTATCTCACTGGACATACATATCCCATCCACACCCCCATCCTAGGTGATCTCAGTGAAGTACTTCTCATAAGCAAACGTCACACTTCTACAAACTGAGGTGGTATCTGTCAAAGACCCTGGGACAGTGGTAATTATGGCTCAGACCACTTAATCCTTTACAAACCCATTCTATGGACAACTACTGGAATGCATGGATCATGCTATCCCAGATAACTACAAGACTCACTCCTCCAAAGGCAGGGGACCTGTCTGGTGGACCATGGCCATTAATAAGCTATACAACAACAGGATGAGGCTACTACATGATAGAGCACAATCCCAAAAAGGAAGGCATCTCTGATCAGTACTAGGGAAAAGCTACGATCACTTGTTGATTCATCTAAGGGCCACTTCTAACGGACACTTGCAACAGACACTAAGGACAATCACAAGGCCTTCTTTAGTTATGTCAGGGACCTGGGTGGGAACTCACAGATATGCTGTGAGTTACTGCATAATGACAAAACATACACTGAACCCACTGACATTGCAAACATCCTGGCAAACAGGTTCAGTGGAAATGTTTCCCCCCATCCCCCCTAAAGTGCAAATGTCCATCCCAACAAGGTGTAGCCTCCCTGACATCACAGATGAACAGGTGAGTGCTGCCTTCTCCATAGCAGACAACACAGCATCAATGGGACCCTCCCGGCCTGCAGCTTACACGAGATTCATGATGAACTTAACACTCACATTAAGTCACTGTTCAATATCAGAGTTACTACAGGATATGTACCCAAGGAATGGCGTACAGCAACAGTGTTCCCACTCCACAGAGGTGGTGCCACAAGGGACCCTAGACAATATTGCATTATAAGCCGAACTATCCTGGTCTGCTAAGCTATGGAGCGTATCATCATGGAACCCATACACATAGACATCGGAAACCTACAGACACTGGATCCTACACAATTCGGCTTTGTTGTGGGCAGATCTTGCCTCTTGAACCTGTTCAATGTCTTTAAACAGTTACCAGGTCCATAGACGTAAAGAAGGTTGTCCACACAGCCTACCTGGAGCTCGCACAACAGTTCAACACAATACCCCACTCAGGCATTATACATAAGCTCACAGGCTTCAATATCTACACATATGTCACAAGATGGATTGCTAACTGGATCATGGATAGCACCCACATGGTCAGTATTGCAGATGCCATGTCTGATTATACACCAGTTACACGTGGCATCCCACAGGGCTCAGTCCTGGGACCTCTCTTGTTCGGTATATATTTCTCAGACATACAGGCTAACACAGGAGGAATATGGCTGACCATGTTCGCAGATGACCGCAAACTGTGTGCCATAATCAACTCCCCAGCTGGCACAAGCATCCTCAAAAAGGGTCTCACAGAGATGGATAACTGGTGCCAGAGCCATGGCCTACAGCTACTTTCCATTAGATGCATAGTCATCCCCTTTGGTAATAACAATGTGCCCACACATTACCATATAGGTGATGATACATCATGTACGGTGGGTGTTATTTGTGATTTGGGGACATGAGTAGTTAGTACTCTCGCCTTTGACAATCACGTTGCCAATGTTGTTGGACACACCTTCTATATAGCCCACCTTATCCCATAGGGTTTCACATCTAGATCAAGTGGGGTCATTGTGCCCCTATTACTCATCAGGCCCATGCTTGGATACAATGCCCCATTTTGGATGTACCTTACCCAACACCTGCAGCAACTGTAATGTCCACAAAATTACCTAACCAAGTAGATCTAGGGACTCACACAGATGGTATGCGCAGTTTGGCTTTGGTGACCCCAGCTCTCCTCAGTCGCTTACTGCCTACTTGGATGTGATCTGTGCCTGTTGTTTAAAGCCATGTCCATCACAGAATTAATGGACAGGCTCCACCTCAGGATATCAAAGTCCCTTACAGCTACACGCTCCAGGGACGGAAACATCAGCACTGATATTAATAGGACATGCTGGAGGGGCAGATTCCCATCCCAGAGGCTCCACTCACTCTGGAATGAGATCCCAGTCCCACATACGCAGAGACCTCCACTGACCACCTACAGGTGACATCTTGACAAGTGGATGGGTGATTGTATGTTTAGCCCTGGGATATGTTCTGGGTCCCTGCTAGACAGAGGCACAATAAAATAAACATATGTGGGCTATCTTGTGTGACCTACTATTCACAGGCACAGTCTACTAATCTAGCAGGGTTGCGAAAGCCAAACACACTCTGGCTAGGCTTATACATGCCCTAGGGCAGGTAGCCTAGTATCAACCTCTGAACCTATGATAATGTTTGGGATGCACATTGTTCATTGATGGTACTGATTGCAGGTTTTGTTTCTTCTTTGCTTTCCCACTTTCTATGAACAACCTACATATCTGCATAACATATTTGATTATGACAGGGTTCCACTATATTATATATGTGTCTGTTGTCATATAACTGTGTGCACAAGGTGGATTGGTGAATAGTGCGAGGTTCCTGGGTTAACACATGCAACTGATGGATATGTGTGGCCCACTGCTGTACTCAGACATGCCCTAAGTGTGTGAGCATGCCCAGTTTGGCCTTTCAATGTTTTGTTGACTGACATTTGTCTCATTTATTCAAGTGTGTGAGCATGCCCAGTGTGACCTTGCAGTATGTTGCTGTCTGAGGTCCACTACATTTGTTGATGTGTGTGAGCATTACCAATATTAACATTTATACTATATGTGTGTTGAAAATCAGGTTCTATTCTTACTGCAGGCCTCACGTTTGTGTCTTAACTCGACAGGGATTATGCTATGCATGCAAGGTTTCCATGAGATACTTTGCATAGACTTATCAACATTTCGTCATGCAAGTTGACCACTGTCATGGTGTAGTGGTTCTGTACTATGACTATAGTGCACAGTATCCTGGGTTTGAGGACTGTCACTGCTTCATATTTTCATACTGGGCAGAACAGACTGCTTCAGGAACAGTGAAGCAAATATGACCATGTTTACCTGCTTTTGCTGAACTATGCCCAAATTTGACCAAACTTGCACAACATTGCTCAATGTTAACCAACATTGCTGAACAGTGCCCAATATTGCTCAACATTGCCTGAAGTTGTGCTACTTAGTGTGTGCAATTTTGTTTACATATACTAAATAGTGGTAAGAGCTGTTTAGCACTGCTTTATATTGCTTAACACACGGCAATCATGCCTCAGGTAGTGCTGCAGGGCTGCCTATGTCGGATGCACATTTTACACTCCCTATACATGTTTGTTAACAGGTAGTGTCAAGTTAGGCATCCCTTTTACTATATGTGCGAGTCAGAGAGAGGTATCATTTCCAGGGTTCCTACTTAGCCAGTGTATATGCTATGTGTTGCCTCTTTGCCAAGGCCAAAGCATACTGGGCACGCCTCCTTCTGCCTACTTGGGCAGGCTCAGGTTGTTCCTCCTCCGAGTCACTCTCTGCCTGTGATGGCCTTGGCAATGGTGGAGAGCTGTTGTGCCCGGCCCTATGCTGCTCCTGTTGCAGCTGTTTTCGCAGGATCATATTGTGTAGCATAGCACATACCATGACTATTTGGGTACATGTAGTTGGTGAGTACTGCAAGGCTCCACCAGATGTGTCCAGGCACCGGAACCGTGACTTGAGCAGCCCAAACACACACTCGATTACATTTCATGTTTGTGCGTGTGCCTCATTATGGCATTCCTGTTCAGGTGTGTGTGCATTTCTGATGGGTGTCATCAGCCACGGCTCGAGTGCATATCCAGCATCCCCCACTAGGTGACCATAAGGGATGTCCCCATTGGCAAATGTCTGGTACAGCTGTGTCAGATGCCAGATATGGGAGTCATGGTAGCTTCCATGGCAGCCAGCACACACATTCATTATTATGCCCTGGGCATCACACATGACCTGGCAGTTGATGGAGGGGTAACCCTTGCAGTTATAGTAGACCCTACCCCGCCCACCAGCTGGTGTTTTGATGCGAATGTGCGTGCAGTCTATTGCACCTACTAGCTCAGGGTATTCCGCTATTTGCTGGAAGAGATGCATATTGCTGGCCAATACCTCATGGGAATTGGGGAAATATACATGATCACCGATATGTGCTGACATGGCATTCAGGAACTGGTGAAATCCCCATCATATCGCCAGTTGGTCTCTGGAAGGTACCTGTTGCTAGTATTCTTAGGCCAACACATACCTTGGTTTCCACTGGGATGGGTTCCCCTCTGTTTGTTCTGTGTGTGAGGCGTGCCCTGCACAGCTCAACAATTTGCTGCATGAGGTCTCTGTCCACTCTATAGCACTCCACTATCTCCAGCTCATGTAGCCCCTGGTAGGTTACCCTGGGCCTGTACACTCTTCTCCGTCTCCTCACTGTGGGTTGCTCAGCAGCATTCGCATTGTCACCACCCTCAGCATGTTGCATATGTCGCCTTATAACAGCAATGGCAGCCATTAACATTTCTTTGTCTCAGTAAAGCTTTTTCAGTTTTCACTTCTATTAGCTTAATGCAGTGTTGTAGTGTCTCTGAGAAAAACAGAGTGGAAAGTTGTTTGCTGAGTTTTAAGTGCTGGGCTGGGCTGGGCTAGTGTACTGCCTGTGTAATTGCCTGATTCTGATTGTTTTCACCTGCTAGCTCTGCTAGTCCTCCCTGTTTAACTTCCTAATATTTGTTGTGCTTCCTTTTCCGTTTCTGTTTCCTCAGGGGGCAGCGCCACGCAAACAAGCGCAAACGCGCACACCAGCTCACACGCGCACACATGCTTACATGGACTACAACTTGCTTATTCTTGCTAAAACACGTGCACACAGGCACAAACATGCTTACACGGGTTTCAACAACCTTACACTTGCTTACTCCGGCTTAAACGCACGCACACAGGCGCACACAGGCTTACTTGGTTTTACAGGCTTGCACACGCGTGCATACACGTTGCAGGAATTTCTAAAAGAAACTTTAGTGTTGTTCACGGCATACACCTTCAATTTCTTGCCTTTAGCTAGGGTACCTGTTGACACACCTCTTCCAGTGATTAGTATCTGACAGCAGACACATGCCACTCTACTCCAATGAGCTTCACTTCTTTCAGACATACCCCCCTCATGATGTCACCTATCTTCTACTCTGTTACACCCCTTATCCTACTCCTACACTCCACTGACTGTGCTCTTTTGCTATGTAAACTTGGGATTCGCTATCCTTACCCTCATTTGCATAAGATTGCCTACTAATGGTTGGTTACATCTCTTAGACTGAGCTTCCCCCCTTAGCAACCTCTACTCGGTAGCCATGTTGTCTTTGGATTGCCATTCCCTTGCATTGTATATTACGGATTGCTGTTATATCCACATTTGTGGATTTTAGTTATTGGTTTTCTGTTTTTTACAGCGCAGTGCTGCGCTACGCTTAAACATCGGCGATCGGGATAAAAAAAAATTTTTTTTTTTGCATCGGTGAACATTGACAATGGCTGTATTTTTGGCCATTGGCATGCTTCCTCGACTGGATGCATCCTTTTTTTGGAGCTGTCAAGGCTCCATTTTGCTATTTGCAGAACCATACTCAGTTGTCAACAGAGTACATTTCTGCAAATAACACTACTCTTAGTCGGACAGGTTAGAGTTTCCTGAATTGCAAATTTACCTCATTTACATACCTTTCAGCAGCAAATTAGGTAATTTGCATAACCTGGCCCTGTCATTTTAGGAGCTCTCTTGCACGCCCCTGCCGGCTGTTCCTGGATCGCTCGGTAGACATGTTGGCTGCATGGAGTCTTACTCTACTCTTAGACTCCGTGCAAGCCTTCGTGAATCCGGCCCCTAGTGTGTCTTTAGGCACTAAACCGTATTTGAGTATAGGTCTGTGTTTAATGTGCCTGTGAGCTGCTATTTCTGTGAAAACTTCCTGCACTAGTTGTTCAGGGTAATGTCTCTACACAAACAGGTGTGTTAAGAACTTGCTTTCTAAAAGAAAAGTATGGTCATCAGTGATAAGTTGTGACAGTCTAATAAACTTACCAAGCAGCACATTCTTTTTCATAAAGAATGGATGTTGGCTGCAAAAGTCTAAAAAATTGTTTCTGTAAGTATCTTTTCTGTACACACGAGGACTTAGAAACCCTGTGTCATTGTCTATAAAAATCCTGGTGTCAAGAAAATTGATTACTTTGCCACTACCTGACGTGACAAAATCTAAGTATGGAATACTGTTGGAGAGTGTATTAATGAACAAATCTAGTTCAGTTTCAGGTCACTCCCACATGAAAAAAACATAATCAATGTAACGGCGGTAAATATGAACTTTGTCAAACCCTGGCAGATGGATTAATGTCTCTAATTCCCATGCGCTGAGCACCAGGTTGGCAAAAGCTGGTGCCATCTTGGACCCCATAGCCACACCTTTTATTTGCTGATAAATCTTGGTGTTAAAATGGAAAAAGTTGTTAGTTAAAACTGTTGTGGTCAATGTGATTAGTGTTTCAATTCTACTGGTGCTGAAAATGGCGTATTTAGTAAGAAACATTTCAACAGCTTCTAAACATGATTTAACTCTTCCTGTACTCGTCAAATCCTGCATGTGAGTAGTTCTGATACTAAGAACATCATTCGATGAACTGAAGACAAATAGTATGGTAACCAGATATATTTATAGATGTGGATATCATTCTGTCAAACAGCAGCTTGTTTGACAGTATGTTCAGGTGGAGAAACAGACCAAATGCACTCTTTGTCAAATGCATTGCTTATTTAATTTTGATTTTCTGGTGTGTGTGTGTGTGTGTGTGTGTGTGTGTGTGTGTGTGTGTGTGTGTGTGTGTGTGTGTGTGTGTGTGTGTGTGTGTCTGTTTGTTTACTGGTTAGGGTTAGTGTAAGGCCTAGGTTAGGCGATAGACACTGTGGTAAGTGTATGTGTAATGCTTTGAGTGTGTGTGAGTAAATTTGTTAAATGGCAGTTTGTTTCATACTGTGCTGATGAATGTTTTTGAGTGGGACAGTGTTTTCAGGATAAGGTTAGAGTAAGGGCTGGATTATGAGATAGGTCTTCAGGTACATGTGTGCTTGATGGTGAGTGAGAGAGTGTGTGTGTGTGTGTGTGCGTGCGCACACGCGTGTGTGTGTGTGTGTGTGTGTGTGTGTGTGTGTGTGTGTGTGTGTGTGTGTGTGTGTGTGTGTGTGTGTGTGTGTGTGTGTGTGTGTGTGTGTGTGTGTGTGTGTGTGTGTGCATTTCATAATGTCTTGTGTAGTGATACTTTTAAGAAAATAGTTTTTGTAAGTTAATGTGTATGACTAGCAGTGGGGCAGGCAGGTAAATTCTATAAATCTATAAACATGCCTAAAATCCAGAATGGTGCACTTTTTCCTAACAGTGACTCTACAAAAAGGAGTATGTTCCAACTGATAACATTCTCCTTTCTAACATTCTAGGTATATAGCTGCCATAGGAAAGGTACATTGGATGGACCAAATGGTTCTTCTCTGCCCTCTAATGATTTGGAACCAAATAACTACTTGCCTTGTTTTCACATTTTCTTCTTGGTTCACTACAAGGTTAGTGGGTACCTACCTCTGATCATCTTGTAAGATAAATCAGAAGAAGCAGATAGCATAATGAAGTAAGGAATATAACAGTAAAAGAAAAAAATCCATCAGGGAAGGTTGGAAGGAAAGCAAAGTCGTGTATATTGAATGAGTCTCAATAAATAACTGTTACTGTAAGCCCTTTCACCTGTTCTATTGTATCTCTTGAGCTTTTCTACCCAGGCCTCCACTGAAAGGGAGCAGTTGCACCCATTTGGGCTATCTCAGTTAGCAAATGCCAGTAAATAAAATTATTTTTCAAGGGGACCTCTTGTAGCAGAGCTTGATTCAAAATGGTGGCCAATATAATGGATACTTTCATAAAGAAAGGCAGTGTAAAAAAGCAAGAGGAAAAGGAGATGGGTCCTGGTTAAGTGGTCAGTCCTCTGAATAATATTGATCATCCTGCAATGTCCAATGCATAGATGCAAGCAAAGATGTGAAAAGAATTCTAATGTTATTCTAAGAATTCTAAGAATTCTGACGTCCCGATCACCAGGTTGAACAAGGAGATGGTCACAGTGAGCAGCCTGTCGGCGCTAGGATCTGCCACATAACACAAGCACTCAGGTCACTCCAAGGCAAGTACAAATATCACTCAGTCATTGTCCATGCTGGTGTGAATGACCTGATACGTACCCCCTTGACTACATGAAAAGAGACATAGAGGAGCTCTCTGAGCATGTAGCCCAGGCCGGTATGACCCTGACCTTGAGTAGCATCTTACCCTCACCAAGAATGATGCCACAATATGAAGACAAGATGATCAATTTCAACAATTGGCTTAAGTACTGGTGTCATTCAAAGGGGATCCAATGCCTGTCAGCTTGGGATGATATGCTCGACAAGCCACTATGCTTCGCTAGGGATGGCTTGCACCTGTCACCCCTGGGCTTTCGGATATTGGCAAAGGCTCTTGCTACCCCCATAGTGCCTTTTTAGGCAAGGCTCAAAATACAAACCCACCTCCATAGGTATCACAAGGGATAAGAAACTAAGAGTAATGCTACTCAACATCAGAAGTCTAAACCTCAAGATGCACACACTCGAAACTCTCCTTAGCATGGAGAACATCGATATCTGTGCAGTAACAGAAACCTGGTTCAGGGCTCCGAGAGCACCCCAGCACTACCAGGTTATACCTCATACCATGCTTTTGGCCCCAAAACTTGGACTGAACCACAAAAGGAGGAGAGTATCAATATTCATCAAAGATACCCACACCTCCAGGTTGGTGGCAAAGCACAAGCATCAGAGACTATCCATGTGCAACTAACAGTGGGTAAAACTGCCTTCCAGTTTATAGCCTGCTACAGACCACCCTCCCAAACCCAGGAACCCCACTCGGCCTTCCTGAGAACACTGGAAAATATGAAGCTCTCCAAACACCATTATATTGGGCGACTTCAACTACCCTAACATAGACTGGGAGCATTACTCTAGCTCCAACACCCTAGCCCAAAGGTTCCTAGAATTTATAAACTCAAATGCTATGGAACAACTTGTTACCACTCCCACAAGAGGGGAAAACATACTGGACCTGATCATCACCAACATGGGGACTCTATGCTCCAGACCAGAAGTGTATCCCTCACTGGTAAGATCAGACCATAAACTAATCTCACTGGATATTCACATCCCGACCCCACCCCCTGCCCAGAAAACCACAGTGAAAAACTTCTCTAAAGCAAATTTCACACTCCTTAAAACCGAGGTGGAATCCTTCAAAGCCCCCGGGGGCCTGTGGAAAATACGGCCCAGACCGCAGAATCCTTTATAAACGCATTCTATGAACACCTTCGGGGATGCATGGATCATGCAATCCCAAATAAAACCAAGACCCAATCCTCCAAAGGCAGACGTCCTGTCTGGTGGACCCCAGCCATAAACAAACTATACAATAGAAGGAGGAAGCTACTAAATGATAGAGCAAAATCCCAAAAGGGAAGACATCACTGATCAGTATTAGCAAAAACTACGGGCACTCATAAAATTGTCTAAGGCCATCTTCAGAGAAAATTGCACAGGACACTAAGGATAATCACAAGGCTTTCTTTAGTTATGTTAGGAACCTGGGTGGTAATTCCCAGATATGCTCAGAATTAGTCCAAAATGACAAAAATACACTGAACCCACAGACATTGCCAACATCCTAGCTGACAGGTTCAGCGCAAACGTCCCTCCCCACCAAATGGGCAAATATCTATCCCAGCAGAGTGCTGCACCTGACATCTCAGATGCTCAGGTAAGAGCCGCCCTCTCCAAAGCAAAAACACAGCATCAATGGGACCAGACCGTGTCCCGGGCTGCCCTACATGAACTCCAAGAAGAGCTAAGCCCAAACATAAAACTACTGTTCAATCTCAGCCTTACTACAGGATATGTGCCCAAAGAGTGGCGACAGCAACAGTGGTCCCTCTCCATAAAGGTGGTGCCTCAACGGATCCTGGAAACTATCGCCCCATAAGCCTGACTAGCTTGGTCTGCAAAGCTATGGAAAGGATCATCATGGACCTCATAAATAAAGATATTGGGGACCTACAGACACTGGATCCTACCCAGTTTGGCTTTGTTAAGGGCAGATCCTGCCTCTTAAACCTGGTTGATTTCTTTGAAACAGTCACCAAGGCCATTGATGAGGGGAAGGTGGTCCACACAGCCTACCTGGACCTCGCAAAAGCCTTCGATACAATACCCACTCCGGCATTATCGATAAGCTCACCAGCTTATATATAAACCCCTATGTCACTAGATGGATTGCAAACTGGCTCAAGGACAGAACCCACATGGTTAGAATTGCTGGAGCCATGTCAGACTCCAAACCAGTTACAAGTGGTGTCCCACAAGGCTCAGTCCTGGGACCTCTCTTTTTCGGTATATATTTCTCGGAGGTACAGGCCAACATGGAAGGACTGTGGCTGACCAAGTTCGCAGATGACTGCAAACTGGGCGCCATAATCAACTCTCCAGCCGACACAAGCATCCTCCAAAAGGGCCTCATAGAAACAGACAACTGGTGCCAGAGCCATGGCCTCAAGCTAAATGCCAAAAAGTGTATAGTCATCCCCTTTGGCAAAAACAAAGTGCCCACAAATTACCACGTAGGTGGTAATCCATTAAGTACAGAAGAAGTAATTAGGGACCTGGGGACCCAAGTTGATAGCAATCTCTCATTTGACAACCACGTGGCCAAAGTGGTTAGAAAAACATTTTATATAGCCCACCTAATCATGAAGAGATTCACATCTAGATCAGGGGAGGTCATCGTGCCTCTTTCATCAGGCCCATAATTGAGTACAATGCCCCTTTTGGGATGTACCTTACCAGACACCTGCAGCAACTGGAAAGACCCCAAAAGTACCTCACCAAGAGGATCAAAGGGCTCAAACAGATGCCATATGCTGCCCGGTTAAAGAAACTCCAGCTCTACTCAGTGGCATACCGCCTGTTCAGAGGTGATCTGTGCCTGACGTATAAAGCCATGTCCAACCCAGAATTAATGAACATGCTGCACCTCAGAAAATCCAAATCTCATCGATCTACGCGCTCGAGAGACTTGAACCTCAGCACTGAGATAAATAGGACATGCTGGAGGGAAAGATTCATAACCCAGAGGCTCCCTTCACTCTGGAATAAAATCCCAGTCCAGGTTAGGCAGAGTCCCTCATTGACTCTCTTCAAGAGGAATCTTGATGAGTGGATGGGAGATCATAGGTTTACCCCGGGTATAACTTCTGTGTCACTGTTAGACAGAGGCACAGTATACTAACCTCGAAAAAGGGCATAGCAAAATAAATTTAAAATGGGTGGCGAAAGCCAAACACATTCTGGCTAGGCTTATAAATGCCCTAGGGCAGATAGCCTAGTATGAACCTATGAACCTATGTAGAGATTTTGTAAAAAAAAAAAAAAACACACAGAGGTGGTCATGACCTTGAATATTTTTTCTTTACTACAGCAAGAATGTTGTGTACTCATAAAAAATATAATATAATGTAGTGAACCCACCATTTCAAAAAGCATTTCTTAGAAGCCATAGCACCATGCATCTTACTTCAAAGAAAGCAAATATCTCTTCCTACTTTCTTGATATTCTTGGTATAGTGGCCATATTATTGCAGGGTCATGTAAAATCTATGGTATGGAATGAATTTACTTAATTGAAGTGATAAATGCCTCACAAGGACTGAAGACCTAAATAAGACTCTTATGTAGATCTCTCACCAATCTGGTTGCCCTCGTCCATAAAAAACGTTTCAGCATTTAAGCCAGTCCAGTCTAGTACTAAAGACAAACATCTACCCAATGGCACTGTATTTTATTGCTATTGTGGATTATGCAATGAAACAGCCAGAACAGACATTACAAAATGTCCACAAAGAGATAAATAAATATTTTGAAATGCAAAATAAAAGATAAATGATTGACATAAATGACTACAACACTCAAATAAAAGTTGTTTTAAGATCGGAGCAGAGTAAGTACTTCAACAAAAAAATAATAATATTCTGCCTTGAAAAGAACCCTAGATAGAGTGATTTTAAATAAAGCATATCTACTAAAACTGCTTATTAATAAGCCTAGGGACTTGCAGCAACTGTACAGAGACCCGGAGTATTCACACAATGAGATGATAGCACAACTGAGGTCACTGGTAGCAAACCACCTCCACAGGTGCTTGTATTTGGCACATCACAACTACCAACCAGTCTGCCTCAGCTGGCCATATGCTGTGTGGTCATGGGAGTGTCCAGACACAAAACAGACAAATAGACATGCACAAAGTATCCCATGTCAGTGGATACAAACCAGTCCCAACAAGCCATCAGTACTGCATTCTGGCACATGTTCTGGCACTCCTGGTCATGGATGACATTTGCCGGGCTCAGCCCCTGAGACAACTCCTCAGTGTACTCCAGCAAGCTCCCATACTTCTACCCCATCACTGCCACAGGATGACTACAGCTCCAACCTGGCTAGACAGCACAGTAGTTGTTGATAGTAACATTGGAACACCCCATCCCTGTCATGCCAAACTGGCAAAGTCAAGTTAGTAGCTTTTCACTCTGGTGGTTAATGGATGCCAGAATTCACATCCTCACCACTGGAGACTTTGATCCTTGACAACTACACAAGTGGTTGCCAGTAATGGTTATATAGTATCACCCCAACACCATCAATGAAGGATGTGATCACTGGACACTGAGTCTTGTGCCATTCTTCTATGAATCCCAGCCTAGATTTGGATGGAAGTTAAAAATTTGCATTTATAGGACAATAAGGATTTAATGTTTCTATATAGTGGGTTATGAGTGCAACAGATTCTTTGAGCTTCCCTAAACAAGAAATTGGTGCTCATATGAGGTTTGATAAAAGACAATGACTGCCTATGATACTTAAAGAGATGATACCCTGGATTTGCTTTAGTATACCATGCTCCAACAGGTGTGAGATCTTAGACAGTGTTTTTATATTAAATCAAATTAATTGGAGTATGCCCCTGAGAAACCATTTTAATAAGGGAATTATCTGATGCTTGTTTTGCCCCCACAGTGACATTTATAGTCTTGTAGAAGAAAACAGTTTGGTTCTTTACAATTAGCAGTGTCAGTAGTACAACAGGTAGGCCACTCACTCTTGTTGTGGAAAGTTCTTTGCTATTTTCCCACACCTGGTAGACGGATGACTGACACTGCAGTGCTGCACTCCTGAATGTGTCATCCTTTGGATGAGATGTTAAACTGAGGTTCCATCTACGTGAGTTGGTGGTAGCTCAGATGAATGTAAAATATCCCACTGCACCTATTGAAAAGAGTAGGGGAAGTTGCCCTTGCCAAATTGTTCCCAGTAGTATAAATACTACCATCTCAGGTCTCCCCCGAAAAGAGGCTACTACTCTAATGAGACTAACCCAGTCAACAAAAAATAAATGAATTCATATCAAAATAATTATAAATCACTCTATGTTTGGAAGACAATGACTAGAATGATATAAATTTATTTATTTATTTGTTTATTTATTTTGTTTGTTTTGTTGTTTTTTTTGTTTAGTATTAATATTTTTAAATACTTTGATTTACTTAGAGAAGTGCTAGCCTCAGGATGAGACTTATTTTGACATATAATGTCAAGAGCCCCAATCTTTAAGCGCTGAATCAATCTTGACTCCTTATAGTGTTACACAGGTTTTACAGGATAAAATTATATTTTTTGCCATATAGTCATGTTGGTGTATATTTTCAGTGGATACTTATTCAAGACCTCCACATTGAATAACAAAGTAACCTCCTCATGTCCTCATGTCCTATGCCACTAAATTCCTGATGGGTAAAAGGAAAAAAATAAGCCAAACAAATTTACCCCAAGAAATCTGCATTATATCGACACTCTATGGTTAATACATGTCTGAATGCCAAAGCATATGGAAAATGGTAAATGAGAAACAAGAAAATTAAGATGGAAGGGGCCTCAACACTGCAGTTATATATCTCACTCCATTTCCTTTTAAACTATTAACAATGGGTTACTAATGAAATATTGATTGTGAAATTATATAATATGCAACTTTTTTTTTTTAAGGGAACTTTAAAACTGTGGATTTCCTTTAATTTATTACATATACTGATATTATTGTAATTTGTTTTATAACCCTGAAGGCATTCTGCTGAGGTGCGACTTATTTTTTAACTGTTTAAAATAGTTATTTTTAAGTTGATAGCTCCATTGACAAAAGCGTGTTTCTTAATCTTCTAAATTATTTAATTTAGTAATTTTTGTGGTGAAATTTTAAATATATATATATATATATATATATATATATATATATATATAGCTTTTGACCACCACATTGCCACTGTGGTCAGAAAGTCCTTCTATGTGGCACACCTCATTACTAAGGATTTTGCATCCAGGAAGAAAGAGGTCATTGTCTCCCTCTACTCTTCCCTCATTAAGCCAATCATCGAGTACAATGCCCCATTTGGCATGTACCTCACTAGACACCTGCAACAACTGGAGAGGCCACAAAAGTACCTCACAAAGAGGATCCTAGGCCTTAAACACTTGTCCTATATGGATAGACTCAAACAACTACAACTATTCTCTGTCTTATATCGCCTACTTAGAGGCGATCTCTGCTTGACTTACAAAGCTATGTCTGATCCAGCTCTGTTAGAAATGCTACATCTAAAGAAATCCCAATCCCTCTCCACCACATGCTCCAGAGACCTAAACCTCATTATCACAATCAACAGAACATGCTGGAGGGGACAGGTTCATAACCCAGAGACTGCCCATGCTATGGAATAGACTTCCCATACATGTCAAACAGAGTACCTCACTGGCCCTCTTCAAGAGAAATCTTGATGAGTGGATGGGAAATAGAAAATTGACCCCGGAGATCACTCCAGTAGCTCTACGCAGCAGAGGCTCTGGGAACTAAGGTCAGGTGGCATGATGCCAGGGTAATAATATGGGCTAAGCTTGTAAAGGCTCCAGGGCCATTAGCCTAGTACACACCTATGAACCTATAAACCTATATACATATATTTTTATATATACAAGTGCATGCGCACACGCATGCACACACACACACACGTGCATGCGCACACGCATGCACACACACACACACACACACACACACACACACACACACACACACACACACACACACACACATGCACACTCTGCCCTACCAAGCAACAGTGTATCTGTGTACCTACCATAAAAGAGTAGAAACATGTTACCCACTTCACAACATCAGGACCCTTTTAGGTAAAAGTGACCTCTAATGGCTCCCTACCATCCTCAAAGGCTATGGCATAAGAATATGTACATAAAAAATGCCTCTATCTACAATAAATTTGTTAATAAGTTGTGAAGAGTAAGAAAGTGAAAACAGAAGGAAATAGACATAATACGAAGGAATAAACAGTGTCTTAATTTTGATACATGTACATTATGTGGTTAAAATAAATACATTTTAACATGATCTTTTAATAAAAGGAGCAAGCTACTTTAGCAAAGGCTTACTAGACTAGTGTGTTTTCAGACATTTGAGAACAAAATGCTAGCTTTTAGTGAGCCATTACAGGGCTCCACCACAACAACTGAACCTCCTACAGTCAATTGCCCTGTGTGGGTATTCCCCTCTAGAATATCAAGAAAATAATTTATGATAGCAATAGTCTCTGCAGTATCCAAGTCCTGCGACAGACCCAGCCTGAACCTTCTACAGGCAGTTGCCCTGCGTGGGTATTCTCCTCTAGACTATCAAGAAAATAATTTATGTACGTGCAGCCTAACGTAATAAATGCTGTATTCAATACCTGTACTGATGCTCCTGCCCTGGCTGTAAGTTTGCACATTCTCTGGACCACTCCCTGTTGTCTGCCTCTGCTCTCTACATCCTACACTTCACCCTGAATTAGCCAGCTCTCTCAAGCTCTCTGACCACAGTGCTCTCCTCTGCACACTTCACTGGTCTCTCCTCCTGACAACTGCACTCCTCTATTTGAGCACCTGGCCCCTGGTTTGGTACTATAATCTTCTGCTGTACATCCCTACTGACCTACTCTGTCTTTTTATCCCTGTACCTCTGCCCCCCCCCCCGCCTTCTCAATCTCACATCTACCTAACTTACCTGATTTCCTGATTGTTTCTGGAATTTTTTCCAGGGATGTATGCCCTACTGCTTTCCCTCCCCCTCTAGCTTCTCAGCCCTCATTAGGCAAACACCTCTCCCTCCTGTCTGACTGTACCTCTCCCCCCTTACTGTTGTCCCTTTATCTGACTTTTATAATCTTCCATCTTCTCTGTTTCCCCTGCGCTACTTGTACCTACTCTCTTAACTACTGTATGCTCTCTTATCTTGATCTACATTCCATCCTCCTGTCTCCCCCACACTCACTCTCTTACTATTAATTACTTGTCTCTTTTCTGTCTCCTCTCTCCCCGACCATTATTTCTCACCAGTCTTTATTTTTGTCTCCTCTGTCTCCCTCCTCTCTCTCTGGATACCTTTCTCCTTCCTTTCTTTAATCTGTGTCACAGACCCTTCCCTTACTGCTATCCACCTCCCCCTTATTGCTCCTGTAAACTATTCCCATCATCCTTTACACCATTAAACCTTTCCACATGTTTCTCCTGTGCCATCGTTAGTCTATCCCCTCCATCCCCTTCACCAGCCTGACAAGGTGGGCATTATTTTTGGTTTAAATTACAAGTTGTGGAAGTGTGTGAATGAATTTAACCTGGACTATGCTCTAATTTATTGGCATTCTTAAAGCCAATCTGTTAACACATAAAAACCTGCTACCTTAGAATCTCATGGTCAAGTCCCTACAAACTGTCTCCTATTCTTATTTTGAGCTACCAGAGAGGTGTGTATAATCTGTATAGAGTAAGACATTTCAAACAAATGAACACCAAGGGTTTGTAAAATTATTTTGTCTGCTTACTTTAACCTCATCTCTGTATAGCATGTATTTGTGTCTCGCATAGCTAGTACCATATTCTCCTGTGTCTTGTACTCTATTTTGTGGCAGTAGTGGATTTGTTACTTAATTTGCCAGAGGGAAAAACGCTCTCATTTGTGCATAGGTAGTATTGCACTGCCATTTATCTGCAAACAGTGTCTCCTGTATCCTGCTCGACTTCCAGGTTTAAAAAAAAAAAAAAAAAAAGCCACCTAGAGTCTTAAATATTGTACAACGTGTTTTTTGTGGAAGCGCTTTACTGTTGGGTATTTGCCTATCTAGTAGCTGCTTCTCCTGAGTCTTTTGCTCAGTCTTTTACCTCTTGCTCACAGTTAGAGTGTGGCATTACGGCCTTAATTATATTGCATAACAAATTGCTACTTCTCCCATGATTTGTCCTTGTGTTTCCGGCTTTTGTCTATCTTTCCTCCTTTGTTTTGTCCTTTTGTCTCTGCTTTTCGTTGGTCTTTCCCCTGCTTAAAGCTAGACTGCTGTAATATGTTATTTCTGTATGTTGCATTGTAGTTCTACTTCTACAGTGATGTGTGTACAATCTACTGGCTTGTGCTGAATTGTTTATTTCTCATGTGTGTGGCTTTACTGTCTTTTCGACTGGCTTTTGTTGCTGTGTTTTATTTCACCTGAGTGTTGCTTTTGCTGTCTTACCACTCTGGGGTTATTCATACTCCATTTCCTAGCTTTGGACTGCCGTTTAACTTCTTGCTCTCCCCTAAAAGACTATAAAAGGTATATTTCTGCGATATCACATGTAGTTGCTCCCCCTAGGTGCTGTACTCCTTGTACTGACTTGTTAATCTCCAAACCTTAAATTGAACTGAGTGATGCTAATGTATTCCTTGCTACAGATACCTATAGTGTACTCTCACTGGCCCTAGAACATGCTATTCACTAAACTCATAGAGCTAAATGTACCTAACCAGTAGATTGGTGCAATAATTAGAACATGGTGATGACTTTTTAATTGTTCATAACCTAAAGAGTGATATAACAACATATACATTCTGTTGCCTCATGCTTAGCTGGTTATCTGAGAATGCATCTGCCTGTAATTTTTTTTACTTTAACTGCACATACATATTACTGCTCAGTAATTTATTAATAACATTTCTTATGCCTAGCTGATTATATGAGAACGTTTTGACTGTAATTCTTTTTTACAATTGTAACTCTGCTTATTTCAGTTGCATGATATTGCTGACTTATCTGTGAATGTTATGTTTTTGAATTTTACTGTATACCATTACCACTGCTATAGTTGATGCCTATCAAAGTGTTTTTGCTTAATTGTCGTTGCTTACTGCTTTCTAGTACTGATACTTACCTGAAGCCCTCCATTGTTTTCCTGTAGTGTTCTCACTCACCCCCTACACTCACTACATACCTGCACTTCTCCACCCTGAACTCATACCTGCACTCTCTCCCTTACACTCAGCACACCCAGAGTGCACTCCTTGTTCTAGTCTACCCACTCACATACCAGTCCTACCTGCTGCCCTCACATACAGACTTACTACCCACTTACACACACTAACACCCTACTCCCCCTCCCCCTTTTACACTAACTGGTCTACTTGTTTCACTTATAGTACCTACCATTGTTGCTCTTTCTCAACCCCTAACCCCTATCTTCTCTCTTTTCATTTTTATCTAGGATAGCAATAGTCTCTGCAGTATCCAAGTCCTGTGACAGACCCAGCCTGAACCTCCTACAGTCAGTTGCCCTGTGTGGGTATTCCCCTCTAGAATATCAAGAAAATAATTTATGTACATGCAGCCTAAAGTAATAAATGCTGTATTCAATACCTGTACTGATGCTCCTGTCCTGGCTGTAAGTTTGCACATTCTCTGGACCACTCCCTGTTGTCTGCCTCTGCTCTCTACATCCTACACTTCACCCTGAATTAGCCAGCTCTCTCAAGCTCTCTGACCACAGTGCTCTCCTCTGCACATTTCACTGGCCTCTCCTCCTGACAACTGCACTCCTCTATTTGAGCACCTGGCCCCTGGTTTGGTACTCTAATCTTCTGCTGTACATCCCTACTGGCCTACTCTGTCTTTTTGTCCCTGTACCTCTGCCCCCCCCCCGCCTTCTCAATCTCACATCTACCTAACTTACCTGATTTCCAGATTGTTTCTGGAATTTTCTCCAGGAGTGTATGCCCTGCTCCATTCGCCCTCGCTACACTCAGGCTCACTTCACTCCCCTACCCTAACCCCATTCCCAACCACCACTACATCAATTACACTTATAGTCTCCATTCCCCCCTTCCTGTCAGCTCAGCCTCTCACAACACACGTCCTGCTTGTACTCCATCCCCATCCACCTAATTTCCTTCCCAACTCAATTTCACTCCCTATACAAACTCTCAATCATACCCCTAACAATGCAACTGATCTTCTTTGCCACTACACTACTCTTATACCTTTCAGTTTTAACCTCATTTCACTCAAATCTGTCCTACCTCCCCAGCCCACTTTAAGGTTCCCCCACCTCTACCTCCCACTCTAACCTATTAACTACTTCCTACTCAGCTATCTCTCCATCTCTCTTTAGTTTCTCCTCCTCCAATTTTCACAAATTTACCGTCCTTCACAACCAAACAATTACCCTCAAACCCAAACCAAAACTCATCTTCCTCCTCTTACCATATACTCAACTCACACATCTTACAAATAACCTTCTACTCTCTGGTGACATCCACTCTAACCCAGGCCCTCAGTCCTTTCATCATTCCTCCACTCCCACCCCCTTTGCTCACACCCCTAACCATACCCATACTCAGATACAATAGACTTCAGCTCATAAACATCTATCCATATATTCTATAAATATTCAAAGTCTAACTAACAAGATCTCAGAGCTACATTCCTGGATAGCCCATATAAACCCTAACATCCTTGCCTTGTCCGAAACTTGGCTCATGTCACACATCACAAACAGTGAAATACTGCCATCTGGTTACATCTATTGTGCTGATAGATCCCTAAAAAAGGTGGTGGTGTAGCCATACTTTACTCAGATAGCCTAAACCTCTCTCCTGTCACTATCCCCATCCCCAATGTCCATCCTGCTGAACTTCTCATTCTAAACTGCCATCTAAATCCATACAAGAAATAATTTGCTGTCACCTCTATGTACATCCCCCATGGAAATAATGTACCCACCATTGAAAATAACCTTTCTTGGTTTAGCCACAAATTAGACTATGAAACTCTCATTCTTGGTGATGTCAACATAGACTGGTCCAAACTTACTAGTAACTCTCCTCAATCTAGTAACAACCTACATGGTTTCCATCAACTGCTTACATCTACCACCCATTTCAATAAAGACTTATATTCTAGGATCACCATTGACTGGATACTCACTAACTCCCCCCACCTCTACCATGGGCCATGTACCCTACCTGACTCCTTAAGTGATCACCTCCCCACCTTTATCCTCAGACACACCTCCCAAGCACACAAACCCCACCTATATAGAGACTGTTGAAGTTCTCTAACTTCAATAACACCCAATTTAACTCTGTACTATCTAGTTTTGATTGGTCCATCCTTAAACGCATCCCTCTTGATGATGCGGTCAGTAAATTTAACAACATTTTCCTAGATACCCTTAATTTCCCTTGCTCCCTCCAGGAAAATTAGAATTAAGTCAAACTATGCTCTATGGCTCTCCAAAGATACTAGAGCATTGATGCATAACAGGGATAGCACCTGGAAGGCATGGCTTAAAACTAGGCATACTCCCTCCCTACATAAATACAGACAACTAAGTAACCTAGTCAAGAAATTAGTCACTAAAGACAAAAAATCTTACTACAGCTCTTCTCAACTAGACAACAGACCCAACACTTGCAAATTCTGGACTACTCTTAACAAAATACTCTACCCTGGCAACCCTTCTAACCCCTCACCTTACCCCCAACAAATATCCTCTAGAAATCGCTACCCTTCTCAACAAACACTTCATTGACACCATCCAAAACCTCACTCCCTCTAACACTAACACTGCAACTACCACTACCCCCATCAACCCCCACAACCAGAATCTCTTCTCATTTACACCTGTGTCAACTTCCTACATTAAATTTCTTCTTCTAAAACTTAAACCATGTTCTCCCTCTACCGATAACCTAGTTCCTACATTCCTCAAACTTGCTGCAGAATCTATAGCCTATCCTATATCCATTCTCATTAACAGATCTATACATGAAGCTACAGTTCCTGCTATCTGGAAATCCTTCTTTACTATCCCACTACATAAGGGTGGCAACTCCACTGATCCATCTAACTATTGTCCCATTGTTATTCGTTCTCCCCTTTCTAAGATACTCAAGAAATGCATTCACTCACAACTTCTCAACCACCTCCTCAAACACAACCTTCTCACTCCCACTCAGCATGGGTTCCATCCCTTCTACAGCACATCCACCACCATCATATCTTTCACTCATACCATAGCCAATGCTCTTGATAGCAATCAACTAATATCCTGCCTCTTTCTTGACCTTTCCAAAGCCTTCAATACAGGCTGTCACTCTATCCTCCTTAGTAATGTATCTAACCTCAACCCATCTTCTACCTCCCTTGCCTGGTTCTCCAGCTATCTTTCTGGTAGGCAGCAATATGTCAAATGGCTCTCCTCCTGTTCTCCCTATATATCTGTTCCAATGGGTGTTCCCCAAGGCTCTACCTTGGGTCCCCTTCTATTCAACATCTTTACAAATGAACTCTTCACCTCTTGCAGACAATCTTCTCTTATACAATATGCAGATGACTCTACACTCATCTCCATCTCCAGTAGTATTACATAATATGCAAATAATTCTACACTCATCTCCATCTCCAGTAGTGTTACATAATATGCAGATGACTCTACACTCATCTCCATCTCCAGTAGTATTACATAATATGCAGATGACGCTACACTCATCTCCATCTCCAGTAGTATTACATAATATGCAGATGGCTCTACACTCATCTCCATCTCCAGTAGTATTACATAATATGCAGATGATTCTACACTCATCTCCATCTCCAGTAGTATTACATAATATGCAGACGACTCTACACTCATCTCCATCTCCAGTAGTATTACATAATATGCAGATGACTACACTCATCTCCATCTCCAGTAGTATTACATAATATGCAGATGACTACACTCATCTCCATCTCCAGTAGTATTACATAATATGCAGATGACTCTACACTCATCTCCATCTCCAGTAGTATTACATAATATGCAGATGACTCTGCACTCATCTCCATCTCCAGTAGTATTACATAATATGCAGATGACTCTACACATCTCCATCTCCAGTAGTATTACATAATATGCAGATGACTCTACACTCATCTCCATCTCCAGTAGTATTACATAATATGCAGATGACTACACTCATCTCCATCTCCAGTAGTATTACATAATATGCAGATGACTACACTCATCTCCATCTCCAGTAGTATTACATAATATGCAGATGACTCTACACTCATCTCCATCTCCAGTAGTATTACATAATATGCAGATGATGCTGCACTCATCTCCATCTCCAGTAGTATTACATAATATGCAGATGACTCTACACTCATCTCCATCTCCAGTAGTATTACATAATATGCAGATGACTCTACACTCATCTCCATCTCCAGTAGTATTACATAATATGCAGATGACTCTGCACTCGTCTCCATCTCCAGTAGTATTACATAATATGCAGATGACTCTGCACTCATCTCCATCTCCAGTAGTATTACATAATATGCAGATGACTCTACACTCATCTCCATCTCCAGTAGTATTACATAATATGCAGATGACTCTGCACTCATCTCCATCTCCAGTAGTATTACATAATATGCAGATGATGCTGCACTCATCTCCATCTCCAGTAGTATTACATAATATGCAGATGACTACACTCATCTCCATCTCCAGTAGTATTACATAATATGCAGATGACTCTACACTCGTCTCCATCTCCAGTAGTATTACATAATATGCAGATGACTCTGCACTCATCTCCATCTCCAGTAGTATTACATAATATGCAGATGACTCTGCACTCATCTCCATCTCCAGTAGTATTACATAATATGCAGATGACTCTACACTCATCTCCATCTCCAGTAGTATTACATAATATGCAGATGACTCTGCACTCATCTCCATCTCCAGTAGTATTACATAATATGCAGATGACTCTACACTCATCTCCATCTCCAGTAGTATTACATAATATGCAGATGACTCTGCACTCATCTCCATCTCCAGTAGTATTACATAATATGCAGATGACTCTACACTCATCTCCATCTCCAGTAGTATTACATAATATGCAGATGACTACACTCATCTCCATCTCCAGTAGTATTACATAATATGCAGATGATGCTACACTCATCTCCATCCATAATATGGCGGCTCTACACTCATCTCCATCTCCAGTAGTATTACATAATATGCAGATGACTCTGCACTCATCTCCATCTCCAGTAGTATTACATAATATGCAGATGACTCTACACTCATCTCCATCTCCAGTAGTATTACATAATATGCAGATGACTCTGCACTCATCTCCATCTCCAGTAGTATTACATAATATGCAGATGACTCTACACTCATCTCCATCTCCAGTAGTATTACATAATATGCAGATGACTCTGCACTCATCTCCATCTCCAGTAGTATTACATAATATGCAGATGACTCTACACTCATCTCCATCTCCAGTAGTATTACATAATATGCAGATGACTCTGCACTCATCTCCATCTCCAGTAGTATTACATAATATGCAGACGACTCTACACTCACCTCCATCTCCAGTAGTATTACATAATATGCAGATGACTACACTCATCTCCATCTCCAGTAGTATTACATAATATGCAGATGACTCTGCACTCATCTCCATCTCCAGTAGTATTACATAATATGCAGATGACTCTACACTCATCTCCATCTCCAGTAGTATTACATAATATGCAGATGATGCTGCACTCATCTCCATCTCCAGTAGTATTACATAATATGCAGATGACTCTGCACTCATCTCCATCTCCAGTAGTATTACATAATATGCAGATGACTGCACTCATCTCCATCTCCAGTAGTATTACATAATATGCAGATGACTCTGCACTCATCTCCATCTCCAGTAGTATTACATAATATGCAGATGATTACACTCATCTCCATCTCCAGCAGTATTACATAATATGCAGATGACTCTGCACTCATCTCCATCTCCAGTAGTATTACATAATATGCAGATGACTACACTCATCTCCATCTCCAGTAGTATTACATAATATGCAGATGACTCTGCACTCATCTCCATCTCCAGTAGTATTACATAATATGCAGATGACTCTGCACTCATCTCCATCTCCAGTAGTATTACATAATATGCAGATGACACTCATCTCCATCTCCAGTAGTATTACATAATATGCAGATGACTCTACACTCATCTCCATCTCCAGTAGTATTACATAATATGCAGATGACTCTGCACTCATCTCCATCTCCAGTAGTATTACATAATATGCAGATGACTCTACACTCATCTCCATCTCCAGTAGTATTACATAATATGCAGATGACTCTACACTCATCTCCATCTCCAGTAGTATTACATAATATGCAGATGACTCTGCACTCATCTCCATCTCCAGTAGTATTACATAATATGCAGATGATGCTGCACTCATCTCCATCTCCAGTAGTATTACATAATATGCAGATGACTACACTCATCTCCATCTCCAGTAGTATTACATAATATGCAGATGACTCTACACTCATCTCCATCTCCAGTAGTATTACATAATATGCAGATGACTCTACACTCATCTCCATCTCCAGTAGTATTACATAATATGCAGATGACTCTGCACTCATCTCCATCTCCAGTAGTATTACATAATATGCAGATGACTCTACACTCATCTCCATCTCCAGTAGTATTACATAATATGCAGATGACTCTACACTCATCTCCATCTCCAGTAGTATTACATAATATGCAGATGACTCTACACTCATCTCCATCTCCAGTAGTATTACATAATATGCAGATGACTGTACACTCATCTCCATCTCCAGTAGTATTACATAATATGCAGATGACTACACTCATCTCCATCTCCAGTAGTATTACATAATATGCAGATGACTCTACACTCATCTCCATCTCCAGTAGTATTACATAATATGCAGATGACTCTACACTCATCTCCATCTCCAGTAGTATTACATAATATGCAGATGACTCTACACTCATCTCCATCTCCAGTAGTATTACATAATATGCAGATGACTCTGCACTCATCTCCATCTCCAGTAGTATTACATAATATGCAGATGACTCTACACTCATCTCCATCTCCAGTAGTATTACATAATATGCAGATGACTCTACACTCATCTCCATCTCCAGTAGTATTACATAATATGCAGATGACTCTACACTCATCTCCATCTCCAGTAGTATTACATAATATGCAGATGACTCTGCACTCATCTCCATCTCCAGTAGTATTACATAATATGCAGATGACTCTGCACTCATCTCCATCTCCAGTAGTATTACATAATATGCAGATGACTCTGCACTCATCTCCATCTCCAGTAGTATTACATAATATGCAGATGACTACACTCATCTCCATCTCCAGTAGTATTACATAATATGCAGATGACTCTGCACTCATCTCCATCTCCAGTAGTATTACATAATATGCAGATGACTCTGCACTCATCTCCATCTCCAGTAGTATTACATAATATGCAGATGACTCTGCACTCATCTCCATCTCCAGTAGTATTACATAATATGCAGATGACTACACTCATCTCCATCTCCAGTAGTATTACATAATATGCAGATGACTCTACACTCATCTCCATCTCCAGTAGTATTACATAATATGCAGATGACTACACTCATCTCCATCTCCAGTAGTATTACATAATATGCAGATGACTCTGCACTCATCTCCATCTCCAGTAGTATTACATAATATGCAGATGACTCTGCACTTTTCTCCATCTCCAGTAGTATTACATAATATGCAGATGGCTCTGCACTCATCTCCATCTCCAGTAGCATTACAGACCTTCACACCCTTGCTCAAAACTCCTTTCCATCCACAGAGAAATGGTTATCTGACAATCTTCTTATCCTTAACCCAAAGAAGACCAAACTCTTGCTCTTTCTTGTCCGCTCACTTTCAAACCATAAATCCACATTTACTATAACATCCTCCAACAAGACTATCATAAAACCTGAACCACACATGAAACTATTAGGCTTTATTATTGATGAACTCAAATTTAACTTACACTTACTGCAAGGAATAAAAAAAACACACCAGAAACTTGGCCTGCTTTATCGCAAAAAAAGATTTCTTACTCCAAATGCTAGACTCTCCTTAGCACAGTCCTTCCTCCTACCCACATTTCCCTACGCAGCCCCAATACTAACCAATATACAAGCTACTACCTTGAACAAACTGCAACAAACTTACCACAAAATTGCAAGATTCATCACTAACTCCCCCTACAACTCCCATCACTGCCTTACCCTGAACTCATTGCCGTGGCTCAAATTCCCTCAACTACTGCTACTTTTTCAATTTCAAGTTATATACTCCATTCTATACAGACCTTCATCCTGTCCAGCTCTCGTTACTTTTTTATTTACCTACACTCCTTCTAGAACCCTCTGCACCTCTAACCAGCAACTTCTGAATGTAGATCAGCCAAAGAAGAACACAACTGCTCAATAGCCAACACTTGGAACAAACTTCCTCTACACATACGCTCCATCATACACCCTGTACACTTTAAAAAGGAACTCAAACTTTACCTTCTCACTACCGAATCCTGTCCCTGCTTAGAACCTACCTAATTTCCCCTTTATCCAATGCTGCTTCTTCACTCTGAGCTCCTGAAAGCAAATATACCTTCCTAGGAAGCCTAGGCAATAAATCTGATCACTTATATATAACTTGTTTGTACATATATCAAAAATAGTTCATCTATTTATTTCATTGTGATTTCTTTCTCAGGGTAATCTAAATATGTTTGATTACAATCAAATTAGTACTAATATGTTTTGGCAGTTGCACTTGGTTTTGCTACTTTCTATTTTGTTACCTATGTAATCCTTATTTTTTTTTTTTTTTTTTTTTGTAACTGGAGCTTTTCTCCTCGGGCCTCCACTGAAAATGGGCCTCTGGCCCAGCTGGACCAACCAGGTTAACAAATGTCAATAAATAAATAAAATAAATAAAATTTAATGTTATCTTTAGTCTCTTCTGTGGATGTCAAGACCCCACCTCAAAACAAAATATATAGCTGTACAGAAACTCCAGTGAAATCAACAAAAGCCATAAGTGGATTGCAGCCTATCACAAATGTAAGCCTGTAATTAAATGTTTCAGACTATGTTCATAGGCAATATGCCCCTGTGGGCCATTTTAAACCTAATCAACCCCCCCCAACAGGTGAGACTTAAACTCAGTACCTTCTATCTGTGTTGCAAACACCTTGACCACTACACCAACCCCCAATCCTTCAAACTGCAGTTTCTAAATGAAGGAGGCTTTGTGACACCAACAAACATGTTTTGAATGGAAAAAAATATGACCCTACAAAACAGAAAAGGTTATTATGGGGGTGTGGTTAAGCTGTCTTACTACCCAACTCACTATCAGTTTCACTGCTCTTCAGGGAAACATGGATGAAACAATTTAGCTAAAGAAGAATGATGTATGAAATTGACATCTATATTAAAAAAGTTCACTTCACACAGCCACACTTCTCCACAAATCAGTCAGCCATACCAAGTCATGATAGCTTCACTTTTCTTGATTACAGCCACAGCGGTAGCTTAAACCTCCACCCTAACTAGTCTGTGGCTATCAGATACAAAATGGCATTTAGTAACAAGGAGGATAGGGCAAAGACATAAGGTGGCCAAATTAAATTCAGATGAATGACCATAAAATCTGAAAAGCTCATTCTGAGCTCACATTAACTAGCAAGCTCTCCTACCCGAAAAAAGCTTTTTAATATTAAAGTATCATTTTTATAACAGATGTCCAAGTAATGCTCAAACATGCAGTGTTGCCCCAGACATGCCAACAACTCAAAACAATTTTACTAACTTCAACTCAAAGGAATAAAGGCAGCATCCAGAAGTATCAATTAGATCTAACTACATGTATACAGCAAAGTGTTCTGATACTAAAGTCACAGATTTGATTTAATCATACTTAATTATAACAGGTACCCCACAAAACGGGATACAGTATAAGTCTACCATGAAGCTTATGTGTTGCTTCTCTATGAGAGAAGTTCAGAGAGTTCACACACACAGCTGTTGTGACAGTCTACTGAAATACCAGAAACAAAATGCAGTCTGTTCCTTTAGAGTTATTCCTTTCCTGCTGCCATTTCATTCAGTTCCATGAGGCTGCAGAGACTGTAAAATGGCCTTTATTTCATCCTCTGACAGCAAATATAGTCAATGACATGGTCCACTGGTCTCAGTAAGATAATTTGGTGTGGAGAGCATCCCCCGGTGCCATAGGAGTACTTTTGTTAGATACCTTAGGGAAAATTCCTGGTACTTTTATTTAAGTATTCACAACAGAGAACTGACACCTTGTCTTCAAAGTCTAAAAACACATTATAAGAAATATTGAAGAAGGCCTTGGGATTCACTGACTTGGTCTTCAAACAATTGCTCGCCCTCTCAAGAATGATTTTTTAGATATCAGCTTTTGCCCAAGTAAGACTGAAAGCTTACCTACCATTTCTGTGACTATACTGATTTTCCAATCGGAATGGGAAACTGAAATGGAAATTGTGTCATTGTGTAAGTCATAGAGGCAGCATTCCAGTGTGTCTGGATACGAAGGATAATGCAGACTCTCTCCTGCTGTATCGCAGCTATATACATGAACATGACTGCTGTACCACTTCAGTGGACTGAAACACAAAGGCTACAATCAAAAGCAAATAGGAGAGAAATTAAGTATATAGTGAACAATGCGAATGTTACAGAGCCAAATCAACAGTTAGAAAAAAGTGCAAATTAAATCCAGAAGCAGCAGTAACACATAATGGCTATCTTACTGGGATAGTTCTCTAGAGAGACACAGCTTCCACATACATCAGGGGTAAACTCACTTTTAAATCATATGACCTGTGTAAGGAAGAAGGTAAGGCTAGTCAATTAAAAATGCAGGGTATTATCACCTAATTCATTGCACCACAAGAACTTGGTAAGCTGGACTAGGATAAAAGTTGTTTCCTTAACACTCTGCCTAAAAAGCTGAACACTGTCAGTTAACCTTCAGAGCAAAGAAAATATAGAAATAAGTGTATTAAAACTTTGGGCAACGAATATGTACATAAAGAGAAAAGAAAACAAAACGGATGCTATTGTAGTTAAAAATCTTTACTACAACTGCACCAAAACATACAAGTAAGTGGTTCTGGGTGTTGTAGTTGAAGTAAGTTATATAACAATACAAGATTTTCTAAATGTAGAGCCCTTGTGCTTACGAACTCATAACATTCATTTTATTACTGTCCAACTGTCTGGCTATGAAATGAGATCGAGTTCTTATAAAAAAAACAATCTCTAGGGCTGATATAACACAAATGCCTGGTAACACAGACGCATGTTTAACCAGATATAATTTTCTAATTCAACATTTCTTGCATATGCTGTAATGCCTACTCTCCCAGTCTAATTAACCTGACAGAATGCAATAAATTCACCCTAGTAGTTTTATAAATACCAATAAACTTAGTCACACTGCACCTTTCTTTTGTACTTCTTGGCAAAGGACGTATGCATCTGCTTATGCATACAGTTGAGATGGCCAGTACTCATATATTGGTATGTAATGAGATTTCCACAAATCTGTTTTCTACACTTTCTCCTGCATTCTTTCCCCACCAGTCTGCATCCTACAGGAAAGTCACGTCTCATTCTTCTATACTCGTATTTACCATCCCTTCATTGCTTCCCTGGCACTCTCATTCTAACATCATCCGCAGCCTTCAGCTTTATAAGACTGTCTTATTGTATTGCATCCTATGCTGCTATTAAGGTTTATTGAGCTACACTCTCATACATAGTATAATCACTTATAAAGGAAGACACAGGACAGTATACTAAAAATATTGTTTCATTTTTGTTCATAGGTTTTGTAATTGTTAGTGTTCATAACTGCTTTGGCTGTTTCTGCTACAGTATTGTTAATGTATGTGTATGTCTAGTTCCTTTGTCTGCACCTCAGCTACAAGCTGCATGTCTCTACAATGCTTAAAACCAGTTTCCTCCAAATGCACATCTGAATTAAAAAGCTGGAGGAAATACATTTAATGAAATGTCAAAATAAATCTTTTTTATTAGGGGCAAATCTACCTCATGTAGGGAGCTGCAACCCTACAGCTCATATACTCAACTCCAGGGTAGGGGCTGCACCCCTTGTACCAACTCCATTCAATGACCATCTGTTTTGTAGTAAGTATACAGAAAATTACAATCTGTCTAGGTGATTTCTGACTGAATTTTCTACTCCCCATTTTGTAGTTTATTCTGATAGTGCATTCATTTTTATTAATTTTACATTTTCTGAGCTTTTCATCGTGTGCCCCCACTGTTAATGTGCATGGCCCATTTGGACAATTTGGTTACTAAACTAAACAAATACATAAAAATAAAACAAATAACTTCTTAGTCATGAAGTATCCAAATAGCATCCAGAATATAAATATACATAAATGCATTGTGTGTGCTGTATAAGGGTAAAACAAACTTCATGAAATACTTTCTGATTTTATTATTAGATTGAATGTTATTAAAGGGAGCTCCAAGAAAGCACTCCCTTTAATGTATAATTATATTAATTAATCTACTTTAAAGAAAACATCTTTGGCTAATCAGCTCTCTTAACTTTGTTTGTGTCTTTCGGCTTTCCCTGGTTAGGGGTCGCCATAGCGGAACTCCGGTCTGCTAATGATTGGCAGTTGATTTTTGTGTACCGGCTTGTCAGGCATGACGCACAACCTTTAACGAACGTATGCCCATCCATGCATGTCTCTAAGCAGAAGATGCTCTAGCTGAGAATCGAACCGGACAGCATCTTACAGTGAGGCGACAACGCTACTGCAGCACCACCACTGCGTATTTACTGGCATCACCAACTCCTCTGCAAGCCCGTTGTTTTTTTTTTTTTTTTTTGCCTCATATCTAATTGCCCCAGTAGCTTTGGAGTTTCTCTTACGAAAACTACCACTGAGTGTCAGCATGGTGCTTTTTATTCAAGTCACAAGTCTGATTCTACCATAGGAACACATCTATAGCCGCAAACTGAACTGCAATTACTGCAGTGATTGTGAACATATAAACAGACACAAATGGGTTTGTATTTTCTGTTACATGATCAGTTACAAGTGTCTGGGCACCTCAAATATTAGTCATTATTGCCAATGCCTCTGAAATTCAACAATGAAATATAATAGATTTAAAGGCAGAAATGTGGAAAACAAAACATTCATTGTAAGGTCTCTGAGCACCATCTAGTGTCTAAATTGAGTCATTTTTTTCATGCAGTTTCTCATTTTCCATATTGCATTCTGTCTTTGTCCTGCTAAATATTACTTAATGTGATGCTCCTGCAATTGCTGTTTGCTGCGGATTGTTAGTAAGGAGCACTTCATACATGCTGGAATTTGTGATAAAGCACAATAATAAACAGGTGCACTCTTTCTCTTACTGCAAGTATGTTTGTAGTACTTGTATAGATATAATCAATGTGCTGTGCTAACCAAACACCTGTATGCACACTTAATATACTGAACATAACATCTCTAAATCAAGTTCACAAATTACCTATTACTTCGAGAAAGCAAAGCATCCAGATACAAGAAAGAAAGAAAGACTGGGTTGTGGTATTTGGGCAAACAACATGGGAAATTAATGGAATTATAGCAGCTGTAAGTATTTGCTGCTCAGTCCTATAGAATTTAGATAATAGGTTGATAGGTAAGTAGTAGGCTAGCTACCTGGTGGGCCATTTTAAGCCTAGCCAATTTTCTTTTTGTGCTTGAAATAACCTATCCCATTTGGTTATAGACCGACCTTGCCCATCCCATGGTCGATAATTATATATTACCCCTAATGAGAATAACTGGGATCATGCCATAGACAATTTGAGGGAACTCATGCATGGGAAAAAGCATTTAGGAGCTGCCTCTGTCCACTAAAAGTACAGAGGGCAGTCCTGTGATTATGTTTCTGTTTCCCATCCATAGATCCAAGTCGCACTTGAATATGTAGAGATGAATTTTGTTTTATATGGATTATAAGTCTGTTCCAGTTCAGTTGTATATTATGTGAGATATACCTGTCCCTCCAAACCATTCTGTTGATGTTGCAGAAGAGGTTTAGACCCCTAGACCAAGTATTTCTGATGCTATTTGACTTGCTGATGTACAGTAAATCCATTTGTAATGAGGCGGAGGATGCCTTGTATGCCAGACACAGGTCACCTCATAGCTAAGATAATGTACAGTAATGGCTCTGACTGTCCTTTAACTCAAAATACTGCATTAATTAAGTATATTAAGCATAATAAAGCAAAGAATGACCAAATTGACAATCAAATTCGGATTGTTACTTAAAATTGCAAATCTTTAGGTTCACAGTTATGTCTGAAGATAGTCGGAAAGCATGTTCTTCACAACTGGGACAGGTACATTAAATATACATTTAAAAGATATTTTGACTCCAATCATGTGGCACCACAAATACTAGCAAGGAAATTAAACTAAAGCACAAAGATGATGAATTTTTACTCATAAGGCAGGTCCAGTCCCTGTCAGGCCTGCAAAATCAAGTCTTGAAAAAAATTCACTGTCTCCAGTAGATAGCATAGACCTGCCAGAAATAAGGAAGTATAAAACATGAACCTTGTCTATTGTATGGTACTTGTATACTGCAGTATAAATCCTGACTGTTCCTAAAATGAGTCATTCTGCCCTAACAGAAATTTTGCAACACGATCCGCAGTCTGATTTAGACCTTATAGCTGGTTTTAGTGTAAAGTCCATGTATCACTAAAAACAGTCAATGCAAAAATAAATTCAGTCTGGTGGTGATGTGGTAGCATTGTCGCCTCACAGTATGATGTTGTCCTGTTCAATTCTCAGCTAGAGTGTCTTCTGTGTGGAGACATGCGTGAATGGGCATACCTTTGTTGAAGGTTGTTTGTCAGAGCTGGCAACTCGGCACGTAAAAATCTACTGCCAATCATTAGCGGACCGGAGTTCCACTGTGGCGACCCCTAACCAGGAAAAGCCAAAAGACACAACAACAACATCTTTAACCAAGAATAGAGGTGACTGAAGCATGCACATGTGGAGGCATAATTTCTGGACAGATTACAACTTCTATCTAGATACCATAAATGACATCTCAGTATTGTACATAGACTTCCATGCTGAAGAACGCCAAGAATGTTCAGGGAAATTATCACTGTGGTCAGGGCTTCAGTCGGCATGTTTAATCAAACTTAGAGAATCAGTCATCTGATACTGTTTTTTTCTGTGAGATAAAGGCATACAGATTTTTTTTATTATTATTATGTTTACTTTTCTGCAGCATACAAAGATCTTCGCATTGAAGACATTTTGAGAAGCATGTCTGAAAATATGTTTTACCCCAGAAGAATTTTATGTCAGAGAAGTACAGTTCAGTATTTTGCGACTAGAACTGTACTTTGCCTAGCTTACAACTTTGTTAGATATCAACAGATTATATATACCAATAAAAAGCAATGAGCAATGCTTTTATAGAGAAACATAGATTATGGTGACAAATAAGAACATATGACTGCTCTTATCTACTCAGTATTTATTGGATGAACTGCAGATCATATTTACCAAACAGCTTTTACCCCTAGTCAGTCCTCCAAGTTCTCATAATAACAACCTAATGCCTCAATCAGACAATCTTGACTTGACTTTATTTCAGAAGACTGTTTCAGTCATCCATCACTCTTTCTGTGAAAATGCTTCCTCATATTTCTCCTGAAAAGCCACGTTATTTGTTCAGACTGTCTCCATTCTTCAAATTATAGTTTTTTGAAATACGTAACAACATGAACGGTTTAGATCCACTTGAGGTGCAAAGTTTTCTGTCATGCTGTTCTTTCTATTAAGACTACATATGTTAAGTTTGTTTAGTCTTTCTTTATATATGTTCTAACCAGTGGCAAATTAGTGTACCTTGGGCCAGGGGGCTGTTTTGAACCATGGGCCCCTAACACACATTTTCAGGACCACATATACATGTATGTGTTCTTTTGGATTCACCTTCCTGATTGTTTTAAATTATATTTATTGTTTAACACATCAATATTTCTGTGTTTTAAATCTGTGTTTTACCTTTATTTCCAGTAAGCAGAGAAACAAAATGTAATAACTAATAATGGCATACGTACCCATTTCAGAATTTTTCAACCACAAAAGGCCACTCATACTGTTGTCATTATAACTCACCAATATCCATACTCATCAGTCATGACCAATTTATTGACTGCATACATATTACATGTCCAAATGTGATAAAATTGGCCACAGTAAAGTATTCCAGTTTGCTTTATGCAAATTCACACTAGTTTTAATATAATCAGTTCTACAGGGTCAATAATTTTTATCCATGAACATCCCCAAACCAAGTAATTATAGTTACATTGTTGACCGCATCCTTCTCAGATGACTGTAGTAAGAATTAATAACAATAATAATGGGCAAATTTGTTTCACACAAACACACAGTAGGCACAGTAAAGTATTCAAACTGAATTCACACATGAACGCACATTACTCCTGTAAAGTCAGATTAAAGCCCGTTTAAAAATGATAAGAGCATAAGATACTTTCATCCACAAACAGACCTCTCACCCACCACCACTAGTTATAGCCACTTTGTTGACTGTGTACACCCCTTGTTGTTATGAAGAAATAAATTATATGTACTCTAGTGGTAACTCTGGATGAACCATGAAATTAAATAAAGATCACTAGCATCACACCATAAGACCCAGTTACGTCATACAGTTTACAGAGAAGAGCTTTTATGTTGAGAGCATAAGAAAATATTAACCACCTGATAGCATATGCTAAGTCAATATGGTCAATCTCTACAGAGGTAAAATTCATCTGAATAATTCTACATTAAAGACCAGTATTGCTAATAGGTTCATAGGAAAGTACTAGACTAGCTGTCTTTGTGGCTCATTTAAAGCTTAGCTAATTTCCCTTTCAAAGGTGAGAATCAAACCATGTACCTTGTAACTTTAGGTAAATACCTTAACCATTATTCCAAACCCCAGATTTTGCTGCTGTATTTTTTTTTTTTTTTTGGCAAACAACTTTGCACTTCAATGCTTCATCAACAAATGCAGTGTCTGCTGCCCTTGAAGAATACATAGCATATGTTGCATTAAAAACTCAGGAGTGCTTATGGTATTGCCATAACATTTCCTGAACTAGATTAGCTGTGCAGTAGGGAATGGTTGGCAAAAAACAACCGCAGATTCACAGATAGTTAGTTAGTAGACATACAGTCCAGCAGACCATTAAGGAGCTTAGCCCAAATTCCCACTTGCCCCAAAGCACTGTCTCATTAAGTGACTTATTCAAGGTCACACAGTAGATAAATGAAGTTAAAAAGGTTCAAGCTATTTACCCTTGGCACATGAAGCAGCTCATTAACACATCTGAGCTTTAGTCCTCTGCACTAACTGCCAGGCAAAGCAATGACTTTT
The DNA here is from genome assembly GCF_019279795.1 of Protopterus annectens. Lineage (NCBI taxonomy): Eukaryota > Metazoa > Chordata > Ceratodontiformes > Protopteridae > Protopterus > Protopterus annectens. Next base: position 906,283,686 of record NC_056730.1, read on the forward strand.
AACTAAATGCAGAAATCATTGCAGTTAGATCTTGTAGACAAGAGTGTATTGCAGTACTATGCAACTATGGCAGCATAATGGATGCTGAAGATCAGACAGTTCTGATCATCACTCCAAATAATTCATACTAGATGACCTGACAAATGTCAACCCCTTCACAGTTGCTGGAGGCTGTAAAGATGGTGCTGCAAAAATATATTATTAAAATGCAGCATGTTTAACTACAGTATTCAATCCAGGCATATTAATGAATTAATTCATTCTTTAGTACAATTAATAATGCAGAACGATTAAAGACAGTATAGATGCTGCAACAGCTTTTGTTCAACAACTCACAAGTCACACAAAGATTAGAAATATTACTGCATGCAGCATACTGTGTTTTTTGTTTTTTTTTTTGGGGGGGGGGGGCTGGCATGTTGCCTGACACCTACATCTCATTTTTGACCTACTTGCATCTTGATTGTCATCAAGAATAGCTTCCCGCACTGACTTCACTCAGTGCAGTTATGGCCTACCTGAATGGTTGATAATGCTTCCAGAGTCAACAGATGCAAATCATGGTCAAATGAGGCCCTATGTAGGGTAATGAACATGGCCCTTGCCAAATATAACAATGTCCCATTATTTGGCGATCTCTCCACAATTACTATATAACACTGTTCAAAGCTGTTAGAGTGCATGTTATTGTCTTCTTTACTTTTACAATTATCACAGAGGCTTAGATGTCATTTTAACTTTTTATTTCAATTTTTACAGTAAAACACTGACATTTTCTAAACAAAACAAAACACTCTCATACTGAAACCAGATAGTATAAGAAACAGTAAACGTCTCTTCCCTTGAAACTCACATTTAGTGGAAATGCATCTGGCAATCCATTAAACTACAAGAGTCATGCTGGAATTCACAATCAAGCAGCATATAGTAATGCAATAATTAGTGGCTATGTGAGGGGCACAGGAATTCAAAAGTCAGATGTGTAATGCGTTTGTTAACAGCTTAAGGCAGCCCACTGGACCGAAGTGTTCTTTTTCAGGAGCAGCCCAGGAGGACTGTCTGGTGAAGTAACTTAGAGTCACACAGAAGACAAATGAAGGTTGATGGAATCAAAGAGTGCTTTAAGGGCCCATAGCCTTACTCATCTGCACTAAGTGCAGAACAAACTGTTACAGCCCAGACATAGTGCAGTTCACACATGTGCCTGCAAAAATTAAGCTAAATTAAAATTGAATTCACAGTTCAAATATTAACTTTAAAAATCATAGACCTCTTATTGTCCACTGTATTCACCCCTAAATAATAAACACACTATCAACATGCAGTAACAAAGATAATCCCCTGGATTTACAAAGCCCTGTAGAATGTGCAGGATTAGTCTAAGAGCTATTTTAGGCAATATGGCTGATGTGCGATCCAGGAATGAGCTCCCGGGACGTGCACGTGAGCTCTTAGACTAATCCTGCATGGACTGAGCTCCTGTATGCAAATTACCCTCATTTGCAGGTGAAAACCATGCAAATGAGGGTAATACATGATCCAGTAAGCTGGCAGCTGTCCGTGCAGGACGAGTGCAGTGTGCAGAAATGTACTCGGTTAGTAACCGAGTACATTTCTGCAATCTACAAAACGGAGCTATGACAGCTCCAAATAGAGGCTGCATATCATTGAGGAAGCATGCCAATGGCCAAGTAGAAGGCCATTGGCATTGCAAATTGTTTATAAAAAAAATAAACAACTTTTAATTTTTTTTTCGCCGATCTTGCCTGTTTAAGCATAGAGCAGCGACACGCAAATGGGATCGGAGGGAAAATAATAAAATAAACTTAAAATAAGCATTCTAACTAAAATCAGTATTCTGCCATGCAAGTCAATGGCAGGCAGAAGACAACCTGGCCAGGGAGTAATGGTTGCTAAGGGGAGAAGCTCAGTGTGGGACATGTAACTATGCATTAGCAGGCAATCCTATGCAAATGAGGGAAAGGTTAGTGAACCCCAGATTTTCCCAGGGTGTGAGGCTGGTCCCAAGAGTGTAAGCGTATAAATAGCTGGGTGCAAGACTAGAATATAGGTGATATCATGGGGGGGGTGTCAGGCATACTGTAAGTGGATTGGAGACCTGTGGCTCGGCACAGCTAAGCTAGGGGTGTGTCTAAATCTGTCTAGCACTCTTAACAAAGTGTAAGTGGGTATGTGCGCTGTGCACCTGGTTTTACAGGAAGAAAAAGGAAGTTAAACCAGAAAAAAGCAGCTCTCTGCACATTTGAGCACTCCGTTTGTCCGGCACACACACGGGCCTAAACAGGGAGGCAATGGGAAGGGAAAACAGCAGTAGGAAGGTAATCAAGGAGAACTAGCTTAGCTGACAGGTGAAATGTATAAGAATCAGCCAATTACACAGGCAGCAGACCAGCTCAGCCCAGCACACCACTATAAACTATGCAAGCACTTTTCCCCCTTGTTTTTCCCAATAACTGTGCACCACCGGTGTATACAGACAGGCACATTTTCCAAAACAAAAGCAAGAGAAAACATGTTAGGGGCTGCTTTTGCTATCATAAACCAGCTTGTGCAAGAGGCTGAGGATGGTGAGGATGTGAATGATGCTGAGCAACCCACAGTGAGGAGACAGAGAAGATTGTACAGACCCAAGATAACCTACCAAGGGTTACATGAGCAGGAGATAGTGGAGCACTATAGGATGGACAGGGACATCCTACAGTAAATTGTTGAGCTATGCCGGCCACGCCTGACACACAGAAGTAACAGAGAAGAACCCATCCCAGTGGATACCAAGGTATGTGTAGGCCTAAGAATACTAGCTACAGGTATCTTCCAAAGGCTAACTGGGGATATGATGGGGATTTCACAGGCATCAGCATCCAGGGTACTCCATCAATTCCTGGATGCCATTTCAGCACGTGTCGGTGAGCACGTATATTTCCACATCACCTGTGAGGCGTTGGCCAGCAATATGCATCTCTTCCACCAAATAGCAGAATACCCTGAGGTAGTGGGTGCAATAGACTGCACGCACATATGCATTAAAGCACCAACAGGTGAGCAGGGTAGGGTCTACATCAACTGCAAGGGCTTCCCCTCCAACAACTGCCAGGTCATGTGCGATTCCCAGGGCATAATAATGAATGTGTGTGCTGGATGCCCTGGAAGCTACCACGATTTTCACATCTGGCATCTGACGCAGCTGTACCAGACATTTGCCAATGGGGACATCCCACACAGTCACCTAGTGGGGGATGCCGGATACGCACTGGAGACATGGCTGATGACACCCATCAGAAATGCACACACACCTGAACAAGAACTCCATAATGAGGCACACGCACAAACATGAATCATAATAGAGCATGTGTTTGGGATACTCAAGTCATGGTTCCAGTGCCTGGACACATCTGGTGGAGTCTTGCAGTACTCACCAACTACATGTACCCAAATTGTCCTTGTATGTGCCATGCTACACAATATGATCCTGCAGAAACAGCTGCAGCAGGGACAGCATGGGAGAGGGCCACACAGCCCCCACCAGTGCCAAGGCCTGCACAGGCGCAGTGTGACTCAGAGGAGGAACAACCTGAGCCTGCCACAGTAGGCAGAAGGAGGTGTGCCCAGTATGCCCTGGCCTTGGCAAAGAGGCAATGGATAGCACATGCACTGACACAGTAGGGACCCAGGAAATTACACCTCTCTCCGACTCGCACATACAGTAAAAGGGATGTCAAACATGACACTACCGGTGCTCAACCATGTATAGGGAGTGTACTATGTGCATCCGACATAGGCAGCCCTGCAGCACCACCCTCAATACTGGGACACCCACAAGGTAAGTGACTTACACGTGCCAGTTGGGGGGGTACACACCCAACAACAGTCACAGCCAGAAGGATAGGTGTAGACAAATACAAACAAATGCTGTACTATGGCGTCTGAATGAGACCCATGGGTAACCCCTACCCCAGGCCTAGACTGACAGACTACAGCAGGCCAGCCAGTTGGATGTAAGTTGTGAAGGCTAGGAAGTCAGAAACTAATATGTAGGTAGTGAAAGCTAAGATCTGTAGTACACTGGTATGCCTCTAGCCAGCACGATAGGGATTACTACAGACTGAAATGGTGTACCTGACATACCAGTACAGTCCTAGCAAATGTGTTAAAGTGTAATGTGTGCCCCATCATCCTATGTACACTTATAGTAACAGTCAGGTGTGCCCCCCCACCCCTGTGTAGAAATGTAGAAACAGTCAGGTGTCACCCCCCCATGCAGAAATGTAGCAACACTCAATGCCAAATGACCGATGTATACCCTGCAGACACAGCATGCTACCTGTCGGTGTACAACACAAAGGTCAGCACCACAGTACAAACTACCTGGACTTGATCCACACATGCAATATAGATGGCCATACTGGGCATGCTCACACACACAGAGGAATGAAGGCAATGTCAGTCAACAACATACTGAAAGGCCATACTGTGCATACCCACACACTTAAACACATGAAGGCCATGTCAGCAAACACCAGTGGACCAGACATATCTGGCAGTTGCAGTTCTTAGTGCAGACACATGTCAGTATGCACCACTCCTGCCTTGCACACACAGTGGATAGGAATACAGACATATATGTAAGGACAACACACTATAATAAGCCAAAGGTAGATGGACATAGATGTGTTGAAGAGGGTGACCGTGACAAGGAGCCATCTGGGCCTGTCCCACCCAGCACACAGCCAAAGGGCCCCAAACACATGAGGTGCAGGTGTCACTCACTGCAGATACTAGCCACCAGTATCTGTCAGCATGATGGCATGTTGCATGTGCCAGCTGTGCAGCATGACTGTACAAGGAAGTAGTCACCTAGTAGCTGTATACATGTACCTGTGGCATATGGCCCTGTGTGTGCTCACTTGTGGCATGTCAACCCCTACATGAATGGGTTACGGCCCATGCACACACCGCCCTCCCCATAACAGTATAATGACAAGCCTGCTGAGGTCATCCAATGTGAAATACACCTTTGGGAGAGCTGTAGCTCAGTAATCCCCATGGCGCATCCCATAACTGCATACTGCTGAACTGATAAACTAGTTAGGTAGTAGTCCTAACCCCAGACTTGGCAAATGTGTGAGTGCATGATTGTGTCCATGTCTCTCGGTCTCTGTGTAGAGAGAAATGTTTTTTAGGCTACTCACACTCAGTACAGTTCACATACATAACTTTAGCAAGGTTGCTGATGTCACGCACCTAGAAATACACCTCTGGGGAAATCATAGCCCAGTAATCTTCATAGTGCGTCTTGTAACTGTGTACTGCTGTAGTGTGATAAAGTAGTTAGGTAGGTGTTCTCACCCCAGACCTGGCAATTGTGTCTGTGTGTGTGTCTGTCTGATTAGAACGCAATGCATTTTAGGCCGCTCACACCCCGTACAATACATATACTCAACTTTGGCAAGGCTGCTGATGTCACTCACCTAGAAATACACCTCTGGGGAAATCATAGCCTACTAATCTCCATAGTGTGTCCTGTAACTGCATACTGCTGTAGTGTAATCAAGTAATTAGGTAGGTGTTCTATCCCCAGACTTGGCAAGTGTGTGTGTGTGACTCTATGTGCCTTTGTGTCTCTGTCTGTTTATGACTGAGTGACAAACAATGCTTTTTAGGTCACACACACTCCTTAGAATTCATATACCCAACATTGGCAAGGCTGCTGATGTCACTCACCTAGAAAAACACCTCTGGGAAAGTCATAGCCCAGTAATGTCTGTAGTGCATCCTGTAACTGTGTACTGCTGTAGTGTGATTTAGAACTGTGGTAGGGTTCCATTACTACCCATGGCAGGTCTGGATGTTTTGCGTGTGTTGCAATGTCTGTGTATGGAGCAATGCATCATAGGCTATTCACTTGCAGTACAATTCAAATGCCCTACTTTCCCAATCCTGCTAATGTCATTCATTGTGAAATACAACTTTGGGGAGAAAGTTCCCTGTAATCCCTGTGGTGTGACCTATAACTGCTCCATGCTGTAATGTGATAAAGGCCTTGGTCAGGGATTCTATACCCACACATGACAGTTGTGGATGTTTTGTGTGTGTCTCACTGTCTGTATAGGGAGCAATGCATTTTAGGCTAGTCACTCGCAGTACAGGCGAAAAGCCCTATTTTGGTAAACCTGCTGATGTCATTGAGTGTGAAATACACCTTTGGGGAAGGCTGTCTCTAGTAATCCCTGTGGTGTGTCCTACAACAGCTCTGTGTTGTAGTCTGCTATAGGCCTTGGTCAGGGGTTCTATACCCACACATGACAGTTGTGGATGTTTTGTGTGTGTCTCACTGTTTGTGTAGGGAGCAATGCATTTTAGGCTAGTCACTTGCAGTACAGCTGAAATGCCCTACTTTGATAATCCTACTGATGTCAGTCACTGTAAAATACACCTTTGGGGAAGAAGTACTTCAGTAATGTCTGTGGCGTGTACTATAACTGCGTAGTGCTGTAGTTTAATAAACTAGTTAGGTAGGAATTCAACTCCCAGACCTGGTGTGTGTGTGTGTGAGACACCTGTGGTTGGCGTTTTGCTCATTACTTTTATGGTGGCCCTACTATATATCACAATGTCAACCATAAAGGGATAACAGATGGAAATTAGTTGGGAGGCTGGGGTGCAAAGCCATACCCATATATGTGACATCAAGGCCAGCCAGTCCAAATTAGCAACCCCATTATTACCCAGAGCACACACTCAACCCATGTGTCATATGCACACACATGCCTAGGCAACAGCCAATATGTGGTTAGTACACTGCATATTGGCCACTGATAGTAACTATGCAGTGATAGCAGTGGGCTACAGAGGGCATGTCATCCTGCCCATCTGTCCAATATGCACGTACATGCAGACAGTGCACCTCCACCATGTTTCCCAATGGACACCTGCACCACCTGTGGTGCCTTCACATATGACTCACAATGGACATACCATGCCTGACAACATGCCCTGTATGGACAGATGACACTGACATCAGGGAATGCTGTTGGCATGCTATCAATGTAGGTGAAGGGTAAACCTGCTGCCCATTACCAGTTCCTGCCACAGGTGGGCAAGACTGGCACATCTGATGATAATCTGTGTTCACAACATGGGCCAGACACCCCAGGTACAGTTCCACATGTCACTGTACATGCATGTGGGAGGTGTGCACATCCCAGACACCATCCATGTCATGGACTAAGGAACACATACATGGCATGTGGTGTACAGCACTGGCCACACACAATAGTCACCCAGCTGACTGGATGGGGGATGCAATACCCACCTGTGTGGGCAAATGCAGTAACTACAGGCCTGAGCCACAATGCAGACCATTGTCATGTGGCCTGATGCTATGGTATACCCATTGCCTACCTTGCACAGCTTGCTGGCACAGTTGACCACCACACACCTGTGTAGACATGCACCCATGCATGTCAGAACTGGCACCCTGTGTGTTTGTGTGTGTGTGTGTATGGTGCGTATGTCCACATCCACACTCACTACAACCCCCAGGGCATACTGAAGCATGCTGTCTGATGTCTGACATCTCCTCATACTCTTTGCCCATACAGCCTCCATATGACCCATGTGGTGCATGTGATACCCGCACATTGATGTGTTGTGGCAATCCCACTACTGATGAGTTGCACTCCTGGCCCTGCCAAGTGTGTCACTGTGTGTGCGTCCCTGTGTGAGTGTGCCTGTGTTGACGCTGTCATCTGTTCATGCAGACAAGCATGTGTATGACACCTATCGTATATCTACCGTATCCCTGTTGCAGATGTCACTCACCCTCACATAAATGTTCTGAGTGCTCCACATCAAGTAACCCATGTGGTGCATCCAGTAACTGCATCGAACTGTGATAGCACTACATAGTTGTCAGGGGTTTGATAACCTGTGCTGGTAGGTGTGTGACACAAGCATGCTTCAGTTTTACCCTCCCACCCCTCCCTGACATGTATTTGCCTCTGTCTGCCTCCCCCACTCCCTCTCTGGTGAATGTGGAGACTCACACCTGCCTTGCTTAGGCAGCAGCATGTGTATTTTACATGATGCTCATGATCAGCTGATGGCCTCTGAATGAATTGCAGCCCTCCCCTAGCTGATTGCATGTGGGACAGCCATGGTAACAATCACATAGCCAATTGCATGGAAACACACTCCAATACCTAGGAACATCATGGTGGTGTTGGGCCTTTGCAGTCACTGTGAGCAGGAACTAGATTTGATGTTTGGCAAACAGCATCCCAGATGGATTGGGGATTTACCTCTAACAACATACACTGCGGAAAGAGGGCAACCAACAGGAGGGGGATGTGCCTGACCTGACTACAGACTGTAAGTGCTGTTATACTGCATTTGGAGTAATGTTGGTTTAACAGTGTTTGTCTGGATATGCCTGTTGTACATGTCGCAATACCTCCCATGTCAGTTCCATGTATATGAGGAATCCCATCTGCAGGGTCATCTGCAGACTGGGCAGTGTTGTGCATTTGGTTTCATGTGTTAGCCACAGTGCATCAATCTATGGAATGCAAAAGGTAATGTGAGGATTGCAGTCTGTAGATGGTGAAGGCCGTGACAGTTACTGACTTCATATCCCTCATAGGACATATGTTGCAACAAACCCTGTTACAATGGAAAATATATGAGGTTATCACAGCAACATGTCTATACTGGCCCTGTGTATGTGCTGTCAGCCACACCTCTGTCACCTTTTGTACATATGGCTTGCATGAAGTGGTGCATATGTGCTGTACACCATAAATACTGTCATCATATCTGAAAACAAGCCAGTGATATAACATATTGCTACACATGTCATGTATAGTAGTGGTTATATTTCATGATACAAGCTGGACATTCTGTGGATGCTTGTACAGTGCTGAGGTCTGTGTAGTGATGGTGAATGTCAGCAGTGTGTGTATTGTTAATATGTACTTCAGCCTGTGTACAGACTGTGGTAGATGTCATTGTTCTGGCTCCCCTTCTCTCAGATGTTACATGCTGCCCCACTGTATGGTACCGTTTTGCCGTACATGTTTGTAGCACCATACACACACATGTCCCATACTACAGACAGCCATCATAACAAACTGTATAGCAGCCCAGTATATGTAGGGTCATTCTGTGAGTGGCACATATGAGGATGGTGTAGAACAGACAGTCCATATACTGTAATATTATGCTAGCTTACCATATGTGGATGTGGCTGTGTTGACATTGGTTGTGGTTATGCACTGTCACACAGGTGTATCTAACCCTGTGCTGTGACATGGCTGTCGAGTCTGCTATATATGCAGGTAGATGTGCATTGCCCCATACAAGATGTAGGCCAGTGTTGAGCCAGTCTGCCTGTAACCTGCACAGTGCATTTTTGCATCATGCCTAGCAGCTTAGTGTACTTAACCAGTGGGATGTTATGTGCAGATACTTACCAAATGTACTGCTGCTGCACCTCCCTTAAATGTAATGTATGTCAAACAGAGCAGTGGGATGCTGTGCAGATGTATGTCAATATCTAGTGGGTGGTATGTGTCAAGGCACCCCTGTACCAACAGTCATTATGTGTCAGGCCAGACAGGAGTGTGTGAATCCAACACCTATAGTGCCAAATGTATACCAGTCCTTATGTGTTATTTCCATCTACATGGCTGTCTACATCCATATTGTCAAGCCTGGCACACATGTGGTGCACTGAGGGACTATGTGTATACCTCTGGACTGTACAGGGTGTGTCCAAAGTTCCACATATAGTGGTCAATATTTCTGCTGCACTCCACGGGGGCATTACATGCTAGCAGTGGTACCTTACAATGATTTCTTTAGGATGTCTGTCAGTAGCCAATGGCACACATGTTATAAGCAGATGTCAGCATCCACACACACTATGTCTGTGAAGACAATCCCAATGACAGTAGCAACAGTCTAGTAATATACCTGCTACACATACCTGTCATCCCCTTGCACTACGACTTTGGGACTGTAGGGGCTGGCATACGGCTACACTCCATGTCCAGGACATATGGTGGAAATATATATGTACATATACTTATCCAGATAGCTATATATATATATATATATATATATATATATATATATATATATATATATATATATAAAATTACACGTGTACTACATTGAATTACCACTGTCATGGCAACCACCCACTATAACTCCCTACAGAATGTGGGCGTGGTCCCTTTACAATTCCTGTGTGATGGACATCCGTCCTGTGTGTGGGCATCAGTGATACAGGCAGCAGGTAGCAATACCTCTTACAGGAGAACCTGCACACTCAGAGCAGACACATATTTGTAGGAGGATCAGGAACTACAGACAGAGTGTGGGTAGAGTTGTGTAATGCTGTGCATGGCACTGGTGTTACAGGGTGTGTGTATGAACATACTAGTGTACCTTGAAATGCAGTCTGTCTGCATAGCTCACTACTGTGAGCCTAACCTCTTAATGGACAGAGGTATACCTATCATGTGTTGTCCATCCACCACACAGGTCCTGTGTCAGATATTACACTGGCAGTGTGTGTGTTGCATGCTATCAGTACATGGCTACATCCATTTCTATTTCTAACCTCAATTCCCTGACTAAGGGTATGTTGCAGACTATCCTGTAACACCAGCACCTTGCTTAATGTATGGCAATAGTCTTCCACATATATGCCTGTGTTCCAGCCTCTGTCCCCCATCTACATACCAAGCTTTACACATATGTCATGCTGTTGGGGGTTGTTCTGTAGTAGGCTGTGAGTATATCACACTGCCATTGCTGCCATTAGTCCACTGCTGTTGTATCCCCCACACATACAGTGGGGCTGGGGCCATATATGTGTGGGCATCACCTACACAACACATGTGCGCCCTTATGCACTGCAGAGGCCATTGTATGGAACAGTGGTATATGGGCTTGTATTATTGAGTCTAGGTGGGGAGCATCATAAATGACTTAGGCTGTTAAAAACGTGGAGGTATCAGGGGTGAGCTGCCACAAGGTATGTGGATGTACAGTACCATATACTCCACCTATATTGACATTACTTACATGACTTGGGGTACTGCAAGCCTACTGCCTCCTGCCATACAGACTGTTCTATGCTTTATGCCTTGTTATGTACCGGGTACAACCCATTTGATCACAAAATGTCTTTACCTCCTACAGAGTTTGTACAGAGTGTAGATAGAGGCTTCTGAACTACACAGCTGCAGTACATACTGTTGAGTGTGTGGTACCCTGTGGCCCAGTCTGTCTGCAATATTGTACATTCTGAAGGGCTTGGCCTGGACAGCAACAGTTGTGAACCTTTCCAGAAAACTGTATTAATGTAACTGTTTCACAGTTGCAGTACTCCATTTATATGGTTGTCAGTATTTGAACAGCTATATGATATGGCATATAGAACTGTTATAGTAAACAATTAAAGGATTCCCATTTCTGCAAACCTGTGTGTGGTGTCTTTCCTATGACCTTTCAATGGGTATATGTTGCAGGCAATGAATGACATTAGTATGTGTCGCCCATGCAGTGTCCAGTTGTTCAGGTGTTAACTGTAGGCATAGTGGCTGTTCCATATTGTGTGCACCTCCTACATATGTATCTTACTGTACATATATCTGCTTGTGTATATACATATATATATATATATATATATATATATATATATATATATATATCTTATCTGCATATATGTGTCTGTGTATCTGTATCCTGGGGACGTTGATGGCTTACACATATTACATGTCCTATGGGAGGCAGACTGTACTTGGTAGCGTATTGCAGGATGCATGTGTTTGGCTGTGGGGGGATGCCTATTAGTACAAGATGTATATTGTGTGGGCCCTCTCAACTCATAGGTTTATTTGTTAATCTGCAATTGCTATCTACAGATGTATGGCCATATATACCTATATAGATATATTTATCTGCTAACAGATATATAGGTATATGTGCATAGATAGTGCTATATATGTATATAGAGTTAGTAAAACAACATATATATTTATATATATGTATAACTATACATATATGGGTATGTTGTGTCTGTTAAGGTTGCAGTATAGTTGCTACACACGCAGACATCTAGATGTTGGTATACATTCTCTGTACTGTTGCATGACAGAACTGGCTGATATGTTTCTGAAACATTGAATATCTGTGTACCTGCCATGGCTTACTGGTACATCACTTTGTCTGGGGTGTGCAGGGTCCTTGGTTTGAGCCTTGCAAAAGCTGTTTAATTTGTTGCTGGCTAGAACACAGCCTGTTGGATAGAGAGTGATTAAGGCACCTTAAAGCAGTTGTAAGCAGGTTTGTGTGTTCTGCCCAGCAACAAAATAAACAGCTCCTGCAAGGCCCGAAACCAGGACCTTGCACAACATACACAAAGTGATTTACCATGAAGCCATGGTAGATATGCATAATCATGATGTTTTCACATACAACCAAATAAAGAAGCCAGCACCTAGGATGTATGAAGAAATATTTATTGGAACTAGACCGGTTTCAGCACATAGCTTTCATCAGTAGTATGAACATAGGCAATGGGGAAAGACCCAACCTTAAGTACCTGTTCCAATCAAAAATTCTGACATAATATCCTGTTAGGAAATGAAAAACATATTATAGATATATAATACAAAAGTGATTCTTACAAAAACCAAATTGAAATGAAATAAGAAACCCATAAATATACAGGGCACAAAGACTCAAAAGAAGAAGCATTATAATTTTTCATTAAGTCCATGGGAAAAAAGCGCACCTAATTTTACTATCCATTTTCTTTCTTTACTATTAAGTATATCATGCCAACCAGTTTTAAAGGATCAATTGCCTGTGATATTATCAATAATAGCAAATGAAAACTTAGCAGTAGGATGATTCAACGTGTCTATATAAGGCATTGGTAACCCAGGCATTTCTGATGTCACCCATGTGTTCAGACATTCTAACCCTAAGTTGTCTGGATGTCTGACCCACATAGGAGGCTTGGCAAGTGCATGTGGCAAGATAAACAACCCAGTCCATACTACAATTACCAAAACAGTGTATATTGTAAAGTTGTCCTGCATTTCTGCTGGTGAAAGTTTTGGTTTTGAATATATACTTGCAAAAGGAGCAATGTCCACAGGGATATGATCCAACCAATTTGTCCCCCATAAGAGTTTGTTGTTGATAATTGTCATTTCGAAAATATGCTTTTTTGTAATATGAAAAGTGAGACCCTAGGGTTTTGCCCTTTCTGTATGAAAATAAACATCTGCCCCCCAGGAACTGATCCAACTTTGAATGTGTTTTGAGAATATTCCAATGCGTATTAACTATGTCTAGAAAATTCACTGTATTCCTACCATAAGTGGTCACAAGCCTCAGAGTATCCTGATTGTCACACTTATGATGTGGTTGATATTGTAATAATATGTCCCTTGATCTATTTTTTGACCATTGTAAGGCTGAGTTGACATTATGTTTAGCATAACCCCTTGCTATAAATCTATTGGCTAGATCCCCATGATGTTGTATCAGATCCTGTTCAGAGGAGCAAATTCTTTTGAGACGCAAAAACTGAGATTTGGGAATATTACTAATAATATGCTTGGGATGGAGACTGTTGGCATGTAACAAGGTGTTATATTCAGGAAATTTACGATATACACTAGTTGTTAATGTGTTATCAGGCTGGCGCTGTAAGAATACATCAAGAAAATGAATTTCATTTTGATGATAATCCACCGTAAACTCAGCGCCCCATATATTTCCATTTAGATGTTCTACGAATTCGTCCAAATATTGAATGCCTCCTTTCCAAATTAGTCAATAGTCAACCAAGTATCTTCTCCAAATATCAATCTCAGGCAAATATAAATTATGAAGTTCATCATAAATAATGTGCTCTTCCACATATCCCATGTAAAGGTCAGCATAAATTAGGGCAAAAGAAGCACCTATTGCTGTCCCCTGTATTTGCCAATAGCAATCCTGCTGGAAGTAAAAAAACATTTTTTGGTAAGAATGTGTTCAGCCATGCAAATGGGAAGGGTATTAAAGCCAGGACAATATATGTTAGCTTTATTCAACCAAAACTCCATAGCAGCTAATCCAGCCCAGTGTGGAATACTAGTGTATAATGATTTTACATCAAGGGTGCACATAAGCCAATGAGGTTCAAGTTGGGAGTCCGAAACAATTTGCAAAAATTCAGTGGTATCTTTAAATCTAGCTCTGATGAAGGGAAGTAATGGTTTAAGTTTGTCAGTAAGGAATACTGACAAAGGTTCAGTAAGTGATCAAATCCCTGAAACTATAGGTCTACCCGGTGGTTGATGAGAAGATTTGTAAATCTTGGGTAATAAGTATAAATATTGTTTTGCAGGGTCAACAACTGTTAGATGTGATTTAGTATTGGCACTAATAATGCCTTCCTCAACTGCATCCTGTAAAAAATCATCAATTTCCTTTTTATAGTTAGGAGTAGGGTCAGTGGGCATTTTCATGTAATGACAGGGGTTAGACAACTGTCTATTTCCCTCATCCCAATAATAATCAGAATCCATGACTACCACCGCACCACCCTTGTCAGCAGGAAGAATGACAATGTTAGTATTGCTTCTAAGATCCCTGAAAGCCTGTTGTTCGGCTTTTGATAGATTATATTTGACAATCGTATCTGAGTCCAAATGAAAATGTAGATCTTTGATGACAGCTTGCTGAAAAATGGACACATATTTGTCCATAGGTGGATTGAAATTGGACCGATGAAATCTAAATTCAGAAGATCTTTGACCTTGGTCTGGTTGATCCTGTTCCCCAAAAAACAATTTCAGATTAATTTTTCTACAAAAAGCTTTAATATCAGAAACAAAAGTACTCTCATCAATAAAAAAGGCAGGGATGAATCCAAGACCTTTATTAAGCAATACTTGTTCATCAGATGTTAAAATATGTTGTGAAATATTATGTACATTGGTGCATTGAACAGCTATTTCACTATTGATTGGAATAGGTCCTCCAAACTTTTTACCCTTATGTTTGCGTCCTCCCCTGTGTTTCCTACTCCTAAAGGGTGATCAGAAACCCGTCCCCTTTTAGAATCTGGCAAGTCCCCAATGTGTATGGATTCTGTGTCTGTGGTGGAGGACTCCTCACCGGAGGTGGTGTTTAAAGAAACACCTTTTTTAAGTATTGATCTTGGTCTCTTTTTGCGAATGGTAGTGGCATTTTTGGTACCATCGGCAAATCTTACCCCCCTATGTGACTCAAACTGTCTACCCCGATCGTAATCTTCCTTATCCCTGGAAAACTTATGCAGTTTTTTAATCTTTAAATTGTTTTCAAACCCAATGAGTTCCTTTGACAGTTTGCTCAAGCACTCTTGAAAACTAATCTGTTCTTCAAATTGTTTAAGATCATTACAAATTTTTAAAACTTCACCAATGTTTGCCTGTACTGTTCTTTCATAAAAAGATGCCAATATATTGACTATACATATATGGGTATGTTATATCTGTTAAGGTTGCAGTATAGTTACACACGCAGACATCTAGATGTTGGTATACATTCTCTGTACTGTTGCATGATAGAACTGGCTGATATGTTTCTGAAACATTGAATGTCTGTGTACCTGCCATGGCTTACTGGTACATCACTTTGTCTGGGGTGTGCAGTGTCCTTGGTTTGAGCCTTGCAAGAGCTGTTTAATTTGTTGCTGGCCAGAACACGGCCTGTTGGATAGAGAATGATTAAGGCACCTTAAAGCAGTTGTAAGCAGATTTGTGTGTTCTGCCCAGCAACAAAATAAACAGCTCCTGCAAGGCCCAAAACCAGGACCTTGCACAACATACACAAAGTGATTTACCATGAAGCCATGGTAGATATGCATAATCATGATGTTTTCACATACATATCATCCAGCCAAGGTATACAACACTACAGGGAATGTATTCTGCCATGTAGTTGTATTTGTGTGTATATATATATATATATATATATATATATATATATATATATATATATATATTCATCTTTAAATGGATATAACATATCTATACATGTAGATATAGGTATATATATATATATATATATATATATATATATATATATATATATATATATATATATATATATATATATATATATATATATATATATATATATATATATATATATATATATATATATATATATATATATATATATATATATATATATATATATATATATATATATATATATATATATATATATATATATATATATATATATATATATATATATATATAATACATATATACATAGATATACATACATCCATAGATATATATATATGTATATATCCACATGTCCACATATATGCAGCACTAGGAATGCATTTATGTCAGCATATATATGGCTCACCTTTCAAAGGGAGAAATCCATGTGTCCGGAAGCTGGAAGGCCAAAAGTATGTTCTCAATATTGCGCAATCTTGCAATACATGCATCAAAGGTGCAATGTGCGAATGTCACTATGCATTCGCTCATTGCAGAGTAGGCAATTTGGTTGCAGATGCCACTATAGTGGGGATGGGGAATAAGTGCAAACCAGGAGTTCGTATATCACAGTAGGGGGGTTGTGGGGGGGCGCAGTCCCCCAGAGGGGGGGGTGCAGGGAGTCATACCCCCAGCATTATGATATGTATTCCAACTTGCAGTTCAAGAGTCAGCGAAGGTGCCTTTAGAACTGCAGTGTTTTTAACTGTGGTGCAGTAAGAAATGACGGGTTAGTCCTTTCAGTTTGCAGAAAGGGCCGTTCGAAGGAATAATTGCCTCCCTGTCACAGGTGAACATATATATATATCAATATAGGTATATATGGACATACATCTGTAGATGGAACTGGGAACGTAACCACAACATATATGTCCACATGCACCATTGATGGGTTTGAGAGACCCAAACAACATACATCTGGCACGGATAGGTATCAACCCCCCCCCCAGCCAAACACGTCTGGCCTGCAATATAATACCAGCCTTAGAAGATCCCATAAGCAGGACCCTACACGACAAGGGCAGTACATGTTAACAGTACTCCATCCCACCTGTAGGATGTAAGGCTGGCATTACTAACATATTATGTAGTACACTCAAGTGACATGTCATGCTTGGGGGTGCAGTAAGTAGCTGGGATCCTTCATACGATCCAATAGCCTTACACCTGACAATGGATTCACCAATGTTAGAAGGAACGACCACAAATCCACCATGTCAGCTGTGACCTACCACCCAGTAGCCTGATGAACTTGGTCTGCAGGGACATGGAACATATCAACAATGAACCCATGGCCAATGTCACTGGTAATCTCAACACATGGGACCCCACCAATGTTGGACTTGTTAAAGGCAGAGAATACAACCTGAACCTGGTATACCTCCTTTACCCAATTATGACAGGTGTAGATGAGGGTTAGGAGGTGCACAATGCCTATGTAGATCATAACAGACTTTTGTACACCATCCCACTTGAAGAATGTGTGTAGTTTTTAAGGGATCTACCTCCATTCACAGATTATGTTTCCACCAGGACTGCTTGGCATATGCCAAAATTGCACAGGTGCCATCCCATGGACATGCAGTCCTTCACAGGTCATAGATGTGTCAATCCCCTTCTCCACACTGTTGAGGTGTGCAGCACTACTGGGGTTGATATAACTCACTGGGTGTGGCTGTTGTGGACACAACTGCCATTATTGCAGTTACTGTTGCGTCTATCCCCCCATATAGCTGTCTGTAATATTGTACAGTGTATGTAATCAGGTTGTTAGTTGGTTTTTACACCATTCACAGTAGTTGAGAGCCTCACACCCTCCTAAGGGTAGGGCTATGCCACTGGCATTGGCACACACATGTTACTTAGATGAGGATCGCAGTAGAGTGGGGAGAGGGACATACACCCTGCTGTTAGCTTGTTCAATGTTATCCACATTGCAGACTGCATATATAGCACTGTGTGATTGTGCCTATCCTGTCTTGGTGGGATTACATGTGCAACAGATATGTTACCTGCACGGGGACGTACCTCCATGTGTACAGTTTTGTACCTGTACTGCATCCAAATCAAAGGCACTGTGTGTTGTATCCAGCCATGGCATGTGTACCACCCACTATACTTACTGGTGTCCACTGTAGAAGGCCTGCTGACACCACTACACCCATCAACCATGTGGCACATGGACAAACACAACACAATCAGAACAGATACTGGTGACAACAATACAACATTGTTAATTACAGCTATGATGCATCACGGCTGCACAGCTACACCTTCCAAGATATTAGCATTTCACTTTACTGCTGACAACATGCTACACATCATTCCATTGCTACACTGTTGTACATCACCCTGTGCATCAGCACCATGTTAGCCTGTCCCTGCATCAATGTTACGGATGTCAGGGAGTGACACAGCTATCATAATATGCACAGGATGTGTTGCTGGTTTGCTAGAGGCCTAGGCTGAGCCATACAATTGACAATATGTGTGTGAGGGGGCAGAGTATTGTTATGGGCCACTGGTGATGTTGTGTGTGCAGGTATGTGGTTGCCCTAGGTGTGTTGTTTATGTGTGTGTGTCTGCATGCACACAGTTCCTCCATGTGGGTGCCCTATACAGGGAATTGCGAGACAGCTGCAGACTGTACCTGGCAGGGTTTACAGTTCACCATCTCCGGCCACAGACATGAGACCTGCGCCCGGCAGGGGTGCTACAGGCATTATCAGGTACAAAGCCAGACCAAGTACTGTCCCCCGAGTTGACAGATGTCCACTGGATCCAGGTCCCTCCTGGGACTGGCCAGGGCCATGTGCATGTGGTCTGTTATGATGGTCTGTGGACAGCCCCCCACAGTGCTGGGGCTGGTACTGCCACTATGGGAGTGGCTGTGACTGGTTGGACTTCCATGGCAACCTCCAGCTGCTGGTGTTGCTGGCATACATCCACATGGCCGTCACAACCATCCTGCCCTGTCCTGATGCATGGACATCACATTGTGGATGAGATCCAATGTCTCACCCCATCGTCTATCCATGACCTCAGTGTAATTACAGATGGCACCTGCTAGGTCACGGATGCTGTCAGTTACAGAGATGTGATGAGCCCTCTGTGCCCTTAGACCCTGCCTGGTGTACCGTTCCATTTGTGCCTGTAACTCCATGACAGTCTGGAACATGTGTGTGGTTGAAATAGATGTGGCACGTCTGCCAGGGGCATGATGACTAGCAGTGCCCCGACGAGCACCCCTAAACATCTGCCTATGTGATACCCCACCAGACATCTGGCTATGGCTGCTGTGTCCTGACACGTGCCATAGATACCACACTGTCCTGGCCAATGCCAACTGTAGGCTGTCCCTCAGCTAAGGCCAATGGTAATGAGGTATGTAGAGGCAGTGTGACAGTGTGCGTGGATGGGGTGGATACATGTGGGTTGTCAATTGGTGGCCCAGCAGCAACCCCTGATGACCCTTCCTGTGCCTCAACACACCTATCCTCATGATCAATGTCTGTATCAATTACATCATATTCCCTGCTGGGGGGACCCAGCCCCACCTCGCCACCTGTGAGGGGAAAATAGGGAACAGACTGTAAGACCTGTACAACACCACTAAACAGTACATATATACACACTCACACACACACTCACATACACACACACACACACACACACACACACACACACACGCACACACGTGTGCAGTCATGGCCACACACACAGACATACACACATGCAGTTGACATACATGGCAACCCATACAGTCCACCAGACAACAACTACAGACAGGTACCACACCCCCATAACACACACAATAGCAGGCGATGGTGCAGTACAGTATCACACACATACCTGTGATTACACACGTCAGCATGCAGGACATGTGGCGCTCAACAGCATGCAGTGCAACTGTAGTCAATCCCTGTTACCAACATTATACATGGCTGTGATGCATGGCTTCTGTTTGTAGGTGATGGCTATCCCCCTGGAACTCACTGCACCCATGTCCATCTGTTCAGTACACTGGCATATACTGTGCACCACACCTCACAGGTGTACATACCATTGCAGGATGTGTATCTGTGTGTCAGTTGTGTTTCCACTGCTGCTCACAGCCTCTGTGTGTTCCTGGATCACATGTGGACACGTGTTTAGTGAATGCTTGATGTGTATTCACATATGTCATCATCAGTGATGCATGTATGAGTGATAGACTACCATTAGACCAACCACAGACACAATGTACTGTACCTATGGTGAGTGTAGAGACCATTATTGACCATGACTGAGCCCTGGCTGATGTGGCCTGTGGTACACATAGGTTCATAGGTGAGTACTGGTCTATTGGTCCTGGGGCCTACATAAGCCTAGCCACATGGGTTCCCAGCCATGCACCACTTACTAATGTTATTCCCCTGTGCCCCTGTCAGGCTGTGGCACAGACATACTACCCAGGGTGAATTCCCCATTTCCCATCCAATTGCCAAGTGTTTCTGTAAAAAGGGCCAATGAGTAGCATTGCCTGACACATATGGGTAGTCACTTCCAGAGTGTGGGAATTACCCAGGACAGGGCCCTATCCCTCTAGTATGTTCTGTGTAATGTTTTGATGAGGTTTAGGACTCTGGAGTGTGTGTTAGCAGAGGGAGTGGGATGTCATTATATGTAGCATTTTCAACTGCTCTGTGTATGACATAGCTGTGTATGTTGGGCAGATGTCAGCTGTGCCTGGGCAATGTGCACTGGAGTGTAGCCACAGTTGTCTGAGATGGACTGCATATTGCATGTGTGTGAGGCTGGTAATCTCATTAGTGAGGTGTGTGCTGTGTCAGTGCATATGTACAGCATGCATTATGGGTAGGTGTGTTAGATGTGTACATGGCCTACATCTTAGCTATGACATGCACAGTGAATTGCCAAGCATAACCTTAAACCATACTCACCGGCATTCAGCCGCTGCCTTGCTGGTATCCCAGAGGTACCTAAATTGAGATGGGATAGAGTTGATGTCAGTGGCCACAGCTGTTGCATTGCTACAGGGTGGCTGCAATATTACAGTACAACAGCTGAAGTCCACAGTACTAAAGATTATGCATTACTGCTTATCTGTACTACACAGCTACATACCCCACATCTCACATATGCATGGTCTACCTGTACAGATGCATACACTACAGTAGTCTACTGATATGCCCTGGAACCTTACCTGCATGATCCATGTCTGGTGTGTGAGTAGCCCTCACCTCCATGACTGTATAAGTCTGTAGCTCTTGCAGGCAGGCAGGTACTACCAGGCTCATGAGCAGCTCCACCACTCTGGTGAGGGGGGGATGGATGTTATGGCCCCCCACTGTTGCAAGGTGGTCACCCTGCACGGCAGCGGCATGATGACGTACTTGGTGGAGCAGGTCACTACAATGGTGGCAGACCTGCTCATAAGTACAGCTCTGCATCCCTACCTCATTCACCCTGTGGACCACATCAGTCCACATGGCTGTTCTCTCCTGCTGGTCCTGCCTTGTCCATGAGAACAGCAGCTGATAGTTGTGGATGATGCTGGTGATTATAATCTCCTCCTCAGCGGCACTGTAGGTGAGATTCCTCGGGTATGCCATACTCCCTGAAAGACATAATGATAGAAATATGTCTGAGCAACTCATATGTCAACTTTACCATATAATACAATACACATATCAGTCTCCCGCCACCATATCAGCTCCAACATAATGTTCACACTACGCTAGTGGTATGTGTCTGGTATGTGTACCATTGGGTCATATATTGTATTGTACAACACTTTCTGCTATGTGTTTATAGACATGCTTCCTGTGGGGACACTAGAGTCACTGGGCTGTTACAGGGTATTTCACCTGCATGCCATTGTCACTGCCACTATGTTTCCACATATGCATGTGGTAGGCCTGCTATGTGATTGCTACACATCTGCCATTCTGTGATATTGGGGATATCTATGCATGCTGTTGGACATGTTCTGGGATTGTGTGGACTATTACAGCCACCAAACAAGTCCTCTTGCACGAAAGCAATTGCACGGCTCCAAAGACAAGGTACATCCAGAAAAACAATGAGCCAGCAAACTGTGACCTGAAAGAAATGTATTAGTTAAAGGAGCATAGAAACAGGTAACCAGACTGGTTTTGGCTGGTAAGAAACACAGCCTTCATCAGTGTAAACATAAAAAATCAAATGCTACTGTTTAAATACATGCATCAACATCCTCATTGGTTCATTTTAGAATTGCTCATTAAGACCAGGTGGAAATAATCCACCTAGCTTTACAATCCATTTTTTTTCTCTTTAGAGTCTAGAATGGAATGCCAACCTGTTTTGTTTAATTTGTTACCCTTTACCATGTCAATGATCATAAAAGTAAATTTAGCTGATTTATGTGACATACAGTGTTTATATAATGCATTGTTGGATTTTTTTGTTCTTAATATTACTTACATGCTCAGAGATTCTCAGCCTGAGAGGACGAGATGTTTGCCCAATATAGAAAGAACCGCAGGTGCATGTAGCTAAATATACAAGCCAGTCACTGCTACAGTTAGCAAAAAATTTTATGTCATACACCATGCCACAGTTTTTGCTTGTAAACTTGTTTAGACTTAGATATTTTATCACAGTTTATGCAATGGTCACGTGGGAAACATCCAATCAAAGGTTCACCTGTCAAGGTGGTTTGTGTCAGTTGAGACCAGCTGTTGTCATGGGAATGTTTGTAATGGTTGAAACAGGATGCCAAATTTTTCCCTTTACGAAATGAAAACAGACATCTATACGGCAACATATTCTCTAACTCCTGATCACACTGTAATATGTTCCAATGCCTATGTATGCTATTGATTAGTATACCCGAATTCATTGCATATGTGGTCACAAATCTAGTGGGTTGTGAATTATGTTTATCCCGTAATTTGTAAGTTAACAGATCCTCCCTGTTTAATGTGTTTGCCCAGTTGCTGGCCCGTAGAACATGTCTCATATAATATCCCCTTGACCTGAATCTCCTGGTCAAATCCTGTCTATGTTCTTGAAAAGTGGGTTCTTGAGAACAAATATGCCTCATTCGTATGCATTGTGATTTGGGGATATTCCTTGCTATGTGGGGAGGATAAAAGCTGGATGCATGGAGGACGGTGTTAAATTAAGGATACTTCCTAAAAACCTGCGTACTTAAAGTATGATCAGGTAATCTATTGATCAGCACATCAAGGAAGGTAATGGTATCTACATGATGGTTAGCTGTGAAATGTAGACCCCATTTGTTGTCATTCAGATAGGATATGAATTCCAATAGATAATCCACATCTCCCCTCCATACCATCCAGCAATCATCCAAATAACGCCTCCAAATGTCAATTCCATCCAGAAAAATATTGTGGCTGCTGTCATAAATTATTTGCTCCTCAATAAATTCCATGAATAGGTCAGCATAAATGGGGGCAAAAGATGCCCCCATAGCTGTGCCCTTGGTTTGCCAATAGCAAGTGTCCTGGTAAAAAAAGACATTATTGGTTAGGACATGTTCTGCAAGGCCTACAAGAAAGATGTTAAATTCGGGGTGATATAAAGCAGCCACCTGTAACCAATAGGCCATGGCTTCCAAACCAACCTGATGAGGGATGTTAGTGTATAAAGCACTGACATCAACTGTGCACATGAGCCACCCTGGTTCCAACTGGGTTTCAGAAATTATTTTAAGGAACTCCGTAGTGTCTTGTAGATGTGAATGTACCCTAGGTAGCAAAAGCTTCAGATACTTAATAAGAAAAATAGACAAAGGTTCCATAATATATCCTTTACCTGAAACAATTGGTCTACCAGGTGGATGAACAGGATCTTTGTGTATTTTGAGTAAAAAATAGGTGTATTGATTAGCTGAATCATGAATCATGAGTTGCTGCATCACCCTGTCAGTGATAATACCTTCGTCCCTAGCAGTTTCAAAAAGTCATCTATTTGCTTCTTGAATCTGAAGGTGGGGTTGATAGGCATTACCAAATAATAGCATCTATCAAGAAACTGTCTTTTAGCCTCAGTGCCATATTCAGACCAATTCATTACTACTACTGTCCCACCCTTATCAGCAGATATGATGACAATGTCCTTGTTGTTCTGTAATTCCATTAGTGCATCCTTTTCAGCCAAAGACAAATTGTTGGGTTTGAATGAAATATCAGAGCTTCGATAGTGCAGATCTTTGAGAATACTGCTCTGAAACTGGTGCACTATGGGATGCACAGGGGGAAGATATGTGAACGTATCATAATCAGTGTTACCATCTGTATCACCAAACTGCAACTTAAGATTGAGTAATCTACAAAAAGACATAAGATCCTGTGCCAGACCATCCTCAGAGACCACAAAAGCAGGAATAAAAGTTCGTCCTTTATTCAGGATGGACATATGAGTTGTTGACAAACTGAAGTTGGATAAATTCAAAACATTTACATTTACGTTCTCATTTATTTCTGCATTGCTAGTCTCAAAAGACATTGAATATTGTTGCTTTTTCCTGTGCTTCCTCCCCCCTCATTTATATCTTGACCTAAAGGGACAAATCCCTGCGTCCTTTTGGGGGTCGGTGAATCTGATACCAGGTGCATATTACTATCCATACAAGAGGATAGATCATCGTTAGATGATCCATTATCTGCTGGCCGTTTTTTAAGAATGGATCTAGGCCTCTTTCTTTTGGGAGTTCTGGATTGGCTTGGTGTGAATCTAACTTGCTTACTGGTATTGCTAAATGGGTTGCTACCCTGGTAGTCTAACTGATCGCATTCAAATTTTTTGATTTTTCTAGATTTAAGTTGCTCTTCAAGGTTACTTAAATCCGTAGCCACCTTATTCAAGTGTCTAGTGAAGAAGGATTCTCCTTCAAATTTCTGCACCTCACTGCACAGTTTTGTGACCTCACTGATCTCACAATCAACCACTCCATCATAGTACTTGGCCAAAGCCTCAACAAAAGACATGGTAGCTTGTTGCTGGATAGCTCCCCACTGACTATTTAGTTCATCATCCGCCTCACTGACATGAGGCTGTGTTTTAATCCTAAGCCCTCTAGGTGTTATACCTTTGGCCATATAGGCCTTAAAGAGCTTGGAATGCCATACATTCTATCTCAATGACCTCAAATGCTTGTGCAACTGATCAAAAGCCAGACTACAACTGGACTCAGGACCCAGGGATCCACTAATAGTACCATTATCTGTAGTTGTACCTAAACCAAATACCCCAAGATCCTCTCTGTTAGCTGACAAACCAGATATCAGACTAATAAGATCCATACTATGAACTTGCAATAGATACGAGATTTGTGGCCCTTGTAATAAATAACAGATCAAGATCAAGCAGTAATCCACTTCTTGTTAATGTTGTACTTCAAAAAACATATATATAAATAGATATTGGCAATAATATCACTTACCACAAACCTGGTAATGCTACGTCAGTATCAATAGACCATATCCAGTCCCTTCACACAGGAGCAATAATAGCCAAAAACAAAAACCAAAACCTAGCAAAATATTGTTGAAGCTATGCTCCACTATTCATACACTGGTGACTGAAGACCATGAGCCATCATTTAGAATGTTGAAAACAAAGTCCTTGACCATTATTTTCCAAATATTGATAAAGGTTTGAAAGCTGGCAAACTAAAAACAAGAAATGCACAATTTGTATCAAAAAGCATCAGCGGATCCCACTATACCAAGTACCAAAGCACAACTGCACCTGGTCTTAATGAGCAATTCTAAAATGAACCAGTGAGGATGTTGATGCATGTATTTAAACAGTAGCATTTGATTTTTTATGTTTACACTGATGAAGGCTGTGTTTCTTACCAGCCGAAACCAGTCTGGTTACCTGTTTTATGCTGCTTTAACTAATAAATTTCTTTCAGGTCACAGTTTGCTGGCTCATTGCTTTTCTGACTATTACAGCCCACATATGTTCCATGACAGTTACACACCAGTATGTGTAGGGGTTATTTGCCAGCAGGAACACCACTCCAACCTAATGTGCACATGTTACCAGTCCACATCACATCCGTGACCCACCATAGAAACTCATTATTTACTGTTTCATCACTATTTTCATGTGGAACCACATCAGGGGATGGTGTCCCCCCCATGGAGCACACACAGACATGTGTCTGCCACCCAGTTAGGTCATGGGTATTGTGCATAGGGAGCTCCACAGAGACATGGGGCATGTGCTACATCACCTGAAGGCATGCAGTATACACATATACAAGGTTCGACATACATGTCCCTCCTGCCCAGCACACAGCCCAGGCACCTTTATGTCCATGTAGATGCTGTCGTGACTGTCCATGGGTGGGCACTATGTTCCCTTTGTTCCCATGTGGGGGCTCAATGGCCTCCACATTCCAAATGTAACTACCTGTCCACAGTGTTTAAGCACCACATGTGTCATATACTAGCCCTGTATGCTGTCTTGTTTGTACCCCAACCAGACCTACATACCAATATGTGCCTAAAACCCTTCACCAACATATATATCCCACCATCTCATACAATTGCAATGCATTCCTAACATGGGTTACACACCACACTCCACACTCCATCTTGCAGCCATGTACTGGTGTGTAGGTATGTTGTATATTGATGTGTGATGTTCTCTCACACATGTCATGGCAGGGGAAATGTACTGACATATATATATATATATATATATATATATATATATATATATATATATATATATATATATATATATATATATATATATATACACACACACACACACACACACACACACACACACACACACACACACATATATATATATATATATATATATATATATATATATATGTAGACATACACACACACACACATATGCATATATACATATATATATATATATATGCATGTATATATACATATGTGCATATATGTGTAGATGTCATTTTGTGTTGTTTATATGCCTGTATGAATGTATAACTGTCCGAGCTTCTGTACACATACACAGCTGTGAATATGTGTCACACGTACATGTAGCTGTATGTGGGGTGCATGCAACATCTGGACCACACACATGTACCCTATTTACTTCACAGCTGAACTGTTCGGCCTTGCTGCAACACAGGTGTCACATGTGAACACAGACTAACATTAGGGGGGTATATATGGTGACAAACTTTAGATAAGCATATTATACTGCTATGGCAGTTGGGCATGCTATGCTACACTTTAACATAGCTGTCCTGCAAGTGGTGTGGTCTCTCACGTGTCTATCATGGCAGTATTAATACCCCCACCAGCCGTTGGCCACAGTAATTTGCAGTACACAGATATCATGGGTCACATTTTTGACATTCACTGCTGGTCTGCACATTTGGTAGGTTTGTCCCACTACCCACAGGGACTGACACTACTGTCCAGTGCAGTTGTTGAGCACAACATCATTACAGGAACAAGCACTGATGGCACATATCCATCCTTTCACAGTATACATCCTATTATTCAATTTCATATACTACATGCCAGTAAATGCATATATGTTTCACAAACCTGTTATGTTGTTTCCACTGTAACACAACCCTGAGCTTTGTGAACTTTCTTGAAGTTTTTTTTTTCTTCTCTCTCTCTCTCTATTTCTCTTCTCTCTCTCTCTCTCTCTCTCTCTCTCTCTCTCTCTCTCTCTCTCTCATTTGAATAGATTGCAGCATGCTCAGGTGGTGGCCTCAGCAGCAGTCAGTGTCCACCAGTTGGTAATAGCATGCAGCCTGCTGTGTAGTACTTCAGATAACCACTGTCGTGGCAACCCTGTACTATAAAGTGCTGCCTTCTGTGGGCATTGTACCTTCACCTTTGCAGTATGGCTGACATTCTTCCTATGTGTGGACATCAGTGTTACAGACAGCAGGTAGCAATACCTCTTACAGCAGAACCTGCAGACATAGGCCAAGTCCACATTTGGGTAAGGTTTCAGACCTACAGACAGAGTCAGTAGTGTTGTTGTGTGCAATTATCTTGCTGTTCTTACAGGGTTTCTGTGTATATGGTACTTTTTCATGGATTGTTGTCTGTCTGCATAGCTCTCAACTGTGGGTCTATCCGTATGATACCAGGGGGATTGGCTGTTAGGTTTTGTCTGTGCACCACACAGGTATTGCCCCAGATATGTCTGTGGCATTCTGTCTATTGAGTGCTATCAGTACATGGCTACATCCATTTGTATTTCAATGTCATATCCCTGCATAAGGGTATGCTGCAATGATTCCTGTAACACCAGCAATTTCCAGGTTGTGTACCAACAATAATGCAGATATGACCCTATGTTCCTGCATCTCTCCTACACATATATGCCAGTATTTGTCCTGCTGTGATACAGGAAGGGTTGTTAGATAATGGCCTATCATTATTTACTGCTAGCATTACTGCTAGCATGCCAGTGATGTCATGGACTCCCACACCAACTGTTGGGCCAGGTCCATATATATGGGGGCAACAGCTGGAGAACACATATGTGCCCTTGTACATTCCAGAGGTAAGTGTGTGGTACACAGTGTTCCTTGCCCTCGTACAGCCTTTTATGGTGGGGGTTCTATGCCATTAACTTAGGCTATGGCACCTTTTCAGGGATATAACTGTTAAGATGAGGGTCATTCAGTGTGATAGTGAGATGTTAGGTTAAGCAATGTTATGTACAAGATACTGTGACATTAAAACAAGTGCTACTTTCCCCCCTAGGGCTTGACTACAGGGTGTAATTGGAGGCTGCTGAACTACATCTGTAATTGTTGATTGTTATATATCCTGAAGGCAAATCCTGTTTCTACTGTTGTACTAATTGAAGGCCTTGGTCTGGACAGCATAGTATGGTATATATACACATTTCTTGCATCTACTGCTTTGTGTGGGCCTTGCATTAATGACTGATTACATAATTCAAATCTTATGTGGTGTCAGTACTGGCATACATTATTGTATATTTACAAGAATAAAGGTTATCTGTGTATGCATACCTGTGTGTCGTGTCATGTCCTTTGAATTGTGGGTGGGTATATGTTTAATGTCAGTATTCTCTTTGGTGGGAATGGTTGCCACACTACACATTTCACAGGTGCCAGTTGAAGGGCTTGTGGCTGAGGGATATACTCTGCACCCATTACTTCCACACCACTTCTGCATATGTATGGCTACTGATACCTTTTGTGTGTGTGTATATGTGTATGTACCTATATACATATCTCATATGGCTATATCTATATATATGTATCTATAGATATATACATCTGTATATATATATATATATATATATATATATATATATATATATATATACACACATACATATGAACATATGTATATGTCTATATACAATTGATGTTATATGATTATTTGTGTCATACATTAATATATATATATATATATATATATATATATATATATATATATATATATATACACATAGCTGTCTATCTGTCTACATTTACAGATATATATCTGTCCATATGTCCATGCATGTTCGGCTCATATTTTGGCCTGTTCCTCATTCACTTGGCAATTGTCATGGATGATCACAGCATTGAAGTCAGTAACTAGTGGCAACACTTTTGTGTTTCAGACTTCATCTCCTTCTATATATGTGTTCTAATGCATATAACTGTGTAACTAGCAACATTTTAAGTGTATCAGGGCATTAGTTGACATATATCCCTATTTGTACCCACAGTGTGGCATACTTTTTCCAGACTTCTTGCATTAACAGGTTATGTGGTGTGATAATAATACATTTCCTGTACTGTTGACTGATTGTGCTGCATGATATGTTTGTGAAAACTTCAAGTTATGTATATCTGCCATGGTTTAGTGGTAAATCACTTTGTATATGGAGTGCAGGGTCCTGGGTTTGAGCCTTGGAGAGACAGCTTATTTTGCTGCTGGGCAGAACAAGGGACATTGGCTACAGAGTGATTAAGGCACTTTTAAGCAGTTGTAAGTGGGTTTGCGTGGGTTTGCGTGATGGTAAGGTCTGCCAACCTCCGCTTATGTTTTCTTACAGTCAGTTAGCTTCATGTTTCTCAACCTGTGTAGGCATAGCTTACTCCCACGCAAACCTGCAGAAACCCGCTTACCGCAGCTTAAAAGTGCTTACTGCTGCTTACCCCCACACTAATTTTTTTAAAAGAAAAGAAAAGGGCATAGGAAAGTGGTGAAAAACGGGGCACAAAGAGGGAAAGACAGTAAGGAAAATAGCTAGGCATGTGCAGGAAGGGTATAGGAAAGGTCCATAGCTGCCAATTTCTTCTACAGCAACAGCTGTACATATAGACTAAATTTGCAGGTACATTTGGACCCTCAAACCCCTGGGAGAAGGGTGAGGACAACATATATTCATTGTGATGCCAATTAGACCAGATTACATGTGTCCAGTGGGCACATGCAAAATGGACAGCTATGTATGAGGCGAGATTTTTTTGTGGGAACAGATTGCCCTTTTTTTTTTCAGGTGAGAGTGGGATGTTGGGGAGGGGTAGTAGGTATATTTGGGGAGGTAGGTTGGGTAGGTTAACAGACAAGACACACAAGATGCATACAGGGCCGGTATATGACACATGTGCGGGGTAAACACCTTGGATGGGGAGGGGTGTTTGGAAGTCACAAGCCCATGAGCCCCCAACTGGAAACCGTGGGACTGAGGTCCCCACCCATGGGCAGTCACCACTGCACCTTCATGGCCCCAAAGGTGGCTGTGCTGGGGGCTGTGTAGGAGGGCCAGGCTCACCCTCTAATAGCGCCACTCGGCCCTCAAGCTGGCATAGCCTCTCTCAATACTCCAGATTGAGCTCCTTACACACCATGGCCCGGACCTGTTGACGGGTGACAGTTTCCCCTCTGCACCTGTTCCGAGGGGGGGGTGAACCTCATCCCCTGCAGTGGTTCCAGCCAAAGGTGGCACAGGGCCCACAGAGGAGGAGGTCCCAGGCTGGGCCCCAGATGTGCTGGTGCCCAGTGCCATGACCAGCTGAGGTGGGACAGGTGGGTCCGCTGGGACCGGCCTCCCCATAAGAGCTGTGTTGTCACAGGTTTATGACAGATATGGGCTAGTAACAGTCAACAGCATTCAGGATTAGTTATAACAGCATGCATAGGTATTCCCATTAACCCAACACACCAGATTTAACACAGTTAGAAAGCAAGCAGAACACATGCATATATGGAACAACAGTGGCCATTACAGGAGCATGCAGGTTTCATTGATGGCAACAGACCACCAATATGGGTGTATTTTCACATGGCACATGCATAGAAACAAATGTGAATATTTATAAACCATTAGGATATATGTCCCAACAAAAGTGTGGAGTGTACACATACCAGTTGAGGATTGTCATTGGGTTATTATGCACATATGGTAGGGGCGAGAGAGAGACTTCAGTTAACAACTAATATATCCTTGTAGTTTTCATAACATTCTTAGTCACTGAAGTGGTCTTTCCCTTACATGTATTATTACACTACATAATGGCCTTATATTGTACACTGGCATGTTTATAAATTATTATATATGTGACTTGTGTCTTACATACAGGCATGACAGGCTGCAGGTGCTTATGCAACATATGTTGAGAATTGCTGTCATACACTTTAGCTGAGGTGCTAAAATGACAGGTTTGTTTTCATATACATTCTCCGATTATGTACACGTTTGAATATCAGTTATATGTCATTGACAGCTGCCTACAATTCTTGGAACATCACACTGGATTTTCGCGTATATATCATGTTATCGTAAGTTTACTTAATCGAAACAATAAAGGTCGAACTTTATTGATCAATTAAGTAAGTAATAACGTACAAAAGAAAATTAAAACCAAAACAGAACTAACTGGCGTAGGCCCCCCACACCCCCCCTACTTAAATATACCAACTCCGAGACCACACTACATTGAGGTAAATGGAAATCTCCTCTTACGGAGATTTCCGTTTACTTGCACAATGTTCTTCACTTTCGATATTGTCATGCCGACAATATCAGACTCGACATTGTCAGCTTATGACAATGTGAAGTAGACCCGGATTTTCAGGGGAACAGGGTACCAAGCTGGTGATATGGGCCATTTATCTGGACATGCTGGACAGATTGGAACAGTTGTGGGGTATGAATATGCATGCAACTTACATTTTGAACATTGTAGCAAATTCTGTACTGTTGATGGGTGTAAGTATACATACAGCTTTCTATCTGAACATTGTATCAAAATCTGTACAGTTGTGGGGTATGATTATGCATACAACTTAGTAGCACTCCCAGGATTCAAACCCCTGCTGTGTGTGACAAAATATTATAGCTAACATCACAGTACACTGTGCTATCAGGGAAATGACATAAAGCTTTCAACTGTTTTCTGTCTAAGTCTCCCTAACTTGTACAATATAACTGACCTCTTGGCACTTCCAACATTGTTATGCAAGGCTTCATGCCCATTTTATCTGCATACCATGGTGTGGGTGACACTGCTTAAGATACAACATTACTATTTATAGTATGGAACAGATTGCCAACATATGAGAGAAGAGTAAACAGAAGCACTCCAGGGGTTATACCTTTATTCACAAGCTATTACACATTTATTTCTACTGGTACAACACTTTCTAAGGTTCTTATATATATTTGTTATGACAGTACATGCAGACTCATTGCTAACCTGCCTCGTGACATAGCCTTTGCAGCCTAGCATCATGGGCTTGCTGGTTCACAGCCCGCTCATCTGCAGCTGTAAGAGAAATGCAGTGATATTTAGCCATACCTATTCGTAGTATACACAGGCTAGGCAATTATTTACTACTTAGTAGAATGTGTACTTAGTCCTGGGGCATTGGGCATCTGCCGAGACTCCTGGATCCACTGTTCCAGTACATCCCCCCTCCACCGCTTTAGGTCAGCATGGTGGTGCCTGACCTGCTAACCAGTCCGGGGGATACCTGTGGCACTGGTGAGGTCACAGGCAAGACTATCCCAGGCCTCCATTTTATACTGCGAGCCCTGGTACTGACCCTGCAGTAGTCTCTGCTCATGGTGTTTTACCAGGAGCCATACCATGATTTTTGACTCCTGGATGCCCCAGCGCTGTGCTCTAAATCAAGTGCCTTCACCCACACCAGCCATTCTACCTGCAGTAGGAAGCTACAACCAGTTATGAGATGTGTTCCTGCCTGTGGGGTTTAAATACGGCCAATTTACCATACTGTCCCATGACTGGCCAGTTTTGAAAAGGCTAAACTATGGGCACACCTGCTTACTGGTTAAAGAGGTATCCCACTAGGCAGATTGAATTGGCTCCCCTACACATTTCTTACACTTACTAACTTGAGCTGTGCTGCATTTAGCATTGCTTAATAGTTAATTAGCACTATATTTGCCATTTGGCAATGATTTATTCTTCATTACAGGTTATATATGTGTCTGGTATCCGTGACTCATGTGTACATACACTGTATGGGGACCTGGGGACTTCTACACTTAATTACAATAACACCTCAAATCTATGCTTACTGCAGTATTCCGGTTCACATATTTATGTTATGTAACAGGTTATACCACTTCTCACTGTGCCTTGCAGAGGCAGTTTATTTTGTTGCTGGGCGGAACATGGGTCGTTGGATACAGAGTGATTAAGGCACTTTAGAGCAGTTGTAAGTGGGTTTACGCAGCGGTAAGCACTGCTAACCTCTGGTTACAGTTTCTTACAATCAGTTAGCTTCTACTTTGCTTAATCTGTGTAGGCAATGCTTACCCCCATGCAAACACACTTAAACAAGCTTACTACTGCTTATTTGTGCTTATACCTGCTTACTAGTGCCTTATTCATTATGACACCAACACTTCACATGTGCATTTAATGCAGTACTCCAGTTCACATTTAAATGTTATTATGTAGGTTATACAGCAAAAAGTTGTAAAAATATGTTCATATGCAGATTTCCCATAGAAAATGATATGTGCTGCAGTGGAACTTGAACCAGGAATGCCTGCTCGTTAGGCAGATGCTCTAGCCACTACACTATTGCTGTGGTGTTTCATTTGCATATATATTCCTTGTTATCCTCTTCAGCTTTTTCAACTGCTTTAACCATAGCTAAGTGATGGGCAAACCCATGCACCTACAGTTAGCTGTACTGGGGGTTTTAAAAAAAATAAATAAAAGGGTTTCTT
The DNA here is from genome assembly GCF_019279795.1 of Protopterus annectens. Classification (NCBI taxonomy): domain Eukaryota; kingdom Metazoa; phylum Chordata; order Ceratodontiformes; family Protopteridae; genus Protopterus; species Protopterus annectens. Next base: position 906,317,999 of record NC_056730.1, read on the forward strand.
CATTTTATTTAAATGTACTGTTGCTGTTGAACACATGGGAACTGTTGGTGGGGATATGCGGACATCTATGAGCAGTCTCGCTCATTTCTTTACGCATTCTTCTGTTCTACTTTGCAAGGGAGTGTTCATTCTGAGAGCTCTGCTTTCAGACACGCCTCCTGCACTCGTCCACGCTCCGTGTAACATTAGGAGTTCAGTCAGCATCCCTTCATTAATATGCATGACGCGCTGCTGTCCTCCTCTTAAACTGCCGCTTCCATGCAGGACTAGATTAGTCCTGCACGGCAGATTAGTAAATCCGGGGGTATGTTTCATACATGTCATTGCTGTTACTCCTGTTGTTGTTCTCAAGTAATACTGTGTCCTTCTTCCCATTCTTAGGCTAGACTGCAACAACCTTATCAACTACACAAAACAAGTTGTATGTCTATGTAAAACCTACCATATATTTTAACATTGTTCAAATGCTTTATGCTGACAATGATGTCATTAATAATGTTGACTTTTTTCCCTATAATAGTTGAAGTTCATCCCTTTTCTCCCACACTGTCTTCCAAGGAGGAGTTGTCAGGCTTGTTTTTTTGACTTCTTCATCATATATATAGTAAAACGGCACTTAGAGGTAGCTTGTTTGACAGCACAAATTTTAATAAAGACAGACAAATAAAGTGAAGCGCTTTTCTTCCAGTTCAGTGACCGGACTTCTTCAGACAAAGTTCAAAACTAATACATACAACTTAAATACAAGCAGTTAATTACACCAACACTAATTAACCAGTCCCTACAGACCTTCATTAGTTTTTTACTTAAAAGGTCACATGTTAAAATTCATTTAATATACTGCATAAAACTGTTAATTTAATCATACTAAAACCTATAATTTCAGTTGCAACAAGATAATAAATTATGTTCTGTATACATACACATTTTCTTTTAAAACTAAGTTAAATATATTAAAATAGGGTAAATAAATAGCTACAATAAATAAAACAATAATAATAATAATAATAATAGTTGCTATTAATTTCATTCACTTCCTAATAAAAGACTTTCCCCCACCCTCAAGCAATGGGATTAATTAACCTTTAAAGGTTTACATTTCTAAATTAAACTTTACTAACATTAATAACCTTGTATATAGGTAAATAATAATGTGGAAATTATGCATTTTTGTTGTTCCTTCATCTCTGGAGACTTTCTAATTTTAAAATACAGGCTATAGAGGTTACCTCATTCAACCCAGGTTTTCTACCTGCATCTAAACACAACTGCCATAGGACCTCTTGTCTTTCTAATAGTAATGAAAAAGGACCACTATTATATTAGGTGTAACCTGGTCAATTACCCTAAAGGTAAATGTATGGCCTGGGTGGTTGTTGTGGTGTCTTGCCAGTACATTCTCTTCTTTTCTTTTTCTAATGCTATTTATGTGTTCATATGCCCTATTTTTCAATTTTCTATCAGTTTTCCCAATATAATAGGCTGGACACATCTGGCACTATGCAAGGTAGATGACTGATCTGGAGTTACAATTGTACCTCCCATTCACTCTGTACGTTTTGTTGTTAATTTCAAACGTATAATCAGAAGCCCAGTGTCCACATACATTACAGGCTTCGCATGTAAACATGCCAGGTGTTCTTACAGCCACAACTCTTGGTGCTTTCAACAGAGCTTTTAAGTTTCTACCTCGCTTTGTAAATTATTCCAGGTTTTTCACCCACTTTTTTAACTACTTCATTATCAGTAGACAGTAGCCCCCAATATTGTCTTAAAATGTCCCTAATACTGTCAGCATCCATACTAAAGGGTGTTATGAAACTAATGGAATATGTATTTTTAGTCCTAACTGTTACATGGGTAACTCTGCTAGTATGAGTTCCACTCATACAATGTTCATTTCCTACTTCCTCCTTCTCATGGTTCCCCAAAATTGTTTTATATGTTCCTATCATTCTTTTATGTTGAACTTCTTCAATTAATTCCTTAATTAACTTTTCAGGATAACCTCTTTACAGAAACATCTGTTTCATTGTTGTACATTTCTCAACAAAGGTCTTATCCTCTGAGGTCATTCTTGCTGCTCATACCAGCTGACCATTCAGTACTGATTTCTTTTGGTGGAAGGGATGAGTGCTGGCAAAGTGAAGCAAGGAGTTAGAGTATGTCTCCTTACGAAATATTATTGCAGAGTATCTCTCTTTTATATTGTTGTTAAATGCATGAACATCCAAATAAGGAATACATTCCTCATTAAAGGAATTTGTAAATTTCAAAAAATTAGTAGTACTATTCAAATATGAGACCTCATTGTTAGCTTTTATTTCATCCCCTTTTAATAAAATAAAAATGTCATCCAGAAACCTTGTGTAGTAACAAAAGGAAGACATTAGTTCCATGTTCCCAAACACATGCTGGGCTTCCCACTGTGCCATCACTAAGTTGGCATAGCTGGCTCCACAAGGTGAGCCCATTGCTATGCCAACTTGCGGTAAAAAGATCTCATTATCGAATATAACAAAATTATTAGACAATATAATGTCCAACAATTCTTCTACAACCCAAATTTCCAAGGCTGGGGCTTAGTGATGTCTCATTCTATCCACTATCCATTCAATTCCTATATCACGTGGAATTGAGAAATATAAATCTGTTACATCGATGGTCAACAAGTTAACATCTTTGTGGATATTATTCATATCTGCTAAAAAGGCCCAGCAATCTCTGAATATTTGTTTCTCCTTTACCACATAAGTTTTTAGAACATTGCCCACAAATTTTGCAGAAGAAATAGTTGATGGATGACCTAGCATCAACTAATGCCCTCATAGGTAGATCGTGGATACTTTTGTGGATTTTAGGGAGGCCAAACAGGGAAGGGATCCTAGGAGCCAGAATAGTTAAGTAATTTAAAGTTTGCACATCTATCAATCCCTCTATAAACAAGTCATTTAGAAATGACCTAATATTCCTATAGGCCACATTAATTTTGTTCAAACTCACTTTACTATAAATGTCACTATTTAAAACTTTCCTCATCCTGTCCTTGTAGTCTGTCACTTCAATTACTACTAGTCCTCCTCCCTTGTCAGGTTTTAAATCCCTTATAGGGAGTGTTCTCAGCTCTTTCAAAGCATCCATTTCTGCTATGCTGATGTTAACATTCTCCCTGTTTACTACCTGTTTACTTAGCTTTCTTAGTTCAAACTCATATAGATTCACATACACTGCAAGTAGAGGATGGGTAGAGGGGTTAAAAGTATTAGTAACTCTTAAAACATCACATTCAACTTGGTTGTTACCCATTATTAATGTCAAGTTTAATTTTCATATAAACATTTTTAAATCTAGTAATGTGTTAGGTAAATTGAAACGGGATTCTGGAACAAAAGAGAAACCTTTTGCAAACAACTCGATTAACAAAGGATTCACTTCGTAATTTGTGTAATTATAAATCTTAAAATCACCACTAGCGTTTGACAGAATGTTACAAACACTGTGTTTTTCATTAACAGTCTCTGTGAGTAATTGCGTAACCTCTTCCTCTTTGTCACATTGTTCGAAGCATTCTTGTTGGCTGTCCTGGTGGTGTAATATCGCAAATGGTTCTGGCCTTGTTCGTGTAGAAAATCTTGCTGTTCATTTTCTTGATCATGTGTATCCTCACTGTTAATGTATCTTCTATTCCTTCTCTCGTTTGTTCGATTTCTCATATAGTCCTCCATGACTTCTGTATTATGGCCAACAATATGTTGTACAGATGATGTAATTCTGTTTACATTCGTCCAAAGATGAGAATCCTGATTGGTTACAGGGTTAGTGTTCTGACCAGTGGTGTTCTTACTAGATAATAATGGAGGCTTAGGATATATCAGACTGGAGGTGAACTATTTTGACGAATGTACAATAGAAGGTATTGTACCTAAGGGACTTTGCTCTTGGCAATATCCTAATGGTCTTGAAGCTGGGTCAGTGTTTCATAGTGAATTGATCCAGTTATTTAACAAACATGGCTTGGAACTGATTTCACTGATGTCAAAACACTAACAGCTGGCCATAAATGATTTGGCGAGTGAAATTGCAAAACTAAATGAAGAAGTACAAAAACATGGGGACTTTATGAGATATCAGTATGATTATAAACATATATTTAATTCAGTTGACCAACAAATGACTCGAAATGCAGCTACTAAAGTAAAAAAACTTAACCGTGATTTAGCGGACTATAAAAAAGGAGCTGCTTATCCTAAACCTCCATTATTGTCTAGTAAAAACATCATTGGTCAGAACACTAACCCTGTAACCAATCAGAATTCTCATCTGAGGGCGAATGTAAATGGAATGACGTGATCTGTACAACATATTGTTGACCATAACACAGAAGTCATGGAGGACTATACGGGAAATCGAACAAACGAGAGAAGGAATAGTAAATACATTAACAGTGAGGATACACGTGATAAAGAAAATGAACAGCAGGATTTTCTGCATGAACAAGGCCAGAACCATCGGCGATATTACAACACCAGGACAGCCCACAAGAATGCTTTGAACAATGTGACGAAGAGGAAGAGGTAACGCAATTACTCACAGAGACTTTTAATGAAAAACACTGTTTTTGAAACATTCTGTCAAACGCTAGTGGTGATTTTAAGATTTATAATTACACAAATTACGAAGTGAAGCCTTTGTTAATCGAGTTGTTTGCAAAAGGTTTCTCTTTTGTTCCAGAGTCCCATTTCAATTTACCTAACACATTACTAGATTTAAAAATGTTTATACAAAAATTAAACTTGACATTAATAATAGGTAACAACCAAGTTGAATGTGATGCTTTAAGAATTGCTAATACTTTTAACCCCCCCTACCCACCCTCTACTTGCAGTGTATGAGAATCTATGCGAGTTTGAACTAAGAAAGCTAAGTAAACAGGTAGTAAACAGGCAGAATGTTAACGTCAGCATAGCAGAAATGGACTCTTTGAAAGAGTTGAGAACACTCCCTATAAGGGTTTTAAAACCTGAGAAGGGAGGAGGACTAGCAGTAATTGAAGTGGCACACTACAAGGACAGGATAAGGAAAGTTTTAAATAGCAACATTTATAGTAAAGTGAGTTTGAACGATATGACTGTGGCCTATAGGAATATTAGGTAATTTCTAAATGACTGGTTTATAGAGGGATTAATAGATGTGCAAACTTTAAATTACTTAACTATTCTGGCTCCTAGGATCCCTTCCCTGTTTGGCCTCCCTAAAAATCTACAAAAGTATCCACAATCCACCTGTGAGGGTATTAGTTGATGCTAGGTCATCCAGCAACTATGCCTCTGCAAAATATGCGGACAACATTCTAAAAAAATATGTGGTAAAGGAGAAACAAATATGCAGAGATTCCTGGGCCTTTTTAGCATATATGAATAATATCCACTATAATAAAAATGTTAACTTTTTGACCATCGATGTAACAGATTTATATTTCTCAATTCCACATGATATAGGAATTGAATGGATAGTGGATAGAATGAGACATCATGAAGCCCCAGTCTGGGTCGTAGAAGAATTGTTGGACATTATATTGTCTAATAATTTTATTATGTTTGATAATGAGATCTTTTTACAGCAGGTTGGCAAAGCAAAGGGCTCACCTTGTGGAGCCAGCTATGCCAACTTAGTGATGGCACAGTGGGAAGCCCAGCATGTGTTTGGGAACATGGAACTAATGTCTTCCTTTTGTTACAACACAAGGTTTCTGGATGATATTTTTATTTTATTAAAAGGGGATGAAATAAAAGCTAATGATGTGGTCTCATATTTGAATAGTACTACTAATTTTTTGAAATTTACGAATTCCTTTAATGAGGAATGTATTCCTTATTTGGGTGTTCATGTATTTAGAGACAATATAAAAGAGAGATACTCTGCAAGAATATTTCGTAAGGAGACATACTCTAACTCCTTGCTGCACTTTACCAGCTCTCATCCCTTCCACCAAAAGAAATCGGTAGTGAAGGGTCAGCTGGCACAAGCAGCAAGAATGACCTCAGAGGATAAGACCTTTGTTGAGGAATGTACAATATTGAAACAGATGTTTCTGAAAAGAGGTTATCCCGAAAAGTTAATTAAGGAATTAATTGAAGACGTTCAACATAAAAGAATGATAGGAACATATAAACCAATTTTGGGGAACCGTGAGAAGGAGGAAGTAGGAAATAAACCTTGTATGAGTGGAACTCATACTAGCAGAGTTACCCATGTAACAGTTAGGACTAAAAATACATATTCCATTAGTTTCATAACACCCTTTAGTATGGATACTGACAGTATTAGGGACATTTTAAGACAATATTGGGGGTTACTGTCTACTGATAATGAAGTAGTTAAAAAAGTGGGTGAAAAACCCGGAATAATTTACAAGCGAGGTAGAAACTTAAAAGCTCTGTTGGAAGCACAGAGAGTTGTGGCTGTAAGAACACCTGGCATGTTTAAATGCGAAGCCTGTAATGTATGTGGACACTGGGCTTCTGGTTATATGTTTGAAATTAACAACAAAACGTACAGAGTGAATGGGAGGTGCAATTGTAACTCCAAATCAGTCATCTACCTTGCATAGTGCCAGATGTGTCCAGCCTATTATATTGGGAAAACTGATAGAAAATTGAAAAATAGGGCATATGAACACATAAATAGCATTAGAAAAAGAAAAGAAGAGAATGTACTGGCAAGACACCACAACAACCACCCAGGCCATACATTTACCTTTAGGTTAATTGACCAGGTTATACCTAATATAATAGTTGTCCTTTTTCATTACTATTAGAAAGACAAGAGGTCCTATGGCAGTTGTGTTTAGATGCAGGTAGAAAACCTGGGTTGAATGAGGTAACCTCTATAGCCTGTATTTTAAAATTAGAAAGTCTCCAGAGATGAAGGAACAACAGAAAATGCATTATTTCCACATCATTATTTACCTATATACAAGGTTATTAATGTTAGTAAAGTTTAATTTAGAAATGTAAACCTTTAGAGGTTAACTAATCCCATTGCTTGAGGGTGGGGAAAGTCTTTTATTAGGAAGTGAATGAAATTAATAGCAACTATTATTATTATTGTTATTATTGTATTTATTATAACTATTTATTTACCCTATTTTAATATATTTAACTTAGTTTTAACAGAATATGTGTATGCATACAGAACATAATTTATTATCTTGTTGCAACTGAAATTATAGGTTTTAGTATGATTAAATTAACAGTTTTATGCAGTATATTAAATGAATTTTAACATGTGACCTTTTAAGTAAAAAACTAATGAAGGTCTGTAGGGACTGGTTAATTAGTGTTGGTGTAATTAATTGCTTGTATTTAAGATGTATGTATTAGTTTTGAACTTTGTCTTTAGAAGACCGGTCACTGAACCGGACGACAAGCGCTTCACTTTATTTGTCTGTCTTTATTAAAATTTGTGCTGTCAAACAAGCTACCTCTAAGTGCCTTTTTACTACGTTTGTGTTCTTTGGTACTTTTTGTGGAGTTCTTCATCATATATGTCATGTATGTTGGTGTGTAACCTACTTGTGTACTCCCTGTTGTGTGGATTCCATGACCCATACACAGACAAGAGCTCATGGTAAGTCATTGCATATTATCTGTAACATCACAGTGAGATATATGTGTCACATGTCTATAGTGATATCCAGCATGTGATGTAAGCAGGTTATCCTGATCTGTGTCATCTTTCTCTTCTTTTAGCACATCAACTATTTGAATCCTTCATTTCCCCATTCAGTGATGTTGATGTCGGATCTGATGTGTCTCAGTATGGTAGCATGGCCTCTGGTACACAGGAGAGTGACATGGTGACACAGTCTGACTGAAATGGTAACAGTCATGTGGATTCAGCTGTAGCCTCAGATGTGGACAGAAATTTGTCTGGCCATTCTGACAATGAGGGGACATTGGATGGTGAACAGGATGAGGCAGGTGAACAACAGGCCCAAGGTGAGACTGCTGCCGATGTTGACAGTTCTCCACAACAGATTGATACTGGCCATCACAATAGACATAGACATGTGAATGGTGTGCATGGCCAGGTGTCAGAGGGTGTCTGCCAATTCCTACAGGCAAATGAACATTCTCATCAATGTCATGGATCTGAAAATCATGTACTTGCCCATGTCAAAGACTGTGTTGCACACCAGCTGTGTGTACTGCATGAAGGAAAGGAGTGCAGACATGGTGAGGTAATGGCATCACTGGCTGCTCAGAATGAAAGTATGCTATCTGTAGCATGGTCAGAAGAAAACCTGGCCTCCACAGTACTACAGCAGTGCCGTAGTATAAGCAGGAGTCTATGTGCTCTGATTGTGTTTGGCCGACTGCAGCATGGAAAAGGCAGGCCACCTCTTAGCAGAACCAACCTTGCCTATTGAGCATTAATGTCTACTTTCCAATGTGCACACACTTCTACTGCTGGCCCATCTGCTGTGGTCCCACTAGTCATGACCAAACAGTCAAGTCACAATCATGCTTCTTCACCTCAACATGGTGTTGTCACCCCATAAGTTTCCTTTGTGGAGCAACCTGGGCCACGTGTTTCTGTATGTGGTAGGGGTAGATCAGACCAGAGTGTGAGCCATCAGTGTGGTCAATGTAGACTGCTTTAGAGTGAGTCCATCAGTTTAATAAACATATGTGACTCCATGTATTACATTCCTTTATCCACAGTTTACTGTGCTATACTTCTCTGCTGATATTAAAAGTTCTGCATTATGTCGTGTGTTGTTTCATTTTTTTTTCATATTATTACAGTGAAGAGATAGAAATGTGTTGCACTGGTGTGTGTCCCTCATTGTTTACCATACACTGATACAACAATTTGAGTCTGTATGCATACCTGTATCAGTTGTGCCCTGAGTTGATGATCCCTGTTGTGACAGGTTTGTATATGTTCATAATGTTTTATATTATGATTATGGTGTCATGTCTGATGCTCAGTGTGTACATCTAGTGGGTACTTGCCATTAGATGCAATCTGCGCTGTTGTGGTGGGGCTGGGGCACCACCTGTACATCAGTGTTTAATACGTGTATTCGGTTCCCTATTAGAATCCTGAAACACTATAAGCCTGAAAGTCAAAATCCTGAAAACTAATGACTGAAAATGCAAAATCTCGAAAATGCAAAATCCTGAAAGTCAAAATCCTGAAAACACAAATAATGCAAATATGTCACTATAAAGACACTAATATCTACCAACTGACCCTGACCCTAACCCTAACCCTAAGGTCCGTCACTATCGCACACTCACCTGACCCGCGCCCTAACCCTAACTCACTTAAACCGCCCCTAACCACAATATTTGTCACTATTGCATACATGCCTAACCTGCGCCCTAACCCTAACTCACTTATACCGCCCCTAACCCTAACATAAAACCAACCGCACACTTACCTGGACCCAACGCATGATCTAACACCACAGGGCTAACAATAGCAAAGCCACAATGATGTCAGTATGTCCATTTTGTGTTTTCAGGATTTTGACTTTCAGGATTTTGCATTTTCGAGATTTTGCATTTTCAGTCATTAGTTTTCAGGATTTTGACTTTCAGGCTTATAGTGTTTCAGGATTCTAATAGGGAACCGTGTATTCATGTACGTGTGGCTTGTCATGGCTCAAAGTTGTTGGTTAGATGCTGCCATGCTGCCTGGGCCTGCACTTGTGGTCGCACCCTACACTGCCTACACCTATGTCTTCTGCAACCTATGTCCTCCTGCTCCTCCTCCAATACTTGTGAGATGTCATCTTCAGACATCTGGGTTCTTAGGGTAGTTTACTCACACCTTAATCTGGAAGAAAGCAATGTGCTCTAGTTAGCATGTTGTGTAGGATGGCACACACTTGTTATCATCTGTGCTGCCTTCTCAGGTGTGTATTACAGTGCACCCCTGGATATGTTCAGTCCTTTCAACCAAGCCTTCAGTACACTGAACACATACTCTGTGGTGTTTCTAGTTGCTGTGTGAGCTCTACTGTAGGCACCTTATGCAGGGTTGGATGGTTCATGGCATGGGATCATTAGCCAAAGCTCAAGTAGATAACCACAGTCACTTGTTGTGAGGAATAAAAACGCATTTGGTCAGCATGGATATTGTTGGGAGAGGTATTCTTAGCTTATATACTAGCTGTGTTTCTGTACTGTGTTCTTATACTTACCCAGTAATAGTCTGTCAGGTATTTCACTTTGCTGGAATACAGCCCTCAGTCCACTTTCACTCCATATGGCAGCATCATGGACACTTCCAGGGTTTGGTGCCATGATGTTTGTTATGCTGCCATCTGCTGCACACACAACCTGGCAGATCAGGGATGGCAAGGCCTTTCTGTTTATGTATCAGTCTGCTTCCGGATGTACTGGTGTCTTGATAAGTATGTGTGTGCAATCTATTGTACTGAGTACATGGGGGAAGTTTGCAGTGCTGTAAAACTCATGTATTACCTTTCTCCCCTCCTTGGGGGTGAATGAAAAGTGGATGTAGTTATCCACATTGCTGCACATTGTTATCAGGAATTTTGTCAGGATATAGCTGGCAGCTGACTGTGACACTCCCACAGCATCCCCATGTGTCTCTGGAATGTCACAGATGCAAGTACACCCAAGTTGAGGCACACATTGGTCTTAAGATGGGTGGAGTTTCCTCACAGGGTGTGCGTAGACATGTGTGGGGCACACATGTTGCAGACAGCCTGCACCGGTTGTCTGTCTAGCCAGTATCTGTCAATTATTTGCTGCTCTGGCAACTGGTTTAGTTGCAGCCTTGCTCTGACTCTAGCTGCTTGTCATCTGGGGTGCACAGCCATATCTCCTTTATGGCTTGTATCACTGTAGCATGTTGCAGTTCATTAACTGCAGGTTGCATTTTTATGTTCTTTTTTCGATATTATTATGGAATTCGGCAGAATGTAGTTCCTTGAGGTCTTTATAGTATACTCCGAGGATTTCAGAATCAGAGTCAGTGTTGCAGTTTGTCACATTTAAGTTGCGTTGGCTGTATATAATGTGTTTTGGAATCAGACACCTGTGCACAGAATCCGTAATTATCCTATTCAGAATACCTAAGTAGTCAGAGTGCTTTCAGTGTGTTATTTGAAATCGTGGCTGCAGCTTGTGTGCTGAAGTCCTCCTTCAACATGCTGCATTGTCCGTAAATAGCTTTTGCAAACTTTACAGAATCTGGCCCATTGACTATTGTACGGTCATAATTTTCAGTGTGTAATTGTACTGTATATAAAAATGCAAATAGCACCACCCCACTTAAAACAAAACCATCACTGCAAGTTCCCCCTCCATTACCCAAAAGTGATATTCCAGGAAAATGGCACACTTTGTGAAGACTGTTCCCATTTTAAGTACAGGAAATGTACTGAAGTTTCACAAGTGTCATATTTTCAAGCTATGAAAAAGCTTCTTCATTTTCTAATATTTCTTCTCAAATTTAATAGAACTGAACATTTCACTTTTTTTAACTCCCAAAGTACCTTTTATACCAGGCTGTTGTTTTTCAAGATATAGTAGGATTAAAATGTTACACTCAGAGCCAATTTAAGATTAGTCATTATTTTTGGATGCATTCTTCAAAGGATGGGGTTTTAGACATGACAGAAATGCTATTTAAATTATTTCTTCACAAATCTGTTTTAGCTCTATGGGGTATTGTGACAAAGAATTTTCTGTTCGGTTCAGTTGGGTATATTTTAATGAAATCATTTTTGACAAAGCATAGCTGAAAAACTGACGTTTTTTTGAAAATTAGAAAGTGATGCAGAAATGGCCTTAAAAAGATATACATACATACCTATTCAGCATGAAATTATCTATCTCTCTTACTGTCTCTCTGTTACACAAAACTTCTTATCTGCTATTTGATGATCACACAAAGACACATCTTGTTTCTTTAGAGTATTTCTGATCCTTGTCAGTTTCTTTCTACTAAGTAAAGAGAATGTCATAGACCAAAATCAATCTTCTCCTGACAGCTTTGTACTTGAGCTTCTGAAGTTCATACTGCATCTTAAAATTAATCACAGTAGTGTCAGAAATATTTTTTTTTGCAAACATTTTAAAAGAGTAACTGCATACATTTCAGAACAGATGACCTTGTGTAATATAATACTTCATGTTTATTTTTTTCCTATCAGCCACAGTCAAGTAGAGAAAATATGAAAAAGGAGATGGTTCGGTATGGTTTATGGATCCTAAAAATAGTTTAATTATGCTATGTAGCAGGCATAAGGAGCAGCAACATAACATACTTTGTTTTAGTGATTTTATATATATATATATATATATATATATATATATATATATATATATATATATATATATATATATATATATATATAAAACTTTATACATACATATGACAATTTTTTGCAAGGGGCCAAGCACCCCCCCAGGCACACCTCAAACTTATATATATATATATATATATATATATATATATATATATATATATATATATATATATATATATATATATACTAACTCCATAGTCACACCAACTCAAAGAAGGTAAATCATTCCAGGGCACAATCAGAAATTGCACTAGGCATGATTTCCATTAGGAAAGGGTGTTCAGCATTATGGCATTCATCTTTTTTTCTGCTGGATACTGACGCATGAGTAATTTCACCTAAAGCATGTGAAGGGGAGCCTTTTATTCAGTGCACGATTGAATTCTGTTACATGTCACACTTTTAAGAGAGTATCCGTTTTATTTTAAATAAAATGGATTCCAAAGTTATTCATTACTATTATTTAACACAGTTACTGCTAGTATTGCCACTTATCTGTTTTTTTCCAGACCATCTGGAAATCAAACTGATTTTCCAGTACTCTGGAAAACACTATATAAACTCCAGTATTCTGTCTATTCCAGTTTGTTAAATCAGTGGATTTACTATGCTTTTGTTTACATAAAAGCATAGTAAATCAGCAGAAAAAAGTATCACAAATGGAAAAGAGGGCATTCCTCCTCACCTGACATGACAATGACATCATGCAATGAGTGGAAAGTAGGCAGGGATAGAGGATGGGTGGGTTGTGGGAGGTGCAAGGGGTGTGGCTTTTGTCCAGTTTTGGCCACAACGAAAGGTGGCAACCCTAGTTAATGTCCACTGCTCCAGTGTCTCTTTTTGCACCCAACAACCAGAGTAGCAAACGGTTGCTTTGTATGTCATTTGAAATTATCACGTTCTGATTTATCTCATCACAGAAAGCTAACTTTAATGTTCTTCCTTTCTAATACAGGAGTAGCACTTTAAATACAAATGAGTTCAGAGATAACTGCAGCTTTTTTAATTAAAAGAACACCCCCTGGAATTCAATAAGCCTCATGTAAGCTTCATGCAAAGCCTACACGGAGTTTACGTATTAGCAAGATGAGCAGCAGTGCTAATTGCATATTCATGTTTCTATTGCACTCGCACATATATAAGCATGGTTTCATGACCAGCAGCAGTGTTGCTGCTACTGAACTGTGCAGAGCAGCACGAGCACAGAAACAAGAAGCATTCAAGTTTGTTTATGAGCAAATCTGCTCGCCGAGATTGCACGGATAGCCACAATGACTACCAGGGGTGAAAATACTGCAATAACAGCAGTGATAGCACAGTAAAGAAATGTGTACAGAGTGCAATGCACACTCACACATCCAGTGGTCTGGAGATGGCTTGCACAGGGTCATGGGAGGGCTCTGCTTTATGATGTGTGCACGCATCTCTGAGATGATTACATCCTCAGTGTTCTGCAGAGCGGATGTTATGTGGACAGAGGGAAAAGGGGTTTGTTGGATTCAGGGACCTATGTAAAAGGTTCTCCTGAGTGAAAGTCAAATGAAAAGAGATTTAAAACACCATGCAATGACAGTAATATACCACCAACCACACACCCCAGTTGACTGATATCAGATTTGAACACCACACCTGTGTAGGTATAGAAGCTGCACTCCATACAACATAAGACTAGTGCCACCACAGATTATCATCATCATCATCAACTCCCTTTTTCCCATTTTCTACATGAGGTTGGGGTGTTGTGCTAACTGTCGCCATCTCTCTCTTGATTCAATGCCACATTCCTGTGTTCTTCGACACTCATACCTGACTGTCACATATTTTCTCTCACACAGTCCATTCACCTCTTTGCTTGGTGCCTCATTCCCTCTTACCTTCTTACTGTCTGTCCCAAATCTTCTTCACCAGATTGTCTTCTGCTTTTCTGCACATGTGCTCAAACCACTATAATCTGTTCTCTTTGATCTTTTCTGCAATTGAAGCTACTTTGGATTCTGCTCTTATGTCCTCTTTTCTTCATCTGTCCCACAGTGTGCATCCTATCACCCTTCTCAAGCACTTAATTTCCATCACCTGTAGATTTATCATCTGTTCTGCCTTTACTGCCCAGGTTTCTGTACCATACTGGATGCACCACTGTTTTGTACGGGTCTATGTCATAAAACCAAAAATGCAAACTCTTGAATGCTCACATGAGCGAATAATCAAAAACGCGAAATTGGTATTGTGGGGGGCTGTGCCCCCCACCCCCCGCTAAATATATATTCCTACTCTGAGATCACACTACAGTGAGGAAATGGCAAATATTCTGATCTTCACTGTACTGTGATCCCAAAATACCAATTTCGAGTTTCTGATTATTTGCTCATGTGAGCGTTCGAGAGTTTGCATTTTCATCTTTCTGAAGTAGACCCTTTTGTACACCTTACTTTTCAATTTGTTGACATTCTTCTACCATGCACTACACCTGACACTCTATCCCAGTTAGTTGCAGCCCCTCTGATTCTATTTTTGACCACTTCATTCAGACTTCCCTTCTCTTCAACAACCCTTCCCAAATACTTGAACCTATTAACACATTCCACTATCCTCCCTTCTACCTCAGTACTCAATTTCTTCTGATTAACACTTATCTGCACTTAGTTTCATCCCATATGCCTTCGGTTTTGCATTCCATTCCCCTGTCCTTTACTGAAGTCCTTGCTCAGACTCTGCTTGTAATGCCACATCATCTGCATACAGCAACTTTGTTGGCCTGTCCTCTCTGACCTGTTTACAAATGTAGTCCATCACCAGTATGAACAGCAGTGGGCTCAGTATGCTTATTCTCCAGTTGTCTGGGATACGCCTTTCTCTCCACACTGCTATGAGTACCCTCAGGAGCCATTTCTCACCTATCTTACCCAGCATCCTTATCATATCTACTGTGACCTCATCTGAGCCTGCTGCTTTCCTTGACATCATTTTCTTTAGTGTTATTCTTACTTCTTCTAGGCCAGGCTCCTCTTCTTTCATTGTAGGCTGTGTCTGGGGCAATACAGCTTCTGTGGAGTTTTCTTCATTCAGAAGCTGCTGGAAATACTCCTTCCATCTGCTTTTGATGACCTATGGACTGGCGAGCAAGTTGTTGCTGGCATCCCTTATGAAAAGTTGTCTATCTTCTTTATCTTTCTATCTTTGCCTTGCAACCTGATGTAGTTCCTTTATGCCACCTACTGAGTCACTTTCCAGAAGCTGGTCAAATGCCTCCAATGCCCTGTTCTTTGCTATTACAACTCCTTTATTTGCTTCTTTGTTAGTCAACCAGTATTCCTTCTTAGTCTGGTCCATCTTTTCTCTCTCCCACTTTTTCATGCACTCTTTCTTTTGATGACTTCCTGGACTTCTGCATTCCACCACCAGCTTTCCTTATGTATCTTATTTCCATACCTGGCTCAGCCACATATCTGTTCTGTAGTCTTCACACATGTGGTTTTGAAGCACTGACATCCTTCTTCAACTCCACCTATTTCCTCCTCCTCTTTTGGGCTTGCTAGAGCCCTGAGTAATTTATTGAACTGTTGTACTTTTTCTCCAGTCAACTTCCAGGTCTTCAGGCTGGTCTCTGTTAACCTCAGAGCCTTCTCTGACCACTGCTTGCAGCTGATTGCGGCAACCAGTGGTTTATGCAGTGGGCCGACTGTTTCACTGGGGATGACTATGCAATCACTGATTCTACCTCAGTGCCCTCTCCTTACTATGAGGAAGTCTACCTGAGTCACATGTTGGCCACTCTTGTATGTGACCTTGTGATTGTCTCGCTTTCTGAACCATGTATTGGCTACTATCAAGCCCTTTACCAAATGGAAGTTTAGAATGGTCATGCCTTCTTTATTCCTGTTGCCTCAACCATGTGGACCCATGCAGTCTTCATATCCTGTTCTGTCTGTCCCAATATGTGGATTCAAGTCACCCATTATCAACACCATTAATGTTGTCTTGCTTTGTCTAGTAGGTCCTGTAACTACTGTATGAAAGCACTCTTTTCCTCACTATCACAGCCTTGCTATGGGGCATAGGCTGAGATTATGAATACTGTCCTATCATAAGTCTGCAATCTGATTGCCATGAGTCTGTTACTAATTCTGATGATATCCCTCACTGCCTTCTGAAGCCACTCTCTCGCCACAATTCCCACACCATTTCTAGCCTGTCCTCCTCAAGAGTAGTAGACTCTGGATCCCAGGCCAAGTGGCTTTGTTGCACTGCCCTTCCATATAGTCTCTTGGATATATAGGATGTCTAGCATCCTCAGTACTATCATGTTGTGTGCTTCCAAGCTGCATCCTGTCAGTGAACCTACAGAGCTATTCCCAGGTAATCCAGGCTGGGCAACTGGACACTGGCTGTCCAGTAGCTTATTGACCAGGGCTGCTGGGCTTTATGGTGGGCACACTCTGACCAATAGAGCCACATACACCCCTCCCACCATTAGCATGGGTCCCTGGCATAGGTCAGAGTAGGCCAGGTCCTCAACCCACTTATCACCAGCAAATACCCATGCCCATTTGGTGACATTAGTCAACATGACCGAATCCCCTAGAGCCATATTTTACACTGTCAAGTGGCTAGCCCTGCCATGGTGCATAGTCTGTGATACAAGTTCTCCTATTTTGAAGATACTGCGCACCACAGTAGATACCCAAAGAGGTTAGTCTATACAGCTCTTCCCCACTTCAGGGCACCATGTTGGGTCTGTGCTGCTGCCCACAGCTCCATTCGTTGATGAGTTTGAGATGGAAACACTCAGTATGCTTTTCTGAGGTTGGAAGAATCCCACAGAGACACAGGGAGAACATGCCATCATGGATGTCTGACTTTTTAATGGTGTCAGAGTGCACTTTATAGGAGAATGACATCATCAGTGTGTGCTGAGAAAAATATGTTTCAGTAAGAGTGTCTGACACAGCTATGGATTCACATCATGGTGTAAATTTGTCTCCATACTGATAGTGAATTGACACACACACACACACAAGCTAACTGCTGTGAGATTAGAATCTCTGTCTATTGAGTTATTCAAGTTACAGAACACAGTACTTAATGCTAGGGCCACCACACAAGTCTGTCTTTGAGAGTGTCGGAGTGCGCTTTATACAGAATGACATCATCAGTATATGCTGAGAAGATGTTGGTAGGAGTGTTTGTCATAGCTGTAGACTTGCATCTTGGTGTAAAATTGTCTCCAGGGTAATAGCTGAATAAACACACAACTCAAGCTGACTTCTGTACGATTAGAACCCCTACCAATTTAATTGCACAAGGTAGAGAACACATTACTTGAGGCTTGCACCGCCACAGAAGTTTTATTTTAACACTGTCAGAGTGCATTTTATAGAGCATGAAATCATCAGTGTATACTGAGAAGAGGATGTGGAGAGGGCTGTATGACATTGCTGTGAAGTCATTTAGCAGTGTAAAAGTACCTTCCAAATGTTACTCGAGTGAGGGTGGCAGGACCTGGACTCATGCTCTTCTGACTACACACACAGTCAGACATAGACACACACACACACGCACACACGCACACACACACACACACACACACACACACACACACACACACACACACACGCACACACACATTGACTGCTGAGATTAAAACCCCTTACCTAATTACACAAGGTACAGAACACAGTGCTTAGCATGTGCAGCACTGCAAAAGTCTGATCTTAACACTGTCAGAGTGCAATTTATAGATGATGACATCATCATAGTGTTGCAGGTAACATGTATTGTTATGAAACTTGAGTGGTGGAAATGTAGGATTTGTAATATGATTGTGGGAGACCAATTTGCAAACCTACATTTACATGCATCCTGGCAAACTAGGTGGAAGAAGCCATCATGAATGCAAATTGAAGAATTGAGTTAGACATGTACCTGTTTCTCAGGATGTTGTGTAGATGGCACACACACAAACATACACTTTGGAAACAGCAGTAGTTGCATGATGGATTTATGTGTCTTCATATTCAGATGAAGGTATGTCCACATTAATATGTTACTGACAAAATCAATGGGATATTATCATGGCTGGCCAATGTCCAGTATCACTATAAACCCATTCCAAATGTAACAATGCAGTTGTGGTCTGTAATGCTGGAGCCTGTTGTACAATGGCATAAGTCCTGATATATAATTTGAAAGTGCATTGCTGCAGGGCACCCATGAATATTAGTTAGTATGTGTTCAGCGAAGCATGCATCATGGCTCTTCTCATGTGTTTATGAATGCACTTCCATATAGTGGAAGATTACAACCCAGTAACCAGAGTTAGACATATTAAACACCAGTTCACATAGCGCATCAAAAAAAAATGATTTACGCGGATGATGGCAAAGTATTAGCATATGCGTGGTTCTAGTTTCAGAAATTCAGTTTGGACTTGTGAAGTAGCAGTGTCCACTGGTGCTCATTGCCAAACCATGTGCAAATAGGGACATACAGTAATTGACCTGATTGGTGTTAACTGCAAAATACATCTGTTTGTTGTTAATGTTTCATGTGTCAGGCTTGCAAAATATGTTGAGAGAAATTTCTTGTAACTAGTACAGTGTGCATGCTGTAGTCTGTCTTTGAAATGTTAGGACCAAAGTTTTATTCCATAAGTAACTGTTGACCTTGCCTTCCCCATTTGTGCAACGTTAAGCTCCAAGCAAATGCTGGTCTCTGCTTAACTTTTATTTAGTTCACCATTCTTTGCACATGCAAGTTCAGTGGCAATGCACATCTGTCAGCACTCTTGACAGTACCGAGTGTGTAAAATACACTTGTTGCCGACCTTTCTCTGTGGCACAGGGTGTAAGAGCAGTGAGTCTCTGGTTAGGGCACAGGTGAGCAAGGGTTCAGATTTAGATGATTCTCATTTTACAAATGGTGTCAGTATGTCATTAGCTAAGTAACTGTGATCAGGACTGCAAATGTGGCAATCAATGACTACATTAAAGTGTGTGTGTCTTCTCCATATTGTATCAGTAATGCCGAACTCAATACACTTGTACAACTAGTAGCTGTTTTGCAGGCCTCATGCAGTGTTAACCTCCAAGCAAACACAGGTCTCTGCTTAACTTTTATTTGGTTTGCCTTCCTTTGCACAAACAGGCTCAGTGGCAATGCATGTCAATCATCACCCTGGATAGTACTGAGTGTGGGAAATACACTTGCTGCCTAGCTTTCTGTGTGACAGGGTGTAGGAGCAATGAGTTCCTGATTAGAGCACTGGTGAGCCAGGGTTCAAATTCAGATGATTCTCTTTTTACAAATGGTGTCAAGATGTCATCAGCTAAGTAAATGTGATCAGGACTGCAAATGTGACAGTCAATGACTACACTAAAGTGTATGTCTTCCCCAAATTGTATCAGTAATGCCTAACTCAATACACTTGTACAACTAGTAGCTGTTTTGCAGGCCTCACTGCAAATCACAAGTTAATTGTGTGTACAGCTTTCTACAAATGACAAGGGGTGGTACATCTTTTGAAATTATTATTATGACTGAGCATAAATACTAACTATTTGTGTAGTGCCAGATATCCCAAAAAGTGTATGCAGTATGCTTCTTCACAGTAAGAACAATTTCCTCATCATTTTAGAAGAACATTTCATCTGTGATCACCTGAACATGGCACAAAGGGAATCCTATAGCAGATTTTGAAACCATGCACACTACAGGAGCACTGATCATAGGTTGAATCAAGGTAACATGTTTTTATTATCCATCAGCAGAGTCATGACCATAAGCAGAAACCATGAGATGACCTGTACATCCATCAGCCTAATAGATACACACCCATAAAAAGAGGCAGGAGTGAAGGGGTACATACAAGGAGAGATAGACATGCACATAATGTTTGGTGTAATGTAACATTCATGGACATGTTTTGGTCAGTTCTCATTATTAAGTTGCCATACTCTGCAGAATGAAGTGACTGACATAGAGGTAATTAATGGTTAGTAGAGGGACAACAGGCTTATGACAAGCAGAATGGGGTTAGATAAATGTCATAGTTGTGGGGATGGATGTCAGTGCAAATAATTTGTTTTGGCCAGTATCTAATATATCTCCAGGAGAACTAATAACTGTAGCAGATGTTAAGATGTGGGTGATTAAACATACCACACTCATATAACATCACAGTAAGAAATGATGTGAGAGGCATCTGGAATCAAACCCTGATCGCCAAGATTTCCTCTGCAGCTGTAAAATGAAAAATGAATGAAGAAACAAGAAAGCATTATGCATACCATTCTTGGCTGTCTACAACATTACATATCATTAAAAGTTGCTTGATCTGTATACTTACACAACTGGGGGTAATAGTAATTCTAAACTCATCCAGCCACTGATCGAGTTGTGCCTGCTTTTGTCTATTTAGGTCTCTGTAGTGGTGCCTACACTGTTCCCCAGTGTGTGGTATGCCAGTTCCACTGGAGACAGCCCTGGCTAGGCATTTCCAAGCCTCAGCCTTATACTGAGACTCAGTATAGTCCCCCTGCAGCAGCCTCCAGTTGTAGCGCTTGATGAGGACTGTAACAAGATTTTGGACTCCTCCATACTCCACTTATGAGTCCTGAATTGAGTATCATCTTTCCCATCTCCTGTCATATCAAAGTTCCTTCAACAACAGTTGCAATTGTTTCCCACCAGTTTGTGATATTGTGTTTTACAACCAGTGCGCAAACACACACAACCATGCCAACCACATTTGAGTGATGTTAAGCAAAGAGAAACATTGCCAAACAAAGAGTAAGGGAATTTATGAAACAGCAATGTTGATGTGGCATTTGCCATTGATTAATGGCATGTGTGTTGCTATACCTGGTCAGACTTTGTCTAATGGTCAACACTAAAATGCTAAATGACTTTGGAGGAATCAGTGAGATGACTTGGCATATATTTGTGGGGACTTACACAGTGTTAGAAGTAATTTGTACAATGTGGGATTCAAACCTATGTAAAAGGGAATGCATACATTTCCACACAGGGGACTATTCCTCATTGCAATAGAAGACATGTTTGGTGACCACAGTTGTTACAGATATACAGTTTAAATGTTCACTGGTGCTATATTTCAATTAGGCCTCTAAGTTTGTGACATTAAAATGCCCTGGTGTATGCATTTTCAGGTGTGATGCAGGACTAATGTCTGTCAATATACTGGAAATGGATAGACTAATATGACTTTAGTAATAGAGTTTGGAGCTATGATATATACCTCACAAAATATTCTGTTTTACAGGTATACTCAGGTTATGGAAGAGGTGTTGATGATTGCTTGTAAACTACTGTGTCCATCAGAGATATGAAACTGCATTTTTATTACATAATCATCCTTGTCATGCTAAACCAGTTTCACACATAATCCATTTGACACCTATAAAAGTGTGCATGCAAGCAGTAATGATACCTTTCTGTCAACCAACCTGCTATACATAATATTGCTAAGTAATATTACCTTTATAATGAATGTTTTGTGAAAAATTAGAGTGGCACACCCTTACTAAAAAGTGGAGTATGCTGGATTGGAACCCTAGATCACATGTGTTCTTCTTATAAACTCACTGCACTTACACCCAGTGTCACAGGGAAAATTAAGCAATAGGTGTATTTTCCACACACAGTACTGTCCAGATTGCTGACAGCCACACCTTGGCACTGAGCCTGTTTGCACAAAGGAAGGCAAACCAAATCAAATTTTTCATTTTTTTCCTAAACTAGTGAACCCTGTTTGTGCACAGGTAGGCAACATGCAAATATGACAGGCAATAGCAAACACATATTACTTGTGTAAATAGTGTAAATACTCATTATGACCCTTCCTCAATAAAAATAACTACTATGGGAATCCAACCCTGATTTACCTATGTTGTCTCTTTTTTAGTTCAACATATTTACATCTTGTGCCATAGAGGCAGTCAGGTAACGTGGAATTTCTGCAGTCATTACCATCCATTTGGCTGACCTCAGTGCAATGCCAATAAGTGTGTTTGCTCTCTAGCAGGCGACTGACACTAAATTTTCAGTTTTAAGCCATTACCTATTTGTGCTATGCCATGTGCCACACACATGGAAAAAGAGAAAAAGGTACAAAAAAGGGAAACAAAGGTTAAGTAATTATACAGCTCTCTGTTGAATCATTAGAGTACTGCACTTATACAACACAGCTGTAGTGGGTTATCTCTCTTTGCCACAAACACAGATTTGCAATAGCAATGAAACAATGTACATACAACCAATTAACATTTCATAGCCAGTAATAAACATTTCATGCAGCTGGACATTCTCGATTGATTGCAAATATGTATATAACATATTTAGTGGAACAAGTGATCACAAATTATTTATGAATATGTTTGCAAAACACCAGCTCTGCCTTCTCTTTGTATTCTGGAAATCATTCCTTTATCTCTGCTTTACTATCACCCATACAATCTCTAGTGCATATTCTCTCATATTTCTTTCAAGATGTGATGCAAATACATGACAGTGAACATCATTTTTCAGCAAAGACACAACATTGTGCTATTATGTCAAGGAAATAAACATGTGGGGTGATTGGTTTTATTTAAAAGCCCATTGCAATTAGTTCCATACTTTGAAAGTGTGTCCTCACTAACTCACGTATTTCAGTGAAAGGTGCCTGTGCATTGCTGTGTTTTGCTTCACTCAGACTAATCATTTACAGTTGCAAGCCATTAGCACATAATAGTGGTGTAGAGGCTACACTGTGTTTACATGTGCTACACGGAGTTAAAAGTTTGATATTCAGCAATTCTATGGAGCTCACACCTCATTTGCATCTTCAGAGTGCTCACAGGGCTGAATCTAAACTGAAAGGTAACCATGTATCTGGGAAACTTGAAAGGGAGGAGACTGTTTTCAATCATGCTTATTGCTCCACTTGTGGAAATGCTAAGATAAGTACACTTTTGGAATGCTTTTTATACAGTGGGTATTTCAGTTGCATGGACAATGTTATTTGGTAAATTGCATAAGTAGATATTACAGATGTCAATCATGTCAGATACTGATGGCACTGCTGGACAGCTTACACACATTCTACTTAGCTACACTTACAAGTACCAGTTAGGCAGGTATCTGCCATTCATTCATGCTCTTACACATTTATTTTTCTATTTCAGGTTCAACACTTACCTTGATAGTCCTGAAGTTACAACTGTTGTCATTCAGGGCTGACTCTGTCTGATGCTAGCAGTAAGCAACCATTACATGGGGAAGTAAAGTCTGTAAGCATGGACTGGCATCAAGTTTACTGTATGTATGTGTGTAGTGCTCCCCTTAGGCAGTCAGCATGTGTGCGATCCATTGCCTCTTGGCCTGGGTGAGGGCATATTGTGCATGCCTACATCTAACTACACCTACAGCAGCTGGGAGGTTCTCCCTCTGACTCCACACCTACATGTCGAAGTGGTGACCTTGCCAGTGGTGGTAGAATGTTTGCACACTGTATGATATTTCTTGTTTGAGCATGTGCCTCATTATAGCATTCCTCTGTGGGTGTGTGTACATTTCTGATGGGCATTATCAGCCATGGTTCGAGTGCATCCCTCAGTAAATGGCCTTTTGGCACATCACCCCTGGAAAACCTCTGGTAGAGCTATGAGATTTGCCAGATATGGGAGTTGTGGTAACTGCCAGGGTTGCCAGCACACACATTCATGATGATTCCCCTTGCATTACACAGGACCTGGCAGTTAATGGAATGGAATTGTTGATGTAGATTCTTCTCTGTTCCTTGGATGGTGCTTTGATCTCAATATACATGCAGTCTATGACAACCAGGACTTCAGGAAAGTGTGCTATGGGGTAGAACTCCTCCATAGTTCTAGCTAAGTCCTCAGAGGTAAGGGGAAATATATATAGTTGCTGGCATGCTGTAGCATAACATTAACAAATTGGTGTAGGATCCTGGATGCTGATGCCTGTGACACCCCCAGCATATCCCCTGTAAATCATTGAAAGGTCCCTGTAGCTAATATTCTAAGTGCTAAACATACCTTTGCCTCTACTGGTTTTGGTTCACCTCAGGTTGCCCTTGCCCTCAGGTAAGGATAACAGAGATTGCAGAGTTCCTGGAGTGTGTCTCTATCCACCCTGTAGCACTCTATTTCTACATCATGCAACCCATGCAAAGTTAAACAGGATCTAAATACCTTTCTTATCCTTGCTGAGATCTATCAGCAGCAGCATAGACTTGAGCCTGTTGCACATACACATGCAGAAGAGCAGCATCCCCTAACATTCTTTCCCTCCAGTGTAGTTTCATTTGCTGTATTCTAATAGGTTTTGGAAATGAAGGCAGAAGGCTACACTATGTGTACTTGATTGCTTTATAGCTTGTTGAATAGCTCCACTATCTTGACTTTGTTGGTTTGCATACAATTCAGCAGCTTATGCAGTAATTAGCATTCCACAATGTTTGCCATATTTGGACCTGAATACAAATCAGAGCCCTATCGTGTGCACAGTGCTCTTCAGTGAGCCATGTAGGTCTTATTGAATCCTGCCCAGCATATTTTAGCAGAAGCTTACAAAAGTTTGTTTAAAATTAGAGAATTGGAAAATTGTACATCAAACCATGATTGGAAAACAAATGTTCTCTAGCAGGGTGTTAATGTACAAGGAATGTCTGCTGAAAATTCAGTCTACTGTTTCACAGCAGCATATTAAGCTGCCGTGAAGCTTGGACAGTTAAGAATCAATTGGCTATCAATTTTTGTACACTCTAAACAGCATTTTGCTGATTAGCAAGTGTAAAATTAAAAGAAATGCAAATAAAACAAAAAAAAAGAAAAGCATGCTTGTGCGCATGTGTGTGTGTGTGTGTGTGTGTGTGTGTGTGTGTGTGTGTGTGTGTGTGTGTGTGTGTGTGTGTGTGTGTGTGTGTGTGTGTGTGTGTGTGTGTGTGTGTGTGTGTGTGTGTGTGTGTGTGTACAATAGGTAGTCCATCACATACCTCTCAACTGTCCAGATTTTTGCAGTGTCCAGATGTTTGACTCATATTTTTGATCTGTTTCTCACAAAATTGTGGTTTTCTGGAAAATTAATGGCAAATCATTGAGAAATCAAATCAGAAAATAATGGCAGACATCTGAATTTCAGATGTCATATCCTTCAGAAAATTCTTACTAATGGAACGCCTGTTATTCTATCAACTTTCTAAGTTTGTAAGAGAAATATTTAAAATGTGTCCCTATTTTTGGGCTTTTGTCCCCCATTATTTGTGGCTTTGTCCAAACTTCTTGCTCTAAGAGCTTGAGAGATATGGTCCATCATAACAGACAGTAATTCATTAGGAGTTATTAAATTCTTAATGCCTGACAGCATTGACCAACTTTAATCCTCAGTGATATAACTAAAGTAACAAAACCATGGACAGTAAGGAGGAGGGTGTGCAAAGAGTTGCAGTGCTTGCATTATGTGTGTTTATTTATTTATCTTTTTTCATTTGCACAGATGGAAAAATCTGGGGATAAACAATGTGGCTGTTAGCTGCTGTGTGTGTGTGTGTGTGTGTGTGTGTGTGTGTGTGTGTGTGTGTGTGTGTGTGTGTGTGTGTGTGTGTGTGTGTGTGTGTGTGTGTGTGTGTGTGTGTGTGTGTGTGTGTGTGTGTGTGTGTGTGTGTGTGTTTCTGTCTATATATGTGAGTCTGTATATTTGTTTTTCTGAATGTATGTTTGTTTTTCCTGACTGTATGTAGGTCTGCATGTGCTTCTGAAGGTGTGTGTGTGTGTGTGTGTGTGTGTGTGTGTGTGTGTGTGTGTGTGTGTGTGTGTGTGTGTGTGTGTGTGTGTGTGTGTGTGTGTGTGTGTGTGAGTGCTTGCTCGTGAGTGTGAGTGTGTAGGCATTAAATACTACTTCACTACGCATATTTTGGATGTAATATACTTCTTGCAATCAAAATTACATATACTAAAGCAAGTTTAAGACAGTAGGCAGTGGAACAATTTTACATCAAAAATATTAAAAATATATATATAGTAACAAAAAAAAAACAAATACAAATTTTTTTAAGAGATATTCCCTTCTGTACATGCAATAATGCCTCCAGGGTGTGATTTATTATATTGTGTAAATAACTTCTTTTCATGGATGCAGAGGCCCTCCACCTGTGGTATTTGGTCTCACAACACCCCTAGGTGTGGGTTATTTCCAGAAAAACACACACCTTGTTAGGCATTATTGCTTAAGTTTATGTAGCTACTAGGCATGCAGTCCAGGCGGATCATTAATGAGCCTAGCCCAAATTTCCATTTGACCCAAAGCACTATCTGGTTAAATGACTTGCTCAACGTCACACAGTAGGTAAATAAGGGCAGAGGGAATCATACCCTATACCACAGGAAGAAGTTTAACAACTCATAGCTTTAATCCTTTGTGCCAACTGCCAAACTATAAAATGGGTGTCATAAATAGTACCATCTCTTTCTTGACTGATTTTGTTTTTTCCTTGATTGATGTTTTGCCACCTATTCATTGGGAAGGTGTTAGTAGATGATGAAAGGCTGATTTTTAACTTACATGATAACATTACCAAGTGTGCCTGTTTATTAAAAAGCAGTCCATAGAAGGCATTCAGGAAAATAGCGAAAGTTCAGTTGAGTTCAATTGAGGCATAACTAAGGTGGGTAGAAAGAGGTTACTGCCCAGTGTGCAAAGTGTTAGGGGCCATGATCAACAGATCCCACTTGGTCTTCCCTGCATAATTGGCTTTCAGGAAATGAATGCCAGTATTGCATTTGCGGTCAGAACTGAATCACTGTAGAACTCCATATGTGGCATAAACTGTAGTAGTTGCCACAGTTTAAAAGAAGAAAAGAGCTTTTTTTTCTCTTCACCTTAATGTTGAGGGGGGTGCCTGACTGTGGGAAAGCAATGGGTACAAGAATAGCAGACTACATCTCTGCAGTTCAGTATCACTCTGCAGTGAACTCCCCAGCATTTGCTTAATCATGATTTGCAATTGAAAAGCAGGGCCTTAAGGAATAATTAATGAACTGGCCCAGCCTGCTGCAGTACGTCATCAGGTGCCTTAATGCAGCTGTCCTGTGGCCAGCATGATATCACTGCAGCAATCTGACACTGAAATGACATAAATCTTGGAGAGTAGCTACCAAAGGAGCTTGGCATATAACTGGATAAAGAAATAAAAGCAAAGCAATTTCTGAAGAATGACTCTCTGATTTTCACTGGAGCTGCATAGCCCAGCTACAGCAGTATCCAGAATGTGTTCTTTGCGCCTTTTGTGCACCTTATGAACAAAAGTGAATGTATATGCCAGCAGTCATAAAATGTACTGCTGAGCCACAGAGAAGTCAAACTTATACACTAAATCAGGTTTCAGGTTTTCTGAACACATCCTTTCAGACTTTTATTACACTAAACACCAATATCTTGTGTTGAAACACAAGCTCATTTTGCTTAGCTCCTATACATTTTAGAATCAATGTCCGTCTTTTCTGCTTGTATTTAGGCACAAGAACCTCTAGAGCTAAGTGCATTTTTTATAAATCCCACCTTTAAAGACTATGCAGCTGCTATTCAAGAGCTGATGGGTTGAAACACTCATCTGACAATGGAAGCATTTTAGATATAGCATGGTTTCTATGAAGTTGCATCTGTGTATGAAGTGACTGGACTTGATGTAAGCTGGTATATCAACAGCCTTCTCCTCAAAGGTAATAGATTTGGGTGTGATGTGTATTTTATTTTCAGATTCTCAGTTTTCATCCAATATTATCAGAAATGTTTATGGTTGAAATGCGTTTCTTGCACTTTAAGTCTTCTGTTGCCTGGTTACACAATGCATTCTGTTGTTATTACATGATAATCTTCTATGAAAGTCTATACCTAAGGGTATCTAGAATCACATTCCAACAACTTCCTGAGGCAGGAAAGTCTCAGATCAGAATTAATACTCCTATACCATACAAACTAATAAGCCTTTCTGATTTCAGAGATCAGTCTCACTGGCGAAGCTGTATGCTAATGCAAAAGTCAAGGGAAGTGGCTACCAGAAATGGCAGCAGCTCCCAACTAACTCAGGGAAATTCAAAGAATCTCTCTGATGAGTAAATTTTTTTCTCTAGGAGGAAAAAAGAATGCCATCTTTTGATACCATTCCCCCATTTATTCCTATGGGAATAGTTGCGGTACAGGTAAGTACAGAGGAGCCAGTGTGTGCGTCTGTGTGTGTGTGTGTGTGTGTGTGTGTGTGTGTGTGTGTGTGTGTGTGTGTGTAGGGTGGTGCCTATGCTACTGTAATGCATGGGCTAGTAGGGAAAACATTAGCACAGTAAGGTCTGACAGCACAATGTTTGATTCACAGATATGGCAATGAGCCATGAATGAGATATTGCTCGCTGTAACTTTGCCACATCTCTGAATCAGAGATTTTGTCTGTCGCACTAATTGATAAAAAAAATACAAGATGAGCAACTATAACAGGCAGAGACAATTTTTGTGAATCCCAAGGTCTAGAAAGCTCCATCTTACATTTTTGGTTTGTTTGTTTGTTTTTTAATTTATTTATTTAGCTTTTGTAGACCAGGTTAATCTCATTGAGCCAGTGGCTTCTTTTCAGTGAAGATCCAAAGTGATATTTATACTGACTAATGACAGATCTCCGGACTGTCCCTATTTTGGAGGAAAATGGCTATTTTCAGGCCTGATTTATCCCTACACATGACATACCTGCTTTGGTGGTATGTCTCTGTTTTTAGGCTTTATTTATCCCTTCTCACAATTTTCTGAATTTCCATCATCACACATGATTTTTGAATCTGGCTAGTATACGTAAACCACACAAAATGGCCAACATACTAGTGGAACCAATAATTTAAAGAAAGAGGACAAACATCTCTTTCAGTAGCAAAAATAAATGACCTTGTGTGGTAGAATTTTGCAATTTAGTTAATTAAAATTTTCAGATTGTTTCACTTTCTGTTTTTTAACATGTTTCTGAGTAGTATCTCACATTCCTACTGGAAATAGGAAGGGTTATGTCCTGTTTTGTATTCAAATTTTATGTGAATTAGATGTCCAGATTTTGTGATGTATGCATCTACTTTTCAATGGCCTTTGTACCTATTTCCATTGTCTGCAGGTTGAAAGGTATGAGCAGAGGAAATCTGGCCTGGACAGTGGGGACATTCTCTTACTCTTTTCAATAAGTAGCTTGAAAACCTTAATATCTACCTGAGCTCCCACCAACTCAGCCAGATGAGGCTTCTGTTTAATGTCTCATCCAGGTTAAAATGTACTTATCTGAGTTAATTGTAACCCATTTTAATTAGTGACTAGGATAAAGGCATGCATTTTATTTTATTTACTGTATATTTCCCAGAACATATTGGGAACAAACAGAATTTTAGAAGGAAATGTTAATTTCAACAAGTGCTGTAAGACTATTGCTAGCGTGTAACTGCACTTTATTTCAGATTGGATTTATTCCTTTAAGGTTTGGATGCTTCATTTTTTGTTCTTATTATATTACATCTTGTTTTATATTAAATTTTGTTTCATCTCAATACTTTTTATTTTTTTTTCTTGGAATGCTAAAAGTTCTTAGTTAGGATCAATTAAAAAAATCCTTTTCCATTCAATAATTGAAACTGAATCAAAACTAGATAATTAGTGAAAGGAGCTGAGAAATAAAATTGCTTACTTAGCTGCAAGTATTTAGCTGTATTCTCACTTAGTTGCAAGTGTTGTGAGACTACTGCTGGCATGTGGCTTCATTGCATTTTCCCACCCACACGCCCAGTCCCTGTTGTCCGTTTAAACATATTGATTTTTGAGCTGCCCACCCCAACTGTAAATCTGACTTTGAAAGATCCTCCCAGACTCATTCATCTGCTCATTATACTGGGCACTAAAAGATCATCTGGGAAAGCCCTCCATTTCTCCATCGTTTAGAATCTGTAAAATCTCGAACCAAGCTACCAACCACTGGTGGGCCTAGGAACTGCTTCTCAGGAATCAACTTGGGATTTGTGCTACTGTTTTGCTTCTGGTGAGAGAAGGAACAGAAGTACATTATTTCCTACCCTTCCTATAGACTACCAATTACAGGAAAGTTAAAAAATCGTTCCTTAGGAACCAGCTTGGGATTAATGCTACTGCTTTGATCCTGGTGAGAAAAGTAGCATAGGGCCATGTGCTCCTGCTGATCTCTGATTGGGCAGTGTGTATTAAACTTTACTGAATGGTCTAGTTGCACTTTTGCTGAGAAACTTTCCAAGGCCTTTGTCCAACTTGACTTCTTGTTGTGTGCAACTGAGGCAGGTTGTACGTTAAGTATCTACTAAAAGAAGATAATAGCAAATGTACTGACCCCATGGGTATTATTACTACTCTGTTGATTCTCTTAAGAGAAGAAACAACAGACCATTGATTCCTAGCTGTGTGCCACTGTACTGACACCAGCACTACCTCCACTACCAGACTAACAGCACCTCCAGTAATCAACTCCAAACCTCATAAGGGGCACTCTCCCCCTTCGTCCCACATTAGTAAGTTCCTGGAACTATGCATTTGCACTTTCCAACCCTCCCTGTAGCCAACTTGGGATGAAATTGGCATCCAAAGACAATGTAGCAATTGTCTCATGTTTACTGACAACCATCTACTACTTAACCAATCTAACACAGTGTGTAAGATGGATAGTTATATAATGTTATTGGAGGCAAAGCTCGCACACTAAGCCAAAACAAATTGCATGCAGGATGTCAGTAACACACAATGCCACACCAAACCAATCAGACACTGCTCAGATCAAACACATAGATCTACATATGCTGAGGCTCTTTAAAGTAACCTGCCTAACCTATAATTGCCTCCTAAATGTAACCTAAGAAACAAGTGCATTCAACAACCTCACAGACACACAACACAGGCAGCACCCACCATGAACCATACATCTAAGAGATACACTCACTCAGTTCAAAAGCCCATAAGGCAAACCTCCACACATTCTAATATTCTAGTGAGAAACAGCAATGCACCACTCACCAGGCTGTGCAAGGAGTATCTCGGTCAGTTACTAGGATTTACCACATTACACATGCACTCAAGTCCTTGCATCACAAGTACACATACAGTACAATCATAGTGCGTGTGGGCGTAAGTTACTTGGAACATGCCTCCCTGAACTACGTGAAGAGAACCATAATGGAGCACTTCAATATGCATCTGAAGCCTTGAGCAGTATTCTACCCTAACCAAGAATGATGCCACAATACAAACAAAAAATTATTGACATCAATCATTGGCTTAGCTTCTGGTGTCATTCTAAGGGGATGTAATATATGTCAATCTAGGAGGAGATGGTAGACTATCCAAACTGCTTTGCTAGGGATGGACTGTATCTATCCTCCCAAGGCTTTTATATATTGACAAAATCCTTGTCTACTCATATAGTGCCTTTCTTAGGCAATGCCAGTCTTAAGCTTCCAACATAACAAAACCGAATCCAGGTAACATAAAGGTATTGCTAAGAAATCCACAAACAAAGGTGAAACAAAACTAGAATCCAAAATAAAGGAAAGGAAATGCCACGGAAGCTCCAAAGTAAAATTGTGTAGTTTTTAATCCACGACAGCCAAAAAACAGTAAATCCACAACACAGCAACACAGCAACGGAAAGGCACCAACATTAACGCTATTAGATCAAATGCGTTTTCGTTTGTATCCCAACACTTCATCAGATGTAATTTATTAAGCAATTCTATCTAGTTTAAATACCCCATTCAATAAATTAATTAAAAAATCACCAATTAAATTAATTACACTATTTAAAAGACATCCTTTAAAAATACCTTAATCCACTTGTTGATATATCACCATTTCATTATATGCAAACATCTTTGGAAAAACATTCAAAACTCATACATAGTTAGAAAATAAATATTTGCTTATATATTCCAACAGGGATTAATATGGTTAATGCATTGAATTATGTAAAAATGCAAAGTCTTCATTGTGACAGAAGTATTGGCCAGTGAATAAACTGCCATCTAGTGACCATACATAAATATTGCAATTGAATTATTGTTTCCCAAAGGGAATTTTCTGAAAAATATTTTACATCAATAAATAAATAAATAAATGCCTATTATCACAAAATCAATGCATAGTTAAGCTCTTAAAGGCCAAAATAGTTCATATATACATATTTAAAATTCTATTAAAAATGCCACAATATTATAAATGTAAAAAATATTTGATACACTAGACACAATCATACATATAGAATGAATAAGAAGGAAAAAAAAAATATATATATATATATATATATAAAAAAATATATATAAAAATATTTTACAATTTAGCTGCCCTTAACTTCAAAATAGGGAGTATACTTGTGTATTCATTTAAGCCCGGGGGGTTGTAGGACTCCAGCGTGATTTGCCACCAGAGCTCCCTGTATTCAATCTTTTCCTCCCAGAGTCCACCCCTTATATCTTTTTCAGTATGTTCGATAACTGTAAATGTAAAGCTTGCTTCAGGACATTCCCTTGTATGTCTATATAGGGCATTTGTCTCCTTACAATTTTTAACATCATTAAGATGTTCATAGATTCTCCTTCTAAGCTTCCTTTCCGTTTTCCCTATATAGAATGAAAAGCAAGCTTTACAAATATATTAAGCCCATTAGAATCACAATTATAATAATATTCTTCATTTGTTATTGTTCTGTTTCTACTTGTTATATTTATACTATTACCATTTAGTATATATGGACATTGTGCACATCTACTTATATGTACCTTTTTCTTTTGATCATTCAAGTTATTAACTTTCTTATTCTCCAAAATATTTCTTATACTGTGTGCATTTTTATATACTACTTGGAATAGTTTTGCTTTCTCTATATCAGTGGAATTAATAAATCTATTCCACTCTCTATGAAAAATCTGATTTACTTTGTTGTTAACACCATTATATTCCAAAGTAAGGGCTAAATTGTAATTTTCCTTCTCCTTGTCAGAAATTTTGTCTATATTAGGATTGTTCATCAATCCGCCTCCTCTTATTATGGGGGCAAATCTAGTTGATCTTCCATTTTCAACTTCCTGTTTAATTTCATAAATAAGTTTTTCTGGGTATCCTCGATCCATAAACATATTACTTAGTGTATCACATTCTTTTATGAAATCTTCCTCAGTACTAGCCATTCTGCTACCCCTCACATATTGACCTTTGATAATATTTCTCTTACAATGTGTTGGGTGTGCACTATTGTAGTGCAGATAGGAATTACAGAAGGTGGGTTTCCTGTACACTTTACTTTCTAGATTACCTCCTTTCTTATAAATCTCGATATCCAAATACTTTAAGGAGGTATTGGATATTGTCCAAGTAAATTTCAAAAAACTGGAAGTCTGATTCAAATATTCTAGAAACTCTTTCAGTTTCTCATTACTTCCTGTCCAAAAAAGGACTATGTCGTCCAGAAATCTACGGTATAGTACCCACCATTTACTAAATGCACATTTCAACACATATTTTTCTTCCCACTTTGCCATTACCAAATTAGCATGAATTTGCTTATAAAATTCACCGTTGTAATACAAGAAATTATTCTGCAGCACAATGTCCATTAAACAAACTGATGCTAATTTAACATTGTTGTTCAGGCTACTGTCTTCATACACTATCTCTTCATAAAATTCCATACCCTCTTTATAGGGAATAGAGGAAAAGAGATCTATTACATCTATAGTAACAAAAGTAATGTTATCTATATCTAATATTCCAGAAACGTCTTTCAATAAATCCCATGAATCTTTTAATACTTGCTGTCTATTTACCCATAAACTTTTAGTCTTATTGTCGACAAATTTGGCCAAAGTGTGTGTCTTAGAGCCTTCTGCCGAAACAATAGGCCTTAATGGCGGATCTAATTCATTTTATGGGTTTTAGGTATACCAAATATTAATGGGATTTTTGGTTTCTACCTTCAGGAAGTTATACATATCTTGATCTATGGTACCTTCATACAGCATGTCTTTTAAATGCATATCAATTCTGCTGTATGCAATATTTATTTGGTTTTTAGATACTATTTCATATTTAGTGTTATTCCATAAAATCTTGTACATTCTACTATCATATTCTACTTTATCCATGATAACAATCCCTCCCCCTTTATCGGGCTTCATTATTCTTAAGTTAAAATCATTTTTCATATCATAGAGCAATCTCTTCCCATTTTTCCCCATGTTGCTAGGAAGTTTAGTAATGTCTAATTCTTCCTGTCTAATTTCCGTCTCTATCAATTTCTCAAAACACTTCAACTGGGGGTGTATAGGTGGGTTGTAAATGGATTTCTTCCTTAAGGTCATATCTGCTCTGTTTACAGAATTAGGGAACATGAAGTGTAAGTAAATTTTTCTTAAAAACACTTTGATGTCCATTAATGACTTTGTAATACTCCCTCTGTTATAAGGTATATATTTGAGACCTTTAGAAAGTAGGTTAAAATGGTCCTTTTCTAATTCTGAAGGACTATAATTATAAATATTAAAATGATTGTATGTCCATTTGTTATGATCATGTGTTATAATGTCCAAACAGGGTGGGGTTGGGGAATTCAGGGGGTGATTAACTTCCCATAAAAATTCCTTTCATTACCAAGTTGTTTATTCATAATTCTTTCGGATCTTCTCAAAGGGGGAAATTCTTCATCATACTCATTTTCACCTTCAAATGGTACATATTCATTAGCTTGTTCCCCATTTACCTTATTATTTTCTTTATAAAAATTGTCCTTCTGACCTCTCCTATTAGATGGTAATGGATAACACATATTGTTTTGATATTCATATATATCACGGTCCATCTTTTTCATTTTTCTCTTTATAAGCTCATCTATGTTGTTATCTATGTCTTCTCTAACATTAAAATACTTATTTCTTTCTTCTTCAATGGAAAAAAGTAAATCTTTCCTAATATTTTTATCCAGTGTTTCTATTTCTTTATACAATTCTTCCTGTAGTCTAGTGTTCTCTTTCACCATAAGTTTAAGCATTTCAATACCACAATTGTTAAAAATCTCTATCAATTCTTTATGAAAATCAGAATTTATTAAGACATTATTAGGGTATTTATATATTCTTAATCCCTTAGGCACAATCCGTTTAGCTATACATTCAGTTAAATAACCATTTTCAACATTTAAAATTCTATGCTTGTTCATTAATCTATATAAAATATTCAGGTTGTCCTTATAAGTGCTATGGCAACTTTGCACTTTAGGACCCTCTTTAAAGTCAAATTGATGTAATAACCAGTCATTTAAATCCTGTGTATTGTTAACAGTACCTTTCCCAGCAGTACCTGGTCTCTTATCTCGCTTATCCCTTGCTCCGTTTGCCTCAAGTCTCTTTTAAGGCATTTGGCGTGTTTTCAGGGTTGAAGCTACCTCTAACTCGTTCCCTGTTGCAGCCGGCGTCATCTTGCTCCATTTAGCCATTACCGATATCCGTTCGCTAGTTCCGACCATTCGGTTCTCTGTGGGAAACAGACTCTCTTCTTCTTTGTGCGTAAGCAGCGTGGAGGCAAGAAGGTTGATAAGCTCAGTGAGCTGTCCTATGAGCTGACATCTTCCTGCAAAGATTTTGCAGGTACTTCCTGGCTTTCCATTCCAACCACCGAAAAAAACTAAGAAATCCACAAACAAGGGTGAAACAAAACTAGAATCCAAAATAAAGGAAAGGAAATGCCACGGAAGCTCCAAAGTAAAATTGTGTAGTTTTTAATCCACGACAGCCAAAAAACAGTAAATCCACAACACAGCAACACAGCAACGGAAAGGCACCAACATTAACGCTATTAGATCAAATGCGTTTTCGTTTGTATCCCAACACTTCATCAGATGTAATTTATTAAGCAATTCTATCTAGTTTAAATACCCCATTCAATAAATTAATTAAAAAATCACCAATTAAATTAATTACACTATTTAAAAGACATCCTTTAAAAATACCTTAATCCACTTGTTGATATATCACCATTTCATTATATGCAAACATCTTTGGAAAAACATTCAAAACTCATACATAAAGGTATTGCTGTTCAATGGTAGGAGCTTAAGCAAAACAATCCACTTCTATAAGCACTCCTAACCCAGAAAAAATCTCTATATATGCATTGTCACAGAAACCTGTTTCAAAACTAGTAAAAGCACTCTATAAGTACAGGGTTGCAATGCCTACCACATGTTCAGGCCCACTCCATTAGATGAAGGCACTAAAGACCGAGGTCTCTACATATTCTTAAAAAAATTGCTTCCAGACTCATTAGACAAGATAATGACCTGGAACTTCTCCATGTCCGCCTTACTATGAACAAAATCCCTTATCATATCATAGCTAACTATAGAACTCCCTCTATGTCCCCCAGCTCATATCTTCAACCTAATCAGTATGGAGTCACTATGCATCAAGCCAAATACTTCAACTACCACTCAAGTAGCTGGGAGATTTACACACCTTCAAACATGTATGCCTAGAAATTTATGGACTTCATCAATACAAACTTTCTCAACCAATTCATCCACACCCCAACTAGGGATGATATAATCCTGGACTTAGTCCTTACCAATATGGGGCACCATTTCACCCCACCAATTGTAACTTCATCCATGGCTACAGATCAGTTACATTCACCTTAAATATGAAGCTGGAAGCATCTTCTAATACAACTGTACTGAGATGCCAAGGCTAAACTACTAAAACTGAGTGATGATCTAGCTAAACTCAAAGCCCCTTCCATCTTGATGATGCCACTGCTTATGTGGAATCGTTTACTGCCAAATTCCATGCACATGTACATAGCTGCATAGATGCATTTGTCCTCCTCTGAAGTAATTACAATACCTAATTTTAAAATAAGCCCCTATAATGAAACCATAATGTAAGCAATATCTATAATAAAAGAAAAAATAAACTCGTTCCATGCAAAAATGAATTTAACTTTCAAGATGCCAAAACACTCATTAAACTTAACAAGGAACTCTGGACCATGATCAAATCAACCGAAACTTGATATGTGGTAAAAATTGTCCCCAGGCAAAGGATAACTGCAAAGCCTTTCTCACACTGTCAGAAATTTCCTAAGCAATGCAGAGTACCGTGTAGAGCTAATAGTAAATTATATCACATACTCAGACTCAGAGGACATAGCCAATCTACTAGTAGACAAATTTATAGATTCATGTGTAAATACTAGGCTAGCTACCCCTACAGGCCATTTTAAAACCTTGCCAGTTTCTCTTTTAGTACTAAAATTTAAACTATCCCAGTTGGTTAGAGATTGGCCTTACACATCCAATGGTCAATAATTATATATTACCCCTAATGGGAATAACAGGGATCATACCATAGATAATTTGAGGAGACCCATGCATGGGATAAAGCATTTAGGAACTCTTTCCATTAGTGGTATAGGGAGCAGTTCTGGGGTAAATTTTCTGTTTCCCACCCATAGATCCAAGTTGAGCTTGAATATTGATAGGGATGAACTGTGTTTTATGTGGATGGGGAAGTCTGTTCCAGAGCAGCAGTATCCTCTGAAAGATATACCTCTCCCTTCAAACTGTTCTGTTGATGTTGTAGAAGAGGTTTAGATCCCTAAATGGAGTATTTATGATGCCATTTGACTTGCTGATGTGCAGTAAATCCATCAGTATTGGGTCAGATGATGCCTGGTATGCCTGACACAGGCAGTCAGTTGGATAACAAATATAGTGACAGGGTTTTGAGTCAGTCCATGCAGGACATGTTGTGCAGGCCTTGTATCCTTTTTGTAAGGTATCTCTGTGGGTTTTTCAGTTGTTCCATGTGTCTGGACAGGCACATGCCAAATGGGACATTATATTCAATGATTCACCTAATGAGGGCTGAGTAAAGGGGGACAGTGACATCCTTAGATGTTCATAAGCTGTGCAATATATAGCTCGCTTGGGTAGATGTCTTCTCAAGGATACAATAATGCATTTTTTTGCATTTAGTTTCAGTCCATGGTTTTGGCACCAGTTATTTATTTGTGACAAACCTTCCTGCAGGATGGCTAGATCATTTGGGGATTCAAAGACTGCTCATAGCTTGCAGTCATCAACAAATTTAGTAAGCCAGGGCCTTTTGGTATTGGCTTTTACTTCAGAAAAGTAGATGCCAAACAGGAGAGCTCCCAGCAGAGAACTCTGGGGAACTCCACAGGTGATTGGTCACTTTGTGGAGGTAACTTCCCCTATTTAGATTTCCTACATACTATCTGTGAGCCAGTTGACAATCCAGCAGGTGACACAGGGGTTTATTCCCAGCTGATTTAACTTTTCTAATATGCCTGAGTGGGGAATTCTGTCAAAAGTTTTGAGCAGATCAAGATATGTAATGTGTACCATTGACATTATCCATTGGTTTGGTGACCTGTTCAAAAAATCCATCAAGTTGAGTTAGCATGACCTGCATTTGCAGCAGTATCAGTTGTACAATAGGTAGCACACTAACCTTTGGTGCAGAAGGCTGTGGTTCTATTTCTGTACTAGGTAGAGCGATAGCTCCTCACTGGAGAGCAGCATAAGGGGGAGGTGCCACACTCCTTAGTTTGCTATCCTTTGGATGAGATGTTAAACCAAGGCCTCATCTGCTTGAGTTGGTAGCAGCTCAGGGGGATGTAAAAGATCCCATGGTAGGAGAGGTTCCCAGATGCCCTGGCCAAATATACCCTAGTAGCATAAATGTCATCTTAGGTTCCTCCTGATAAGAGGCCACTAGCCAAGTGGGACTAATCCACTTAGCAAAAGGAAAATAATAAAAATGAAATAAACTTTACACCACTCCCTTCCTGTATTTTCATATCACATACCTGCATCTACACCCCCTCTCAAATCTTCCAGGAACAAGTCCTCAGAGTGTTATGGAGCCACATAACATATGAGGCTGCCTACTGGTCAGAGTAAAACATGACTTGTCAGATCATATCAGCCTTCAAATTGGCTTTGTGCCATAGAAGACAGTAGCAGTCATCCCTTTACATAAATGTGGGACATCAACAGACCCAGGTAATTCTGACCAGCCTCGTCTGTAACTATATGGAAAGGATCACTATGGAATTAATAAATAAGGACATAGATAACCAACAAACTCTCATCCCAAGCCAGTTTTGTCGAGTACAGATCTTACTTAACTTGGTCAACTTCTTCAAGAAGGTTATTGAAGCAATGGATGAGGTAAATCAGTGTATAATACATATCTAATCTTCACAAATGTATTCAACACCACCCACATTTGGTTGATAAACTCTCCTAGCTAAATGTAAATCCTGTGTAACTCACAAATTGACAAACAGAATGTAGAAAATTAGGGTCGGTGGTGCTACATCCTCCAAAAGATCTGTCAACAGCAGTGTAACCCATGGTTCAGTCCTTGGGCTATCCCTCTTTGGCATTTACTTCTTGGAGTTTAAAGCAAATGTTAAGGGCTTATGGCTAACCAAGTCTGCAGGTGACTGTAAACCTAATTCCAAATCATCCAAGAGAGATGTTCCTAAACAAATAGAAGGTGTCAAAACCATGAACTAAAACAAAATGCCAAGAAATGTAAAATAATTTCCTTTGGCAAGCATGACTTCCTTTGTAACCATCACATTGACAACACATCCCAGAAAGGGGATCTTTAGCCAGTGATTTTGGAACCTATGTTGACAAAACTCTTTGCTGTGATCACCATGTATCCACTATTGTATGGAAGACTTTTTTCATTGCACAGTTTATATATAAAAGTATAGCACCCAGGTCCAGAAATGTAATCATTCCAATGTACTCAGATCTTATCAATGCTATTATTGAATATAATTCCCTATTCAGTATACACCTGCCCTACCACTTGTCACAGCTGGAGTGACCACAAACCTTACTCTCAAAAAAAATAATGAAGGCCCTATATCACAAAGACTATGTAGCCCATATCAAAGCCATATCCATCTTTTTAGTATCCTACAGGTTACTAAGAGGCAACCTCTGCCTCATGTATAGAGTCACAGCTGACCTTCCCCAGGATTTAATAAAATCAGTGTAGGCATAGTGTAAAGCCTAGATGGAATGGCACCATGCCCATGTACACAGTTCCCCCTTGGCAGCATGCCATGCATATTAATCATGCCGCATTGCTGAGGGAGAGCCAAGTAACACAGTTATTGGATCAATGTAGGGAGTGTGGTGCTAACTGTGTCCACAGATGAGTAAGACATTCCCTGCACTGTCCAACTGAATAATATCAATATAATTTATTTATTTCTTTGTTATTAAAAGCAGGTTCGTGCAGTGTGGGGTTGAGTGCAGCAATGCTAAGTGGTGCCAAGACACCTGCCAGACATCTAAAAATAGAAACCGGATGCATTTCATTATTTATGTAAATGTCAGGTTTAAGCGTAGCTGACTGTGTTTGTGTGGCACAGAGTGGTGCTCAGCAGTGCTTATACATAGCTCAGAGGAGAATTCCACATATCCATGTAGCTAAGTGGGTAAAGTTGCAGTCTCATGTGCAGTAGGTTCAGGGTTTTGAATACATAGAAAGAAAAGAAAGCATCTATTTTCAAAATGCAAATTATGGTAATTATTTTTAAATGCTGGCCTGCTGCTCTCAGCTAAGCTTTGCCAAGATCTGCTAAGACCTGCTAAGCACTGCTTAAAGAAGATAATTGCTGAAAATGTTTATGCATTGTTTGGCACTGATTGGCTCCACTTAGGTGGTTTTTGCACTGCTAAACACTGCTGCACAATGTTGGGCTGAGCTTAGCTGGTTTGCGTGATGCTAAGCAACACACCACATTTTTAAATATTGCGTGTAAGGGTGGGAAAACAGGCTATATTAAGCTCACTAAGTGGGAATACAACATAATCTGTTGGAGTTCTAACTGTATAGTAACTATGGCAGGCATTGGAGAGGGTGCATGCTTCTGGGTGTAGCATTGGGGGATTCAGGAATCCAGGGTCATGGTTGGACTCCTGGTGAAAAACCATGATGACTGGCTGCTGCTGCAGTGAGGGTTCCAGGGCTCTGAGTGCAAGATGGAGGCCTGGGACCAGCTGGCACATTAACTCACCAGTGTGACAGGTATCACCCACACAAGTGAGCAGGTCCATCACCACTGTGACAACCTGAAGCATAGAAAGGGGGATCTCTTGGACACCTAGGTCTCAGAAGCTCGGGCAGGGAATGGTCAACAAGTTTGTAAGTAATTTTACCTTTGTTTCACCAATACCTAATCTGAATGTCTGATAAACTGGTATGCATAATGGTGTGTTTCTCTCCCAACAGCTGAAGAGGAGAGGGCTTGCAACAATGAGGCACATGCCAGGTGCTTGGCCAGGTTGCACTATGAGTGTGGTGAGTACAGATCTATTATACTATCTATAGTCAAATAAGCAAGACAGAGTAAAGCATTAACTGTGATTGGGTATATACAGTAAAGGCTGTATTGCAATGAATGTGGACTTAGAGCTGTACTGCAAGAAGTGAATGCTGCCAACTGTAGTGCAATAAGCAGGGAAGACTAAAGTATTAACTCTAATAAAGTCTTTCGGCTTTTCCCAGTTAGGGGTTGCCACAGTGGAACTTCGGTCTGCTAATGATTGGCAGTGAATATTTATGGTGTCGATTTGCCAGCCCGGGGTCCAACCTTCAAAGAAGGCACACCCACACATGCTTGCACCTACCTGCATGTCTTTAAATTCACTTGACCGCGGGGAGGACATGCGAACTCTAATAAAGTATTATGCAATAAAGTTTGTAGTGCAATAACTGTGGAATTACAGCTGTATTGCAACACCTGCATACTGACAACTGTTGTGCAATAAAAACTCAAAACTATACCAGTAACTGCATGAAGGTACCTCTAATAAAGTCTGTTGCTCAATAAGTGCAAAACTAGAGCTGTTTTGCAAGACATCAAGTATGACAACTGTCCTGCAATAAAAACATGGAACAATACCAGTAACTGCAAGAAGGTATCTCCATAAATGTCTGGTGTGCAATAAGTGTAGATTCAGTGCTGTTCTGTAAGAAATTAAGTATAACAACTGTACTGCAATAACACATTAACAAATACCAATAACACCAAGGTAAATTGTGTACATCATGATTTTCTTGCTTTAACCATTGCATTTCAGCTATATGCATTCAAGCTGTGAGGTAAGGTGCTGCAGTCACATATAACAGTGTAATAGCCATAGACTGCAAATATAATGTCTGCCACATGTATCCATTACCACATAAAGTGCTGTTCAAGCCTGTTTCTAGGCCAATATTGGTCAAATAATGCTCTGTCATCCACAAACAGCAGTTAAGCAATGTATATGGGTGAGGTAGTCAAACCATGATTTGATATTGTCTGTTGATTTCACAGATATTTCAACCCACTAACAATATATTGTGTACACCTGCATTCTATATAGTAATGTATAGGTTATCTGGTATCTCTGGCATGCTTGAATTTCATGTATGTGTGTTCCATTTTCACTGCAATCTAATATAAAACTGTACTACTATTACCAGGTCATATTTTGGCTCCAGGTGAGCTCTAGGCAAATATCATTCAGTCAGTAATCACCAGTGACTCAGTAGCTCAGTTTGTTAAATGCTCTATATGAAGTGCATTTTTGCCACACAGACCAGGGTTCAAATACTGTGCTAGGTAGCATTAAATATTACAGTATCAGTCATTTAATGATTACAGATATTCTCTCCACAGGAACTACAGGTAAATGGGTGAGGTAGCCCATATTATGAGTAGATAATTGAGTGTTTGGATGTCACAGACTTTTAAACTCATTACCAGGAATGTGAAAATACAGCATAAAATAAAGGAAATAAGTATAATAATAATTAAAAAAAATGAATAAATGTGTAATATTGGTATGGCTGTATGCCTGGTAGAGTCTGTTAAAGGTTGCTGCAGTCAATTAAGACATTCGATGCAGACGTCCTCTGCAGTCACTGCTATCGGGTTCTATCCCCATGCCCGCCAAGCAAGACATGATAATTGTTTAGTTTCTGTATGTACACATACATTTCTCTCAAGTGTCTCACTGTCATGTAATGTCATTAGTAGTGCACAATCCCTCTGTCACAGATTAATATACAAAGGGCTACCAAAATGCAAAGTATCACTGCATCAGCCCACAGTACACCTTGGTAGTTACATAGGTCCACCTGATGTGCAGGTGTTCTGTGTAGTTGTGTACCTGCAGTTGTTACTGGTTGGCCCATACTGTCCCTGCAAGTAGCTTGAGAGTTATGTACATGCTACAGCAGCTATAGGGGGCCTGTGCACACAAAGAAAGGACAAGTCCAAGGCTTTCAACACCATCCCCCATTCTGGAATTATAGCTAAACTCACTAAACTAGGTATAAATCCCTGCGTCACAAGATGGGTTTCCAACTGGCTCACTGACAGAACCCACACTGTAAAAGTTGCAGACTCCAAATCTGACCTCAAAGCAGTGACAAGTGGAGTACCATAGGGTTCCATCCTGGCACCTCTCCTGTTTGGTATCTACTTCTCTGAAGTACAGGCTAACACAAAAGGCCTCTGGCTAATGAAGTTCACAGATGACTGCAAACTAGGAGCCATAGTCAAGTCCCCAAATGATGTGGACATCCTACAGAAGGGACTCACTGAGACAGATGCCTGGTGTCAGAGCCATGGCCTCAAGCTCAATGCCAAAAAGTGCAGTGTCATCCCCTTTGGTAAAAACTCTGTACCCATGAACTACCACATAGGCAGCAATCTACTTAACACCGAATGCGTGATAAGAGACCTTGGGACCTAGGTAGACAGTAGTCTCTCCTTTAATAGTCACATTGCCACAGTAGTCAGGAAGTCCTCCTACATGGCACACCTCATCATAAAAAGGTTCTCATCCAGGAAAAAAGAGGTCATTGTTCCCCTCTACTCATCACTCATTAGACCCATTATAGAGTACAATGCCCCTTTTGAAATGTACCTCACAAGACATCTGCAGCAGCTGGAAAGGCCACAGAAGTACCTCACAAACAGGATTACTGGCCTCAAACAAATGC
Organism: Protopterus annectens; assembly: GCF_019279795.1. Classification (NCBI taxonomy): domain Eukaryota; kingdom Metazoa; phylum Chordata; order Ceratodontiformes; family Protopteridae; genus Protopterus; species Protopterus annectens. The sequence goes on from NC_056730.1 coordinate 906,362,504, forward strand.
CCTACACTGACCACCTCAAAAAACTCCATCTTTACTGCATAGCATACTGCCTACTCCAAGGTAATCTCTGCCTAACATATAAAGCTATGTCAAACCCAGAACTGTTGTACATGCTACAGCTAAACAAATCCCAATCCCTCCAAGCTACACGCTCTAGGGACCTAAACCTTGTCACCACAATAAACAGGACATGCTGGAGGGATAGATTCCTGTCCCAGAGACTTCCTATACTCTGGAACAAGCTACCCATCTATGTCAAGCAAAGTTCTTCATTAGCACTCTTCAAGAAAAATCTTGATGAGTGGATGAGAAATAGGAAATACACCCCAGGGATCATTTCTGTGTCTCTGCTGGACATTGGTACAGGAAAATAACTTTCTTGGGTGGCGTAAGCTATGGAACCTTGCTGGCTAGGCTTACGTAGGCCCTTGGGACGATAGCCTAGTACCTACCTATGTACCTATGAACCTATGACCTGTAGAGTAGATACTAGTACTGTTGTAATGTATATAGCCTATAATGGTATTAATGGACTGTATTTCTCTCTCACCCCAACCCTTATCTTCATTTATTTATTATTATTATTCATTGGTTATGGTTTACTATTAACATATGCTGTTATATTAAAATTTATTATGAGGCATGTGTTTTATTATTGTTATGTACATATCTTATTGAATTAGTGATTTTGTTGGCCTTATGTCATAACTGTTACTGGTATGCAGTTTGCCTTCTGATTGTTCTATTATTTATTGCTGTGTTTCACATAATATGCATTGAAATGTAATTGGGTTTTTTTCCAGTTTTCTAGCATGCTGTTATTATTAGCAATGTTTTTTTCATAACTAACCTATACTGATTGCTATACCTCCATTACCACAGCACCCCAGGGTAGACTGGTTCTCAGTGATTTGCCTACCCTACCTCAGCTGGCCGTGGCCCTGAATCCTCGCACATTTTGGACCCAGGTCAGTAGTGACCCTTTGTTGCCCCTGCACAACCTGTGGCATTGGGTGGAACTGCCTCAGGGGATTGGGCCCAGCCACCCCCTGGGAGCGGTGATGGAGGGACAGTAGTCACCCAACAACTACCGGCCATGGTGCGCAGGATCATTCACCAGAGCTATGAACATCGCCTGTGCTACACTGAGGGCACACTGGTCAACCTGTTGGGGCAGGCTGGCCCTGGCACCCAGTCTCCAGCACAGCTACATTTGGGGAAGAGAAGGAGCAGTGTGGACTGCCCATGGGTGGGGATCTCAGTCCAATGCTGGCGTCTGGAGGGACATGCATCTTGGATTCCACAACTCCCTCCCCATCCAATGTGTTTACCCTCTCATGTGTCACACACCACCCCTGTCTGCTGTCTTGTCTGAGTTGTCTGTCTGCCATTGCATCCTTTCCTACCCAACATACCTCCCCACAGGTACCTATATCCCTTTCCCAACATTCCACTCTCTCCTTTAAAAAAAATGGGCACCTGTCTCACAAAAAAAATTGCCCCATACATAGCTCTCCATTTCACACACATGTAAACTGGGTGCGACTAATTTTGTCTAATTGGCTTGACAGCACCTTTATGTTGTCCTCACCCATTTCTCTGGAGTTTGAGTGTTCAAATTCATCTACAAACCTGTCAAAATACACAGCTATTGCTGCAGAAGAAATTGATAGCTATGGTTCTTTCCTACACTTGTCCTCCACATCCCTACCTGCTTTTCACATTGTTTTCCCCCTGCTTGCCCCCATTTCACCACTTTCCTATCACTTCCTTTTTCTTTACTTTATATTTTTTTAGCACAGGTTTGCTTGGAGTAGGGCACAGCACCACTTTGCTTTGCACAGCTTAAATGTGCTTTAATGTACTTTAAAGAGTTTAATGACTACATGTGTTTATTACATTGTTGCTGACATGTAGAAAATAAATGCGTCTCCCAAGTGTCAAGCCCCAGCCCCTCTTAACTAGAGCACAGTGCATTAGCCTACTACACTACACAGGCTTTAAGTTAAACAGATGTTTCCAGCAACATATACTGATACTATTTACAGTCATTAAGCATGTAACCAACATAAACACTAATGTGAAAACTGGGGTTGTATCCTGGACTGTGGTGCAATCTTCTTCTTTCGGATTTTCCCGGTTAGGGGTCACCACAGTGGAACAACAGTCCACAGAATGATTGATAGTGGAGTTTTACAGTGTCAAGTTGCCAGCCTGGCACCCAACCTTCCACAGAATGCATACACTCACACCTAGGTCCAATTTAGAGTGTCTAATCTACCTACAGCATGTCTTTGGAAAGAAACCAGAGTGCCTGGAGGAAACCTACATGACCACAGGGAGGACATGCAGACTCCACACAGAAGGCACCCCAGCCAAGAAATGAACCAGAGAATCTCTTACTGTGAGGCAGCAATGCTAATGGCTGTACCACTGCAGCCACCCACCCTGGTCTCTGGTGCAATAATAAATAATAATAAACACATAACAATGGATGTACATGAGGCCTGTGATAGCAGCTATATGTGCCCTTTTATCAGCAACTTCATGACCTTGTGGATAGGCACCTGCTAAGGCAGCAATGGCAAAGTGCATGTACAACTGGGACCCTGGTGCTGAAATACAACCATATAAAGCTATTCACATACTCATGGATGTAGAAATGTTCCCCACAGCCTGTATATGTTCACATATATTTTGCAAATACACATGCACTTGCAGTGTCTCAGTATCTCAGTCTACTAAATGCTTTACATGCAGTACATTTTGCCACACACAGTCCTGGGTTCGAATCCAGTTTTGTGTCATACTTCAATTACATTATTGTGAAGACAGCAAGTAATGACTTTGTCATACAATCTTACCCCCACACAGATTAATGCTACCTAATTAACTGCAACCCAGGTTTGCAAGACAATCGTCTGCAGGCAGAGACACAATGCACATATCCATATAGCCTAACTATATGTCGCCTACTACTCTGTTATTCATTTTTTTTTTATTTCTCCAAGTCTTTTGGGTTTCTAATACCATGATAGGAATGGACCCCATTCCTAAGTGAAAGTACAACTAAAGTTCATGAAATGAGTATTGTTTCAATCTTTGATGTCAGTCAGGAGTGCTCTTCTCAGCACCCGCAATGTGCCCAGTAATGACTCCTTCTGCAATTCGTATGGGGTTACATAGATTGGTAACATGTCTAAATATAACTGTAGATTCATTTTTATAAGACCTGTTGCTCCTAATACTATTTGAACTGTCTGGGTATCTTTCTTCCACATTACTCTCACTTCTGCCTGCACATCCTATTATTTTATGAATTTGTGTCTCTCTGTATGCAACACACTGTAGTCACTGGGTGTGGTGATTTCAATGATCAATGCTACTTTTGTCTTTTTTTCTTAGACCACTATATCTGGTTTTCTAGCATCTATCTTTGAACTGTTGGTAATGGGTGATCCCATGTGATATAAACTTCATTTTCTATGATGCTTTGTGGCTCATGTTTCCAGTGTTTTTCAGCCACTTCAGTACCACAATGTTTGCACAATCCCCATTATAACAATCTTGTCACATTATTATGCCTTTCAGTATACAGTCCTTCTGCCATTAGTATATCACAACCAGCAACGAAGTGTGCAACTGTTTCCAATTTAGTTTTACAAAATCTGCATTTGTCTGTTTCTCCCACATGTTCAATGGACTTTGTAAGCCAACATGTATGCAGCCTACAATCTTGGGCCGCCAACATTAACCTTTCATCTCTTGATTTGAATTCACCTGTCCTTAACCATTACTGCGTTCGTTCCTGATCAACATGAGGCTCTTCCAGACGTTTTCGATACTTGCTGCTATATTTATGCATTTTCCACATTTCTTGCCTTCTCATCTGGTCCTTCACCTTATATTCTTTCTTTTGTTTTTGGCACATTCAGTTGCTGCCTGATTTTTATCTACGTCTAGTTTGATTTCCATTCATGCTTGATGCCGATATGCTTCTGCTAGATTAAGCAGAAAAGTCATCTTAGATTTAGTCTCTTCATGTTTCAAAACTTTCACTATGTTTGGGTCTTGTGAGGTCAGCAGATATGTGTGGAGTCTCACAATTGCAGATCTATACATGTAATCAGTTTCATGGAGGGCCATACCTCCTTCAGAACAGGGAATATATTCTCTTGGTATACAATGATTTTTATAAATCATTTGGTGAGCATGAAGCATTCTTCTTGTTTTCCTAGCTAATCAATCCAACACATTTTGGGGCCAGTCAATCACTCCAAACCTATAAGTTAGGACAGGAAGAGCAAATTGGTTTATAGTTTGGATTTTGTTCCTAGATGTCAATGCTGTTTTCAGGATTAATTTAAGTCTTCTAAAGTACTCCTTACTAAGTTTTATTCACATTTATTCATGTTTTATTGTTGATATTTCATCAGTTCCCAAATATTTATACACTCCCTCTTGCTCAAGTTCTTTTATAGCACATTCTTTTCCCAAACTGTTTTCCTGGTGCTGCAGTTTTCCTCCTTTAAAGGTTGCTTTTGCACATTTATCAAGACCAAGTGACATTCTTATATTATCTGAAAAAGTTTTGACAGCCTGCAGCTGTACTTTCACTTCCTCATCTGATGAGCTATATGGTTTTAAATCATTGACAAAGAGAAGGTGAGAAGTCTTTACACTTCGTTGTTTTCTAGGAGCCAAATTATGGCCATGACCTAAGCTGCTGAGTAAAGAGCTTAATTGGTTAAGGGCAATACAGAATAGCAATGTTGAGAGTCAACCTGAATATCCCCTTTGAATTTTTATCCCTGGGATAATAATTTGCCCTTTATCATGGCTTAATTGCAAAGTAGTGTGCCACTGTTACATGGTCACTGTAATGTAGATGATCAGTGCAGGATGTTTCTTATACATTTTTAAGCACTCTTTTATCCATGAATGTGGGATACTATCAAATGCTTTTTTGTAGTCAATCCATGTCATACTTAGTTTTCCTTTTTACAGTTCTCCACTGTGACTTAATTTAACAATAAATCATCCTTTGTTCCATATGACCTTTTGTTGCCCTTTTGTTCTACTGCCATAATTGAGTTTTCTTCTAAATGACTATAAACTCTGTTGGCATTAATTCCCATGTATAGTTTATAAGTCATAGGAAGGCAAGTTATTGGTCTTTAATTTTTAGGGTAACTTGCAGGTTCACTCTTAAGTTGGAGCATTGTTTTTCCTATTGTTAGCCAGGTTGGTGCCTGTTCTGGGTGTGCATATAAATAGTTCTTACTTATGGCTAAATCTTTTTTTTTTCTCAAAAATTTTTTTATTAATTATATGAATAGCAAGACAATTAAAAGATTATACATAACAAGAAGGCATAAATGAACATATAACAATTCATCTAGTGATAACAACCTTCATGAGATTTTGATAAGTTATTTAGAAATAAAACATACACCATATGTACACTATATACAAGTTAGGCAACCTGAGAGAGAAAAAAAAAAAAAAAAATATTTAACATTAACTATTTAATATGTTTAGAACCTTTTCTAACACAACCTTTCTAATAGCTTTTTGGACTTCCACTTAAGTATCTTTGAGCATCAATAAATTTAAAAGCCATTTTCTGGAAAGTAACCCATTTTAATTTAGAACAATCAATCCAATTTTGTATTATATAAAGTTTTAGTAATGAGCAAATAAAAATGATAACATGAATATCAACTTTTGAAAGATGAATCAATGGAATATGTAGAATAGCAAATTCCGGATTTTGATATCCCATTTTCTGCAGTCTGACTTTCAAAGATGTCCACAATCTGTGAGAAAAATGACAATACCATAGAATATGAAGGAGGTCTGCTTGGGGATGAGAACAGCATGAACAGGGACTTATTTGGGTTAAATTTGTTTAATTTGATTGGGGTAAAGTAGGCATCATTATTAATCATTAATTGTGTGTATGCTAATTTTTTAAAAGGGATAAATTCCTTAGTGTGTTTAATAGCCAGGACTTTCTGAGATTCTGACAATTGGGAATTATAATTCAACCAAACATTAGATAAAAGACAGTTGTGGTCCATCATTAAAGAATTAATTAATTTATATGAGTTTGAGAGCATTTTATCAGATGATGAAAGTATTTTGATAATCGTGTTAAGGTTTTTCAATTGTGAGTCTATGGGGACCAGAGATACAAATTTGTTTTAATTATTGCTCTTAGTTGTGTAGAATTGGTGAGTAATTCCAGTTTACTTTCAATAACAGTCAGATAAAGGCAAGTCAAGATATTTCAAAACATCTTTTAGATTTTTAATTAAAGGATAGTTTGTTAAGTTCAAAAGTTTATTGTCCAATAATATATTTGGGTTTAGATGAATTGGCTGAACATGGTGCGAGATCTTTTCTAGTTTACACATTTTGAGTAAGGTTTGGAAATCTCTAATCTTTTGTTTAAATACTGTAGATATATTTTTAATAAATAAACTATCCAGAGAGATAAAGGGAATAGCTTCAGGATTTAAATTATTAGAAATGACATAATTATACCATAATTTTATCCATAAAGAGTGATTTGGATAAGAAGTGTTATTGAATTTAGAGATAGTAAGAAGTTTATTGGATGAGACAATCAAATAATAGAGATAAAGATTAGGTAAACCCAAACCTCCCTTGTCCTTGAAAATGCCAATCTAGAATAGGAAATTCTAACAGATTTAGGGAACCATATGAATTTTGCCAGAGCTTTATTTACAGACTCAAAAAATTTTTGAAATTATCTGATCAGATGATGAGAATTGGTAAAGAAATTTAGGCAGAATATTCATTTTAATAATGGCCACCCTTGAAAGAAATGAAAGGTTTAGATGCTTCCATCTGTCCATATCAGACAATATAGAGTTCCATAATTTATTAATATTATTTTGAAAGGAAGATTTATTATTGTGTTCTAAATTGATTCCTAAATATTTTATATTATAAGTAAACTGAAAATGATCGTCTGGAAACAAAAAGATTTGTGTGCTAAATGATTTAAGGGAAAATATGAGTTTTTGTAGAATTTAAAAAGATAGTGGGAAACCAAGGAAAAAAAACCAATAGAATTCATAATTTTCTGTAATCAGATAATGGAGTTTGAAAGTAGATTACTAAATCATCCATAAAAGCAGAGAAATGAATATTAGTATTAAGAATTCTAGGGATGTTATGAAAAGTATTTTGAGTAATAAACAATAGCAAAGGTTCTAAGTAAATGTTGAAAGAAAAGGGGACAATGGACAACCCTGTCTTGTTCCTTTAGTGATCTTTATCGGAGCAGAAAATTGACCATTAATGTATAGTCTAGTAAACATATTCTTGTATAAAACTTTTAAAAATTTATAAAGAATAAGGGAATATTAAAACATAACATAGTTTGAAATAGAAAGTTCCAACATACTCTGTCAAAGGCATTTGATGCATCTATAATCAAAGCATATATAGGGTTTGGATTTTTCTTAATGAGATGAAGTATAGTCTCTAAAGATAGAGTATTATCCCAAGCATGTCTCTGAGACATAAAACCTGATTGATCTGACGAGATAATTGAGGGTAAAATCCGTTTCAATCTGTTAGCCAGAATAGATGACAGAATCTTAATATCCACGTTAATTAAAGAAATGGGTCTATAATTTACTGGGTCAGATTTATCTTTATTATTTTTAGAATTAGAATGGTTTTGGATGTGTTCCAATGAATATCTGAGATATCATTAACTCTTATATGATTGTAAACTTTAAATAGAAAGGGAAGAACTACCAATTTGAAAGTTTTGAAAATTCTGGAGTAAAACCATCAGGTCAGATTTACCCAATTTAAGATTATCTATTGAATCCGAGATTTCTATATAGGGTAGAAAGTAGTTTTTGCTGATTATCATTAAGTTTAGGGAACTGCAAAGAGTCTAAAAAGAGTTTTGAGTGATTATCTTTAACAGAATTAGAAGAACCTGAATATAATTCAGTGTAAAGAGAGGTGAAAAGTTGAATAATCTCTTCATCAGTATTATATAATCTGTTATTATAAGATAAAGATGTAATATTTGGATTTCTGACTTATGGCTAAATCTTTTTGCAAAGCTGTTAATACTTTTAACCAAAAGTTAGGTACAGCATCTGGGCCTGAGGTTTTCCAATTAGAGGCTTTTCTTAACTTTGTTTCAATCTCTCTGGCTGTTACTTCATCCCATTTCATATCCTGTAATTTTAAACTTCTTATTTTTCTTTTACTTCTATTCATTTAGCATCTTTGTTATGTTTCACAGGATCTTCATAGATACTTCTCCAAAATGTATCTATTTCTTCTTTTTTTGGCAGTCTTTCAATCCCTTTTATATTGGTTCCCAGTTCTCTATACAACCTTTTTGGGTCATCAATAAATTGGTTATTTTGTACTTTTATATTTATCTTCGTATCTTCTAAGTTTTTCCACCTGTGCTGAAATTTTTAGTTTGTTATTTGCGATAGTGCATGATAGATCCTGGTCTGTTCTAATACTGTACATTGCTTTTATCACATCTATCTTTCTTAGTATTTTTGTTGATCTATTCCCTCTTCTATAGTCTTCTAACAGTGACAATTCTTGTTTTAATTGCTTTATAGTTTTCTCTATTTGATATTTCTATGATGGTATTCGATTTCTCCCCTTCCTTTGCCTCACTACCCTGTGTTCTTGTGGTAGAACTTTATCAGTTATTAATTTAGCTTCACAGTAATGTATCCTGTTTACTTCTGTTATATTGCATGCATCTCTAGGGACAGTCATGATTACTGTGTTAATTTGTTTTATCAGACTTCTGACTTTATTCACAATGTGGCATAACAGATGTACCCTAAGTACATTCCCCAATTGGACAGTATAGAACACCCTTCCCTGGTTCTGCCGTAACAACAGGCCTGACACAGCTGCCACAGTCACACATACAGCATGCTGCCAAATTGATCACCCTCCCCATATGTGTTGTAGGCTGCAGCTGCAATCTGTAGCATACACAGCTGTACATAAAGGTAGCTACAGACCTACTATTCCTCCCAACCCCCTAGAAGAAGGGATCTGGAAATGGCTATACTTAATGGGGGGGCAAAGGCTCAGAGATAGGGACATGTTTAACAGTTTTCCCCTACAAAGATGGTACATTGATAGAATAACAGCTATTGCAGTAGCATACATAGTCTGATGGGCATGAAGTGTGACATACACATTTCTCCTCCCTTACTGACCTCTGCCCACAGTGATTGCCAAGTGCACTGCCAGATGACCACAATGTCATGGGACACTGACCACACATTTAAGGCAAAACTGTGGGCATATTTCATACATCTCCTACAGTGGATGGTGTTTGTACCTACCCTCTGTGATACTGTAGTCTCCACATTTCCAGTAATGTCCATCTCAAAAACTAAGAAAACGGCCAAGGCCTACATGATAGCCTTATATATTGCACTGTGGTGGCATGTCATTGGTAATCATAATGTAAGTCATGTGTTCGGGCAGCAATTAGCAAGTCTGAGCCACAGACTGGTGCAGAGGAAATTCCCTGCTAATGAGCAGTACCTTAAAAAGGCAAGCAGCTGGTTATGGGAACAGGTCTGTATGCAACGTAACACACACAGAGTGCATCATTAAAAGATTACTGGAAGCAATGTTCAACAAAGGAGTACTGCACTCCACTGGCACTAGGCATGTAATACATTTCTCCATATAAGAGGCTGCAGATGGGGGGATAGCAGTATGGAGAATATAGAATGCAGCAGTAAGCCTGTCTTAGATTTATGGTAATGACATGTCATTTATACTCTGTTGTCCTACACCTACAGGCATGGCTCTCAACTGTCCCTGATTTCACTCACATCTCAGCTCTGTCCCTGTCAATCCCACCTACAGCGGTTGGCTGTTGTAGGACAGCTAGTGGATTACATGTACTACATAGTGACAATAAGGGAGGGTGTACACTCCTGTAACATCAAACGATGTACTGTAAATCACCTCCTCTCACTGTGTCAATGTCTCACATAAATAGGTCTGACATTGTCACACTGTCCCCGAATGTACCTCATGTACTCTGGCTAAGTCCCTGTTCCTGTTGATATTTGTCCCTGTTTGGCTGAGAGCTATGCCTAACATGCCTATCAACCTCCTACAGCAATAACTCAGGGAAAATCCAGAATTAATGTGTAAGTATTGCTTGTAGGAATTGAGAACGTGAATAGACTACACAGATATTACTGTAGCATAACTGTGTTCTGAAGGGTATGACATGTGTAACTGAGATGTCTGTCATTACTGTCTAACATCAGCCAGCACTGAATGGCCAACCATTTGTCACACATCCACAAGTATGTGTGGAAATGACCAAGACTATGGGGCAAACATCTCAACAGTCTGCAAACATCTGTATAGTTGTGAGGTGTTATGCCTACAGGGAACATTTACTACAACAGGTTTGCATTACTTTCTATCTGAGTGGAACTCTGGTGTTGCTGGACTGTCCCCATATAGTCATTGTAATAGCACACTGCTGTGTGTCTGAGAGCGGCTGCATGATATAGTGGGAGTTTACCCATAGGGGACTCACCACAGTAGACTGCAGTGTTGGGTGTGGGAACATACAGCAGACTCTGTCATGGCACACAGTTACAGACCCTCATATTGCTACTATCCTGGTGATATCCACACATGTAATGTGTTGCCAGACTATGAGGCATGATGTGTGAGAGCAGTGGATAGTGCAGGCCATTATGGGCATGCTGGATCTGTACATAGTGGACGTCCATGTATCTGGTCCTGTAATGTGTTCCCCTCTTGTAGTCTTTCAGGAACCATGTACCACAGGACACACACACCTTTCTCAACTGTGGAGAATGACATTATATTGGATGGACTGAGACATCACCATCAGATCTTGATGTCCTGGGGTAGGCACAATCAGGAACAGCAGGCAGCATTGTGGGCAGACCTTGTGTGGGATGTCAACTGGATTGGTCAACAGAACAGGACCTATGAGCAGGTCCGACACTGGGCCACACATATAGTGACTGCTGCATGACAAAGGGCAGCTGCTGTTGCCAGGGATCATGCCACCACCAGTTGTGGTCCTGCGATGGAACAACTACTCTCAGCCACAGAGGTATTCCTAGCAAACCTAGGAACAACCTACAGCTCCCAGGCATCCATCACGCCATATACTGTGGAGGTGGGTGCCACAGTGCCCAAAGAAGAGGTGCATCCAGATAACCTTACATTGTTCACCAGTGTAATACTGCATCAGCCATTCTGGCAGGCTGCACATACCAGTACATGGGTGTCAGGTCTATCTGTATTGGGGGTTGGATTTTATACTCAGTTGTGTACACATACTCAGAATGTCACCAATATAACCATTATCACAGTAGCTACTGTACATGTGGATATATGCACAAATTACCGTGTAGTGTTGCAACAGTTGGTGGTGCTAACAATACCTCTCCCTCACCTTTTCATAGGTCCATCAGGTGTGGCCCAAGTCTATGGTCCTGTACCTGGTAAGTGTGATACTGTTGTTTTAACGATCATATATATCCAAAGAAAGTTGAGGGCTGCCACTTTCCCCTATGTACAACTGTTGTGCTTAGCCTGAGCAAGATATTTTTATGTTTCATTCTGGAACAGTTAACTATAGTGCAAGACTGGGTAGTCACAGGTGTGTATTTGTACAAACATTAACATGTTTGCACTTACAGTTATGAGTGACTATGCAGCCTGCTATACATGAGGCAATTACTCCAAGATGCCTGTTCACACACAAAAGCGAGATGGTACATACCTGAGAAAGAGATACTACTACTGGCATAACATTCTCAAGATAGGTGTACTGGGTTTTATGTGTAGTTCTATCATATACACTGTCACATTGCATACCTCACAGGTGTATTGTCCTGGCAATATTAACTGGATGTAGCTGAACTACATGTTGTAAAGGACCTGACCTGTCTGTGTATGTTGTTGTGAGTTTGTATATTGTGCATGGGATCAGAGTTGAGAAGATGTGGCACGTGTAATGCAGTTGTGGATCCTTATCTGTACGAGTCTGTGTGGATTACCATACATAATAGTGCTGGTAGTAATGCACTGCTGTTGTCATGCTTCTCACAGGAGAATGGGGGGATTGGCATCTGTCCCCCTCACAACCTGGTGTCAGTGTCTCATTGGACTCTGATGATGATGGTGGACATAGTGAGGAATAGGTGGGGTTGTCAGGGGCTGAATCTGTCCCAGAGGTTGACATCCCTCTTCTGCCCCATTGTCCCAACACACAGTCAGTATGCCCACACATACCCAATCCCCAGAGGCCACAGATATTGGACAGTCAAAGGGTGGTGACATTGAACAGGACAATGTGACAACTATGGCATCAGTGAGTGTAGACACTGGCCATAGCCAGAGAGCTGGTGAGGTCCCACACAGGTGGATTGACAGGGATACACAAAGGAGGACTGCTACCCATCCACCACCTGTCACAGGTGTGACATCAAGGGTCACTCCACACTTGTTTCGGGTCACCATGGAGGCACAAACATGTTCTGAATGCAACACCAGATGGATGGCTAGGGTTATGGATGCACCACAGTCTGACATCTATGATTGCCTCCACTGCATTGGTGACACCCTGGATCAGTTCGCTGGTGTACTAGACATTTGATAGGCTGAGACAGTGTCTGTCATTGACTGCATATTGTCTGTGCTGGAACATCTGGTTGGAGTTGGGTGTCAGTCACATGGATGTAGGTCAGCAACCCCATCTACTGAGAGTCCACGTGACCATGCACACTCACGGTCTCATAGTGGCAGTACTTCCAAAGCTACAAAGGGATGTGTGCTGTCCACACCATGACGTGGCAGGCCATGGGCACGTAGTCCTGGGTGGTCCCATTGGGGAGACAGGCCCAACAGACAGAAGTTACCATCAGGTACCAGCACTGCATCTGACCTTGGGCATGGTGGTACCAGTGCTACTCCTGGTGGAGCCAGTTCCTAAGTTCATGGCCGGAAATAGTGAACTGTCCACTCTACCATGTATGGTCCTCAACTGTGCACCATACTCATGTGTAGGGCTAGCACTGGGCTTTCCTGTGTACATGTACACACTCCAACACCACTGTTACATGCAGGTCACCAACAGACACACGCACAGCACTTCTCCATGGCCCATATAACCTGTACCCCTTCCTGACTCACACACATGATGTCAACTGTTTGGCACAGCCTAGACCTCTGGCACCCCCACACAGCACCCTGTGCATGTGATGATACCTGTACCACATCCCTGCCATCCTTGCCATCGATGCAGGGACCTGCAAATATGTGTCAGATGCACAGGGTGACTATATTATTTTACATGTACATGTGTAGTGCAGTACTGTTATGCCATGGCAGTTCTTGTGGGCCACAACAGGTACTTTGTGCTGACATGTGTCATGACTACACATCAAATTTTGTGTATCTTTGTTGCATGATAGTATACTGGCAGTAGTGTTGCAGAATGACAGGTGTGTCACAGACCTGTGTATGTTTTTGTCCCAGAGGTCTGAGTGGTTAATGTATGGACACATGGCAGCAATACAGTGGCACAGGATGGCAAGGCAGCACTGCAGAAATATGACATCAGTAAGGTATGCCAGTATATGTGCATGGCTCCCTAGGTGCTTATGTGTAGAACAGAGTGTCAGGGACAATGGGGATAGTCAGTGTCATCATGATTTCATACCCTGTGACAAGGTCTGCTACCCTTGATACATGTCACCTCAGTATTCTACACGTACAAATCTAGGTGGTGGTGGACATCACTCATGCTTATGTCGAGGAGGGCAATTTAGGGGCAGTGGCTAGTCACAAGGCTGTAAAATGCATAGCCAATGCACAAAGTAGGCCACATGGGCATGTTTGTAATGTTGTAAGAGCATATATTTACACACACACAAGTTGGATGCAATGAAATTAGATCCCCAACTGATGTAGTAGTACCCACAAGAGCTCACAGTACTTATCACATGTGCCACACTGTTTATCTAACATTGCCAGTGATCTTAAGGTGGATGACATCAACAGGCCTTGCAAAGGGGGCCAATGTTGAGGCCAGCAGCTAGACACAGGATGTAAAATCCATAACCAATGCATAGAGATAGCCCATGGGCTTGTCTGTAGTGCTGTATGGGGATATATTCACGCACACACTGGATGCTGTGAGATTAGAACCTTTACCTATCTAGTAATACACACTAGAGCTTGCCATACTTATTGCGTGCACCACTGAGTTTATCTGTTATTAGATTGTCAGCCAGTGCTCTTAAGGTGGATGATATCAACAGGCCTTGTAGAGGAGGGAATTTAGAGGCCAGCAGCCTGTCACAGGGCTATAAAATTCATACTATTGTACAGAGATAGCCCATATGGGCATGTCAATAATGCTGTGAGTGAATATATTGATTCACACACACACACACACACACACACACACACACACACACACACACACACACTCAAACACACACAGTTGGATGGGGTGAGATTAGAACTCCTACCTATTTAGTATTACACACTACAGCTCACAGTACTTATTACACATGCCACAGGTTATGTCTGTTGTATATGTTGATGCAGGCAAAGTACTTGTGGAATACGCAAAGTGGCCTTGTGTTAGATAGCATGTGAGGCCTGCAGAGGAATATTTCTTGGTACTGTATTTAATGTACTGAGGGTAGGATACCTGGTACTATCCCTGCTCTGTGTGTACATTTACCAGTCTGGCCATATGTGGCTGGTTGCAGTTAGATAGGCAAACATGTGGCCAGGGACAATATGACTTGTCTAAGACATGCATTTAACCATTGTACAGTAAACCTGCTCACCTGTGCCTGTCTACAAGGTGAAATGCCACAGGCACAGGGATCTGTGAGTGAGTGAGTGAGTGAGTGAGTGAGTGAGTGAGTGAGTGAGTGAGTGAGTGAGTGAGTGAGTGGATTATGTACTGTCACGGCCTTGGTCTGGTTCCTTTGGGCAACTGTTTTGATGTGTGAGTGCAGATAACCTCAGCATTCAAAGGGTATGTGCAGAATTCCATACATTCCCATATGTATATATATATATATATATATATATATATATATATATATATATATATATATATATATATATATTTACCGGGAGATGTCCGACTGGGCCAGAGGCTGTTTTTCAGCAGAGGCCCAGGAAGAAAAGCTCCATACATACAAGTAAACCGATTTGAACAATCAAGATGAACACACATTAATTAGATTAACATTATACAAAGCAAAGAAAAGCAAGAAGCAAACAGAAACATGATTAAGTCCATAACAATAATTACAAAATTAACAAAAGTGGGCCTATATCTATATCTATATATAGATATTTATATATAGATATAGATATATTTATATATATATATATATATATATATATATATATATATATATATATATATATATATATATATATATATATATATATATATAAACCTGTATAACAGGGATGTCTCTAAATATTGCTGTGTGTGTATGTTATGTACATGAGTTATAGGTTCATAGGTTCATAGGTTCATACTAGGCTATCTGCCCTGAGGCATTTATAAGCCTAGCCTGAGTTTGTTTGGCTTTCGCCACCCTTTGATTCGGGTTTACCAAACCCTTACTAAGGTTAGTTTACCGTGCCTCTGAAAAGTAGTGACACTGAAGTAATCCCCGGGGTAAACCTACGATCCCCCATCCACTCATCAAGATTCTTCTTGAAGAGAGTCAGTGAGGGGCTCTGTCTAACATGAACTGGGATTCTATTCCAGAGCAAGGGAAGCCTCTGGGTTATGAATCTGTCCCTCCAACATGTTCTGTTTATTTCTGTGCAGAGGTTCAGATCCCTCGAGCGTGTAGCTCTAAGGGATTTGGATTTTCTGAAGTGGAGCAAGTTCATTAATTCTGGGTTGGACATGGCTTTATATGTCAGGCATAGGTCGCCTCTAAGTAGCGGCATGCTTAACTGAGTAGAGTTGGAGTTCTTTTAACCGAGCCGCGTATGGCATCTGTTTGAGTCCTTTGACTCTTTTTGTGAGGTACTTTTGGGGTCTTTCTAGTTGCTGCAGGTGTTGGTTAAGATACATCCCAAAAGGGGCATTGTATTCTATTATGAGCCTAATTAGGTCTGCATAAAGGGGCACTATGACCTCCTTCGATCTAGATGTGAATCCTTTCATGATAAGGTGGACTATGTAGAAAGTTTTTCTAACCACTTTGGCAATGTGGTTGTCAAAGGAGAGATTACTATCAACTTGGGTCACCAGATCCCTAATTACTTCCTCCATGCTTAGTGGGTTTCCTCCTATGTGATAATTTGTGGGTACTTTGTTTTTGCCAAAGGGTATGACTATACACTTTTTGGCATTAAGCTTTAGACCGTGGCTCTGGCACCAGTTGTTTGTCTCTGTGAGACCTTTTTGAAGGATGCTCGTGTCAGCTGGAGAGTCAATTATGGCTCCCAGTTTGCAGTCATCTGCGAACTTGGTCAGCCACAGTCTTCCTGTGCTGGCCTGCACCTCAGAGAAGTATATACCGAACAAGAGAGGTCCCAGGACTGAGCCCTGTGGTACACCACTTGTGACCGGTTTTGAGTCAGACATGGCTCCAGCAATTCTGACTCTGTGGGTTCTGTCTTTGAGCCAGTTTGCAACCCATCTTGTGACATAGGGGTTTATATTTAGGCTGGATAGCTTATCTATGATGCCCGAGTGGGGTATTGTGTCAAATGCCTTTGCGAGGTCCAGATAGGCTGTGTGGACTACTTTCCCATCGTCTATGGCCTTGGTGACTGTTTCAAAGAAGTCGACCAGGTTCAAGAGGCAGGATCTGCCCTTGACAAAGCCAAACTGGGTAGGATCTAGTGTCTGTAGGTCCCCAATGTCATTGTTTATGAGTTCCATGATGATCCTTACCATAGCTTTGTAGACTAGGCTAGTCAGGCTTATGGGGTGGTAGTTTCCAGGGTCCATCGAGGCACCACCTTTGTGGAGAGGGACCACTGTTGCTGTACGCCATTCATTTGGTACATATCCTGTAGTAAGGCTGAGATTGTACAACATTTTTATATGAGGGTTTAGTTCTTCTTGGAGTTCATGTAGTATGCAACCCGGGACACCATCTGGTCCCACTGAAGTGGTGCTTTTTGCTTTGGAGAGGGCGGCTTTCACCTGAGCATCTGAGATGCTAGGGGGGGCTACACTCTGCCGGGATAGATATTTGCTCTTTTGGGGAGAGGGGGGAGAAGTTTGCACTAAACCTGTCTGCCAGGATGTTGGCAATGTCTATGGGTTCCGTGAATTTTTTGTCATTTAGAATTAACTCTGAGCATATCTGGGAGTTGCAGCCCAGGTTCCTAACATAGCTGAAAAAAGCCTTGTGATTGTCCTTAGTGTCCTTTGCAATTTTTTTCTCAAAGCTTGCCTTGGAGGATTTTTTGAGGGATCGTAATTTTTTGCTAGCACTGATCAGAGAAGCCTTCCCTTTTAGGGATTTTGCTCTATCATGTAGTAGCTTCTTTCTTCTGTTGTACAGTTTGTTTATGGCTGGGGTCCACCAGACTGGACGCCTGCCTTTGGATGATTGGGTCTTGGTTTTGTTAGGGATAGCATGATCCATGCATTCCTGGAGGTGTCCATAGAATGCGTTTATATAGGATTCAGCTGTTTGGGCCGTAGTTTCCCTTGTCCCGGGGGCCTTGAACGTTTCCACCTCTGTTTTGAGAAGTGTGAAGTTCGCTTTTGAGAAATTTTTCACTGTGGTTTTCTGGGCTGCGGGTGGGGAGGGGTTTTGGATATCTAGTGAGGTTAATTTATGGTCTGATCTTACCAATGAGGGGTTTACTTCTGGTATGGAACACAGAGTCCCCATGTTGGTAATGATCAGGTTGAGTATGTTATCCCCTCTTGTGGGTGTGGTGACTAATTGTTCCATGGCGTTTGAGCTAATAAATTCCAGGAACCTTTGGGCTAGGGTGTTGGGGCTTGAATAATGCTCCCAGTCTATGTTTGGGTAGTTTAAATCACCCAATATGATGGTGTTTGGAGAGATCTTCATGTTCTGCAATGTTTTCAGGAAAGCCGAGTGGGATTCTTGATTTTGAGAGGGTGGTCTGTAGCATGCTATAAACTGAAAAGCAGTTCTGCCCACTGTTAGTTGCACATGGATGGTCTCCAATGCTTCATGCAACGCCACTAACCTGGAGGTGTGGGTATTCTTGATAAGAATGGATACTCCCCCTCCTTTTGTGGTTCCGAGTTTTGGGGCTGAAATGCATGGTATGAAGTATAACCTGGTAGTGCTGGGGTGCTCTCTGAAGCCTTGAAAAAGGTTTCTGCCACTGCACATATGTGGATGTTCTCCATACTGAGGAGAGCTTCGAGTGCATGCATCTTGAGGTTAAGACTTCTGGCGTTTAGCAGCATTACCCTTAGTTTTTTGTTCATTGTGTTGTTTATGGAGGTGGATTTGTCTTTTGAGCCTTGCCTAAAAAAGAACTATGGGGGTGGCAAGAGCCTTTGCCAATATCCGAAAGCCCAGGGGTGACAGGTGCAAGCCGTCCCTAGTGAAGCAGCATGGCTTGTCGAGCATGTCATCCCAGGCTGACAGACATTGGATCCCCCTTTGAATGACACCAACATTTTAGCCAATTGTTAAAATCGATCATTTTGTCTTTGTACTGCAGCATCATTCTAGGTGAGGGTAATATGCTACTAAAGGACAGGGTCATACCGGCCTGGGCTACATGATCAGAGAGCTCCTCTATGTCTCTTTTCATGTAGTCGAGGGAGGTACATCTCAGGTCATTCACACCAGCATGTACTATGATTGAGTCATATTTGTACTTACTTTGGAGTGACCTGAGTGCTTGCGCTATGTGGTGGATCCTAGCGCCCGACAGGCAGCTCACTGTGACCTTCTCTTTGTTCAGCCTGGTGAGCAGGACATCAGTGTGTCTAACTATAGAATCACCTATTACGAGTGTATCAGGTGTGTTGTACAGCCTAAAGGGCTGTGACAGCTTGGCACTCTGACTTTGTGAACTATGTGTTGCACATGATTTGTTCTATGGTAGCATTTGTTTGGATGTCTGCTTTGGAGGTCTCTGCTGCTTAGGCAGATTTTTATTTAGAGCCTCCAAGTATGTTTTTGTGTGTTTATGTGTTTGGTTTGCTGATGTTGTAGGACTATGTGAGACTGGATTTGTGTTGTAGGAGGTTACCTTCTCCTCCTGACTGGTTACACCAGTTCTAGGTCGAGAGAGTTCAGCCTCCAATTTGGCTATATAGTTAGATCTCTCACTTATATTTGATCTTGTTTGGAGGAGGAGAGGGTTGTCCGTGTACATGAGGCAATTGTAACATTGCCTCAAGATTCCCAGATTCAACAACTGGACTGGAGGGGAAACCATTAACTGACTTTTGGACATGCTAGAGTAATATAGGGAACTTCTTATTACTGAATTAAAAAGGACCAATGGGAGACAAGATGACTGTAACGAGTCTGTGAAGATGTAGTGCTTTTAGTTTATTAGTGCTAAGATTGTAAAATAGCTTTTTTGTGCAAGTGCTGGGCCTTAGATAGAGTATAGGGTGTTCAATTTGAGAGAGTAGAGCAGTTCTAAGGGAAAATGTGAAGAGCAGACTTTGTGGAGCCGGGAATAGTTTAAACCCAATTTACCGCCGCTACCCGATGGGAAACAAGGATATATTTTTTTTTGTTTTTTTCTTTTTTTTTTTCAGGAAAACAGCAGATAAATCACAGTATACTTTATGCACGGGCTAGTGCACTTGAGTGAGCAACCTTGACAGTAAAAATACAACAGACAAACTTCTTAGCAAGTGCAGGTAATAAGAACACAAAAAACAAGCTTAGAACAGTTATAACAGCAGTGTAGCTCGCTTTTCAGCGAAAAAAGAAGGTCGCACAGGTAGAGACAGAAAAAATATACTTAAATCTGGATAGCAGTCACTCTTTTTGTTTCTCTGCTGCTAGCACCACTCTGCAGGACCACGAGGAGCTGTAGCTGAGTAGGATAAGCGAAAAAACCTCACTTAGGCGGGTTTTTTATGCAGGGAACTTCAAAGAGCTAGAAATGGCCCAAAATGGCCAATTACTACAGATTCTTGTGCTGAGGTCACTCCTTCAGGGGCAGATAGGCTGCTCAAGACTCCCCACTCTTACTGGTGAGCAACGAAACTTCCTTTTGTCCAAGTAAGGAAATGGGCAATACAGGAACTATCCAAGAGTCCCGAATACAGCAAAGCCTGTATAGGGACTATTCTAGTCAAGGAAAGGCAGGAAACAAGGATATTTTTTTTTTGTTTTTTTCTTTTTTTTCAGGAAAACAGCAGATAAGTCACAGTATACTTTATGCACAGGCTAGCGCACTTGAGTGGGCAACCTCGACAGTAAAAATAGAACAAACAAACTTCTTAGCAAGTGCAGGTAATAAGAACACAAAAAACAAGCTTAGAACAGTTATAACAGCAGTGTAGCTTGCTTTTCAGCGAAAAAAGAAGGTCGCACAGGTAGAGACAGAAAAAATATACTTAAATCTGGATAGCAGTCACTCTTTTCGTTTCTCTGCTGCTAGCACCATTATGTACATATATGTAGAGAGTCTATGTTTTATTGTTTTATATATATATATATATATATATATATATATATATATATATATATATATATATATATATATATATACACACACACATATATATATATATATATATATATATATATATATATCTGTGTTATATGTATATGGGTTGCATACTGATAAATACAATAAGCATGTGGGAGGGGGATATGGTCAGACAGATATGCATAGGTAGCTGTCTTTATGTATAGACGTATTTCCACATAGCATGTCTTTGTAAGAGAGAGGCAGCAGACTTGCACTCAAGTTAGTTAAGTTTAGGAGCATGCCCAGTGGGACAGTACTTACAAGGTGGCTCCAAGCCAGAGCTACCTGCACTCCAGTCTGGGCTTTTGTGTGCTACAGACATTGGCAGCTTCACCTGTTACCACAGTACAGCACTTGCTTGATATTGTCCAAGGCATTCCCCAGCTGCTCGCTGACTTTAAAATGTGACTCATACCTCACAACTGTACTGAGCTTCCCAGACTGTTAAGAATTTTACCTCATATTTTTGGTCCATTTCACATAACATTGTGGTTTTCTGGGAAATTAGTGGCAAATCACGAAGACTGAAGTCAATAAATAATAGCAGACATTTGGGTTTCAGGCTCCATACACATAAGGAGATTCATGCTAATGCAAGACCTGTTATTCTATTGACATTCTACGTTTGTAGGAGCAAATATTTAAAACCTGTCCCTATTTGTGGGCCTTGGTCCCACTTTTATTCATGGCTTTGGCCAGATTTCTTGCTCTAAAAGGTTGAAAGGTATGATGTGACTGGGGTACATGATGTAACACTACACACAGGGTAACAGTGTGCATACCTCTCCCTGTACATGTTTTTACAGAATTGTCAAGCCTTTTGCCCCATATATCTTCTCTGTTCCTCATACATTTGTGGGTTTCCAGTACTATACTGTAATCAGCAGTCACTGAACTGTTGTAACTACTGACACATTTAAGTGATGGTCTTTACATCCTGGAACTAATCTGACCTATTGCAGTATACTAGCCACTTGCTAAGTTACTTAGAGCATGTATAATGTCTGTCTGTAGTTATGGCCCTTTGTTCCCCCATTCATTCTGGCTTTGTCCAGCTTTCTTGCAGTAACAGATTGGGGGTTATAACAGTCTGTGGGAATAACACCATATGAGTACCCCACATTCAAAAGATGTTGGATGCTGCTAGATTTGAACCATCGCCCATGCTACTGTCCCCGGCCCAGTGAACCACACCAGCCCCCACACAGAGAGGTTTCATTCCTCACACTGTCAACAACATACAGGAATTGCCTGGTCTGCTGTTATATCATTGCAGACTTACTGTTACAGCAGTTTTATGGGAACACTAATGTGTTTGGGGTGGGGAGGGGTGACCAGCCTATGCTTTGCTGGCATACACAGTCGTGTGACTGTCCTGTGACCCCCACTGTTTGGCATCTCCCTGGAATAATGTCATAAAGTTTCCAGCCATGTGACCTAGTGGATATTATGGGGCACATACTAGTGCACAGAGTACCTTTTGTCCCAAGTGGCTGTTAGATCTGTGCAAGTAGCGCAGGAGCCCAGTATAGATATATGCATGTAGCCCAGTAGCACACTATATATAGCCCACTATATTCCTTTGCATACATGCAGTAGGTCCATACATATGCTACCATATTGTAGTAAAACTTACAAGTAGTGTATAGGAGAGTAACTTACCTTGCAAATGCAGCAGTTGACAGACTTGTAGTTCAGGGCTCACTCTGTCTGATGCATGCAGTCCACAGCCATTATATGGTGAGGTGCAGGTTGTGTGGGATGCTAGCATAATTTTTACTAATATGTATGCAAGTCAGAGTAAGGTGTCAGTCCCTAGGGCCCTAGATTGTCAGTGCATGTGCTATGCATTGTCTCTTGGCCAAGGCCAGGCCATATTGGGCATGCCTACATCTGCCTACATGGACAGCTTCTGGGGGTTCCTCTTCCAAGTCCCCCTGTGGGTGCAGCTGTGGTGATCTACACAATGGTGGAGGGCTGTGTATCCCTTCCCTTTGCTTATCCTGCTGCAGTTGTTTCCACAAGATCATATTGTATAGCATGGCACATACTGTGAACATCAGTGCACATGTGGCTGAAGAGTACTGCAGTGCTCCACCAAATATATCAAGGCACCAGAACCATGACTTCAACAGCCCAAACACATGCTCTATGATGTACCTAGTTTGTGCATGTGCCTCATTATGGCATTCGTCAGTGGGTGAGTGTGCATTTCTGATGGGGTGTCATCGTCCATGGTTCCAGTGCATAGCCAGCATCCACAAATAAATGACCACATGGGATGTCCCCCATAGCAAACATCTGGTACAGCTATGATGCATGGCAGCTATGAGAGTTATGATAACTTCCAGGGCTGCCAGCACACACATTCAGGATAATGCCCTGGGCATTGCAGATGACCTGGCAGTTGATGGAGTGGTACCCCTTGCGGTTGACGTAGATTCTACCCTCTTCACTGGGTGGTGCCTTGATGTGTAGATGAGTGGAATCTATGGCACCCAGTACCTTAGGTTAGTGTGGTACATGGTATAAAAATTGCATACTGCTGGACCTCTCCTCAGGGATGTGGGGAAAATAAATGTGATCACTGGCATGTGGAAGCATGGCATCCAGGAAGTGGTGGAGTACCCTGGAAGCAGATGCCTGTGAGACCCCCATCATGTCCCCAGTTGGTCTTTGGAAAGTACCTGTAGCTAGTATCCTAAGGGGTACACATACCTTTATTTTCACTGGGATGGGTTCCCCTCTGTTGGCTCTGGGTCTGAGTTGAGGTCGGCAGAGCTCAGTGAGTTCTTGTAGTATGTCCTTATCCACCCTGTAGTGCTCTACAATCTCCAGCTCATGTAGCTCCTGGTAGGTTACCCTGGCCCTGAACACTCTTCTCCTTCTCAGTCTAGGCCTATTGTCAGCAACAGCATCAGCAGCATTGACCTCAACATCTAGCACATACATATGTAGCAGACCTGCAGCAGCCCCTAGCATTCTCTCAGTTAAAATTCCCAAGTCTATGCTCCAATGGTGCAGAGTATGGGGGTGAAATCAGATTGTGGGGTGCATGTAACCTTTATAGTGCTCTGCTGTAGGTGCACCCTATGTGATTGACTACCTATGATGCATTCAACCTTCCAAGTACATCATTAAGGAGTTTTAATGACCCTAGTTTAAGTGAAACAGGGCTCATCAGTAATTGATATATCACTGACTTTCCTAGTCAATTTTTTTTGACAGCCTTCTACTGTGGCACGCCGCACAACCCACGTCACAAAGATAAACAAAGCTTAGCAGTCAGTAGACACACCCCCATGGAAGGTCACACTCAGCACAGCGGTATGTCATGCAAACATGCTCAAACCCACTGAAACACGCACCCTGAAGGTAAACAAAGCTTAGCAGTCAGTTTACACACCCCTTGCTCAGCTCAGTGATGCACCACGCAAACAGGCACCGCTGAGCTCCAATGAGCTTAAAAGATTGCGGACACACCTTTTGATATCAGCTACCTCTTCTGTGGACACCAACACAGTTCTGTGCCTACACGGATGGGATATGCAGACACAAATACCCATTTGTGCTATTCAGCAACCCCAGCTCATTTGCATACAGATCCATGCACACAATCTGGAAATACATGGTTCTAGGCCCTGCCTCATTAGCAACCATGGCAGTCTGACATTGTACATACTCCACACAGGGTCCTATAATGCATTACTGTGACATACTCACAAATTCAGGTTTTTACAATCTTTTTATATATTTTTTCCATAAAGGCATGTTTGTCCACTGCGGCGTGCTGCTCAAAAATACCCAGGGTATCAAAAAAAAATAAAATTATTTTACATTTCCCATATGGTTTTGGGCACACAGTGGTTAGTTTTGCACATATCTGTGTCCTCTATGCTATTTCTGCCACTGTCAGTACACCTTTACAGCCTCTGGTGTCATTTTACATCCTGTACATGGAATTTTTCCCATGTATATTATGAACACCCACACAGGTTCTGCAGGACTACCTATCTGCTTGCTGAATTGCTCTACCATCCTCATTAGCATGCATTTCACCTGCTTATGAGGTGATTTGCATGCCACGGACATTTCCATGTTCGTGCACTCATGCACGCCCCTCAGCTCTGTTTACTCGATCTCACATCTGCTTACTTCCGTGTAAGCCTGTGTTGGCTTTATTGAATTCGCCCCTTCTTGTATGAACTATTCACATTTGCAAGTCCAATGGTAGTGTGAACACCCACTTAAGGGATCTCAATCTCTTTTGCAACATAAATAGAACATGTTGGAGGGGCAGGTACATATCACAGAAAATATCTCTTCTATTGAACTGTCTTCCACTCCACATAAATCAAAGAACTTCTCTTAACCTATTCAAATGTAATTTGGATGAGGGAATGGCAAAAAAAAATATCTCTGGGTTAGTACTCATGTTTTTCGTGGATAGGGACAACAAGGAAATGTCCCAACATAACCATGTTCTACCCATCTCTAGGTTATTCACATGCAAAATATAAGGTCTAAAAACTACCATGGGAATGTAAGGCCATTTTTTTTAAGATTATCTCAGATCAGTAGTCTAATAAGTACCTGTAAACTTATGAATCTATATTCAAGGATGTAGACCAATGTATCAAAATGCAACACACCTCCAAGGAAATCAAATAGAAATAGGCAAAAAATGAAAGTATAAAAAAAAGTCACAGGAATCTTTATACTCATACACAAATCTAATGCATTACACCCCCCCTTAAATATTGCAGTTAACTTCAGAGGTGTGTCATGTTTGAGAAACCAACATTTCTGCCATTGTAGTGAAATTCTAGTTTTTACAAATCCTTTGTTGCCCATGTTGCACCATATGTCTGATTTCAGGCTAACTATTTAATAGCAAATAATGTGTCACATTTTACCAGGCACTTAGAAAAATATAACCATGGATGGCATTCACAGACATTCACTGTGCAGCTACATGATGCTTAGGAGAGGAAGCAACCCTTCCCATTGTGGTTGTACTAATAAGTATATCTGTCCTGTAGCATTTCTGAGTAATTATCCCAGATCAGCTCAGATATGCTAATTAACACTGGCAGTATGGGGTAAGGATGGTAAATTGCATGACTCCCACAGTAAGCAATAGTGTAGCCCAACAAGAACATTCAGAGGGCAGGTATGTTACAAGTACATCTCAATAAATCACCTCAGCTGCCATGGTATCAAATTATTTGAAGTGAAAATTAATGTAAAAATCAAGGATTACTGAAGCATTCATATAAGCATGTGTAGAATAATAGGAAGGTGGGCAAGACCAAGCAGAGGGGAGCACACATGAGAGTACAAGGTTGGTGGTGTGAGAAAGTAAGGTAACTTTCATATTTTATGGGGCTAGAGGTCTCTTTTTTTCTATAAAAAAGGGGTCAGATAGGGTATGTAAGCAAAATCTAGTCACGTAAATAGGCTTTAGGACACTTGGCATGAGCAGATGGACTAATATGAAACAATACAGACAAGCAGGTGAAGCTTTGAAAACACGAGTGTATGGTGACAAGGTATGGATATATACATACACATGGCAGAGAAATGGTGATGTGGTGGAATGGACCATGCACAAGGTATGGGACATGACACACTAAGAAAGGGTTGATGATAGCTACAATTAGGTGGCAAATGCATCAACTCCATGGAGGATAGGAATGCCACACTTTCAGAATGTGACCAAAATACATTGATCAAGCTCCTAGTGATATCCTGATGCATTCCATAGTGCTCTACTTTCTGTTCTTCTGTAAGGATATGATATCTTATTTGCTGTCTGTATTGTTTTTGAGCCCTAAACCCATAAGGATATGCCACCCGGACATCATCAGCAGTGGTTAACACAATTAATTAAATGCTGGTATGATAAACTGCTGCAACTGCAAACATGACTATTACAAGGTGCAATGCACAATTTTTTGCTTGCTATCTCTCTCTATAAAGACACAAAATGAAGCTTGCGAGCACATGAACTGACATCTCTAGATCACAACATTTTTATTTCCTTCATTTAAATCACATTTGGTTGAGCTAGATCATTTGCATGTGCTTATGCACTCATTTCTATGCATTATGTACTTCACTGTGTAAGCTGCTGTGTGGAGGCACAACTAATATCTATGAACTGGCATCATGCTTATACTTGGAGAAAAGTAATATGGTTTGTCTTTTATTTGTTTCTGTATGCACTTGTGCTGGAATAGTAAGTGTTGGCATATTGTGTGTTTTTAGTACTATGAGATTCAGTATTCTGAGTTTTCAGTATTTTGAACTTTCAAGATTTTGGTCTCAGGATTTTGAGCTTTCAGGATTTAGAAGTGAACCTATATATATATATATATATATATATATATATATATATATATATATATATATATATATATATAAACACATTATGAATCATATAAGTTATTTGTTTGTTAAATGATTCTTCCAGCTTTGTCTAGATAAAAGATTTCTGCAATATGCAAATAAGAAAACACACAACTAGTTAGTGCAGCCACTCTGGTCCTCATTAATATGGGAGAGTGCTACACACCCCCTACTGTAATGCCTTCCCAGGCAAGGTCAGACCATAAAATGGTCTCCTTTGAAATAAAAATAAAACCTGGACCCCCAGCTAAACCGTGAATATTCAGGAACTATTCTACGGCTAACCTCCTGCTATTAAGTGAGAACCTGGCAAAATTTCAAGCCCCTATAAACCCTGAGAACACTTCCGCCTATGCAGAACTGTTCACATAAATCCTATACAAGCATGTTAATAGCTGCATAGAGGCAGGTGTACCCACAAGGAAGAAGTACAGAACTAACTAAAAGAACAAGCCACCCCTGGTGGAATCACAAAATCAGTCGGATGTATAACAGGAGGAAGAAAATCATGGCAAAAATTAGGAGATGCAGCACCCAGCAGGATAAAAGCACTCTCATTAAACTAAACAAACAATGCAAAGGACAAATAAAGTCTGCCAAAGCTAAAATTTGAGGTAAGTTTGGCCTCCCAGGCTAAGGACAGCCACAAAGCATTCTTTAGCTATGTCCGCAACCTCAAAGGCAATTCACAATTGTGTGCAGAGCTCGTTGTAAATGGAGCCACATATACTCAGACAGAAGCTATAGCAAACCTCCTGGCTGATAAATTCAGTGCTAACTACTCCACTATCCCCCTCAACATTCCCTCAGGAAATATCAAATATAACTCCCCCTACTATCACTAGGGAACAGATCCTTAATGCTCTCTCTCTAAGACCAAGAACTCTCCATCAATGGACCCAGACAATATCCCAGGATGTCCTCTAAATAGCATGAAACATGACCTATCAGGCCTCTGGAATTACTATTTAACTGTAGCCTCCAGGCAGACTTCATTCCTCATGAATGGAGAAAGGCAACAGTCATCCCTCTCCACAAAGGTGGGCCATCTACAGACCCTGGAACTACAGACCCATGAATCTCATTAGTCTTATATGTAAAGCCATGGAAAGAATTGTCATGGAGATGATTAACACAGATATAGTAAATCTCCAGACACTGGACCCAATCCAGTTTGGTTTTGTCAAGGGTAGGTCATGCCTACTCAACTTGGTTGACTTCTTCGTGAAGGTCACCAAAGCAATGGATGAGGGCAAAGTCCTTCACACTGCATACCTTGATCTGACCAAGGCATTTGACACAATACCCCACTTGGGCATTGTTGACAAACTCAGAAGGTTAGGTACAAACCTGTATGTCACCCGGTGGATAGCATACTGACTCACAGACAGGACCCAGGAAGTTAAAACTGGGGGGGGGGGGTTCACCTCTACAAAGAGGCCAGTCACAAGTGGAGTCCCTCAGGGATCTGTCCTTGAACCACTCCTTTTTGGCATTTACTTCTCAGAAGTCAAGGCCAATGTCAGAGGTCTCTGGATGACTAAATTTGCAGATGATTGCAAATTATGAGCTGTCATCAAATCTCATACTGACACAAGTGTTCTCCATGGACAAAAACTAAATGGCAAGAAATGCGTAATAGTATCCTTTGGGAAGTCATCCATCCCTGGTAACTATCATATTGACAATACACCCCTTAGAGTTGACCCAGTAGTCAGGGACTTAGGGACACACATAGATAGTAATCTAGCCTTTGATCATCAAGTGTCTACAGTGGTGAGGAACTCATTCTATATTGCGCAACTTATAAACAAAGGTATGGCATCTAAGTCCAAGGAAGTCATTGTTCCACTGTATTTGGCATTCGTCAGACCTGTCATTGAGTACAATGCCCTCTTTGGTACCTAACCAGGCATATCCAACAACTGGAATGTCCACAGAGATCCCTCACTAAAAGAATACAGGGCATAAGTAATATGTCCTAGGCAGACCACCTCAAGACCCTATCCCTGTATTCTGTCTCTTACAGACTTTTGAGGGGAGATCTATGCCTGGCATACAGGGCATTGTCAGACCCCACTCTGATGGACCTCCTGCATATCCACGAAACAAACAGTACCAGAATTACCCATTCTAAAGACTTAAACCTTGCCTGTGATATGAATAGGACCTGCTAGAGAGATAGGCATGTATCCCAGAGACTACCCCCTCTATGGAACAGGCTTCCTATCTATGTGAAACAGAGTTTCTCCCTAATCCAATTCAAGTGCAACTTGGACAACTGGATGGGAAACTGGAAATATATCCCTGGTTTGGCATCTATGTCTCTGATGTAAACAGGTAACCTATAAATGGTTCATCTTCCAGGCCCATGCTTACACATATCAAGGGTATCAGAACTTGTCAGACATTTGGGATGAATGGCTAGGCTTAAAAAGGCCCTTGTGGTCATTAGCCTAGTAAACACCTATGAACCTATGAATAGAATAAGAAAAAAACTAATCAGAGTTTGTATGTTTTTTCCCGTGTTTGTCTTTTTAACAGGTGTTACATAATGGCAAGCAAAGTTTACCTGGACTTAGACTTTAGTTGTAATGCAAATCCTGTTGATTTATAGAGTAGGACTGATCAAAGTTGGCCACGTTTTGAAAAAAATTCAGCTTTGTTTTTTTTTTTTTTTTTTTTTTTTTTGAGAGTGTATACGTGAATGTGTAGGGTTAGAGTAAGGGCCACAGAAGGGGATAGATGATTTGGTTTGCTTGGGTAGTTAGTATATCTAACATGTGCATGTGAATGCGTGTGTGTGTGTGTGTGTGTGTGTGTGTGTGTGTGTGTGTGTGTGTGTGTGTGTGTGTGTGTGTGCGTGTGTGTGTGTGTGTGTGTGTGTGTGTGTGTGTGTGTGTGTGTGTGTGTGTGTGTGTGTGTGTGTGTGTGTGTGTGTGTGAGTGTGTAAGCCTAACAATTTGTCATTTCTACACACTGATACATAAGTCATTAACAGTCTGTGCCTATTCTCTGTACCTACTTAGAGGCAATCTCTGCTTGACTTACAAAGCCATGTCTGACCCAGCTCTGTTAGAAATGCTACATCTAAAGAAATGGCAATACCTCCACACTACACACTCCAGGGACAGGTTCATAACCGAGAGGCTGCCCATGCTGTAGAAAAGACTTCCTAGGCATGTCAAGCAGAGCACCTCACTGGCCCTCTTCAAGAGAAATCTTGATGAGTGGATGGAAATATAAAATTCACTCCGGGGATCACTCGAGTGGCTCTACTCGACAGAGGCACTGGGAGCTAAGGTTAGGTGGCACGATACCAGGGTAATCCTATGGGCTAGGCTTGTAAAGGCTCCAGGAACATTAGCCTAGTACACACCTATGAACCTCAAATGGCTGAAACAGAAAGCAGAAAGCATCACTCCACAACAGCTAAAAAAAAAAAAAAAACACAGTAAACCCGTGTTTTTGCAGCTCTGCCCTCACACTCTCCATTATATATACAAATTCCAGGACTGCACTACAGGGTGAAAGGGCTTTCTCACACTTCAACAAAAGGACACCTTTAGTAGAAAGCTGTACATGTGCTTGTGTGTGTGTGTGTGTGTGTGTGTGTGTGTGTGTGTGTGTGTGTGTGTGTGTGTGTGTGTGTGCATGTAGATTGACCTAAAATGCTAGTTCATAGGTTCATAGGTAGGTACTAGGCTATCAGCCCAAGGGCCTACGTAAGCCTAGCCAACAAAGTTCCCTAGCTTATGCCACCCAAGAAAGTTATTTTCCTGTGCCACTGTCGAGCAGACACACAGATGTGATCCCCAGGGTGTATTTCCTATTTCCCATCCACTCATCAAGATATTTCTTGAAGAGTGCTAATGAAGAACTTTGCTTGACATAGATGGGTAGCCTGTTCCAGAGTATGGGAAGTCCCTGGGACAGGAATCTATCCCTCCAGCATGTCCTGTTTATTGTGGTGACAAGGTTTAGGTCCCTAGAATGTGTAGCTCGGAGGGATTGGGATTTATTTAGGTGTAGCATGTCCAACAGCTCTGGGTTTGACATAGCTTTATATGTTAGGCATTTAGCTTTATATGTTAGGCATTTAGGTAGTTAGTGTCTTCTAGCTGTTCGTAAAACTGAAAACATTATTTTGTGTGATGACACAGAGTTATGTGTTCATTTCAGACTAAAAACAAACATAGTGTACTAACACTTGAGGCACTATTATAAAGTTTATCTCACACTGCAGTGTTGTAAGTGCCTATTCTCTGTACCATTTTAAGGTATTAACCAATCTATATTTCTGAAACTGAACAACTTATTGCACATTAGGTGAATTTACTTACAATTAGGCCTTTACGATCCGTAAACTCACTTTGCTTCTTACTAAATTATTAAACATACTTCTCACTCCCCTTGGATTTTGCAGCATTCCCCTGATTTTCCTTCTATTTTTTGCCCTGGCTCTACCGAGAGTTACAGTCTCATTCTTCTTATTGTTCGGAAAATGCATGTTGATACACAACCAGCTGTTCTATTACCAGAGAATTAGAGTAATATTTAAAAATTGTCCCTGATTTTGGGCCTTTGCCCCCATTAGTTTTGGCTTTTCTGGAATTCTTGAGCAAAGTAAGACATTGAAGTATGGTATTAAATGCTTAGCTGTTTGAATTAGGTATGCACAAAAGGTGCTAGTTCTGATGCACATAAGTAATATAAAAATAAGTCTCGAGTAGTAACTTTATAGATTCATAGGTTCATAAGTGTGTACTAGGCTAATGGTTCTGGGGCCTTTACAAGCCTAGCCATGGGATTACCCTGGCATCATGCCACCCGACCTTAATTCCCACTGTCTCTATTGAGTAAAGCCACTGGAGTGATCCCTGGGGTGAATTTTTTATTTCCCATCCACTCATCAAGATATCTCTTGAACAGGGTCAGCAAGGTGCTCTGCTTGACATGCATAGGAAGTCTATTCCATAGCATGGGCAGTCTCTGGGTTATGAACTTGTCCCTCCAGCATGTTCTGTTGATTGTGGTAATGAGGTTGAGGTCACTGGAGCATGTGGTGTGGAGGGAATGGGATTTGTTTAGATGTAGCATTTCTAACAGAGCTGGGTCAGAGATGGCTTTGTAAGTCAAGCAGAGATCACCTCTAAGTAGGCGATATGAGACAGAGAATAGTTGGAGTTTTTTGAGTCTGTCCATATAGGACAAGTGTTTAAGGCCTAGGATCCTCTTTGTGAGGTACTTTGGCAGCCTCTCCAGTTGTTGCAGGTGTTTAGTGAGGTACATGCCAGATGGGGCATTGTACTCGATGACTGGTCTAATGAGGGAAGAGTACAGGGAGACAATGACCTCTTTCTTCCTGGATGCAAAACCCTTAGTAATGAGATGTGCCACATAGAAGGGCTTTCTGACCATACAGAGGAACTTAAACAATTGAACAAGGAGTCCAAACGAGTCGTAGGTTCCAAGAAATGAAACGAAGTTTATTTAAAACAAATAACACACGTTTTCGCTTCTGTTAAAACGGAAGCTTCTTCAGCATAACCAGAGCGCAGGCTCACAGTGTTTTTTAAAAAGAAATGGTGACGTGTTGTTGATGTCACCCAATTTAAAACAATTAAAGTAAAGACATTTAAAATGCATTTAAAATGCCACAATATAACTTTAAAAACAAACGAGTGTACACCCAAGTTTATATGTATACTCGTGTATGTGCGGGTAGATCAAGCAAACACAATATCAACATAGCTAGAACCTGTAAGGTGAATGGCGAAAATTTTAAACCAACATAATGCAAGCATTAACTAACCACTTATATTTGTTAAGTAAATATCCTATGCTTAAGAAGGGAAAAGCCATATTTAACTGAGTGTGAAATTAACCTTATGATAATACTACCAAGATACATAAGATAAGTATGTACAGTATTATGTATCCTTGGTAAACCAATGCCCAAGGAAGATGAAAAGTTGTCATTAGAAACCTAATACAAAGGCACACTAATCAAAAAACAGAGAACCTATACCCAAAATAGGAAATAGCTGGCCTATTGCAAAGTTGTTAACAAACCTCATATAATAAACTGTGCATCCACAGTTACCTGAGATAAGATCTATACTTTAAAATAGAAGCAATATTGCAATTATCATTGAGACCCGGGTAGGAGAAAGCATCCAAAAGTAGTTGCCACTCTAACTCACGGGTCTCAAAGATTAAAGATTGTGGACCGCCCCTGACATCACATTTTATGTTATCAATCCCCATAAATTTGAAACTATGGCCACAGTTGTTCAGAATGTGTTTAGAGAGGGCATTATCGTTCCTCTTATTCTTAATAGCGTATAAATGTTGGTAAATACGGTCCCTAAATCGCCTATCCGTCTTACCAACATAAAAAGCGTAACAACATTCACAGAAGGCCACGTAAACAATGGACTTCGTGTTGCAGTTGATCCTATGGTTAATGGTAAATTTCCTCATACCAATAGAAAAGGAGTTACCTACACGTAAGTGAGTACACCATTTACAACACCCACAGGTGTATGACCCCTTATGTCTAACCATGAGATCAACTGAGCTATTTCGCTGTAACAGATCTTTGAGGTTGTAACCTCTCTTAAATGTGAAAACTGGGGTGATGCCCAACCTTTCATGGAGCCCAGCATTAATAATAAAATACCAGTTCTTACGAATGATTGAACATATTGAACCTGATTGTACATTAAACGGGGAAATAAAACCAGTAGGGAAGTTTGACCTAATGCCAACATTTGAGGCGTCCACATTATTATCATTGGGTGTGTTCAAACTCCTTAACTGGATCGAGGGAGAAACACAGTTTTCAACTAGATGTGCCTGCTCATTAAATAATAGCAATGGCAAATAAATGCCATTCAGCCATTTAGTTGATACTTCACCTATTAGGTCAACAATAAGCTCCTCAGGATATCCACGGTTTAAAAACATATCCAATAAGAGTGAGCATTCTTTGTCAAACGCATCCTCGGTGCTGCACATACGGGCAGCCCTAACGAGTTGCCCCTTGACAATAGACCGCTTCTGCCTCCAGGGATGGCAACTTGTAAAATGCAAAAAAGAATTGCAATAAGTTGCCTTCCTGAAAATAGATTAACAAAATCTGTTGTTACTAATGTCTTTAATCAATTTAACATCCAGACAGTCAATCTCAAAGGATGAAAAGTGGTGAGTGAATCTCAAAAAGTCTGTAGAAGAGTTCATATGTGCTAGCAATTTCAAGGCATCAGTCTCACTCCCTTTAAATAACACAAACACATCGTCAAGAAACCGAGTGTAGATCTTAACACAATCCACAAAAATTGAATGGTTAAATAGGAACTTGTTCTCCCAGTAAGCTACAAACATGTTGGCAACACTGCTGCCACATGGGGAACCCATTGCTATACCCTTCTTTTGAAGGTAGTAGTGGCCGTCAAAGATGAAAAAGTTAGACGACAAACCTATGTCAAGCAAGACTGTAACTAAGTAGATGTCATTATCAGACGCTCCACATTCCCTGAGCATGAGGTCAATCCATTCGACAGCCTCCTCGTGTGGTATAGATGTGTATAGGTCAACAACACCTATGGTGAAAAAATTGAGGCTGCTGTCGAATTGAACCTCATTAATCAGACTCAGAAAGGACCACGAGTCCTTACAGATCTGGGGGATAGTTTTCAAGTGTTTGCTAATAATGCTGTCAATAAGACGAGCGCATGGATGTGTGATGGAACATCTACCATCTACTAAAGCACGCATCGGTGGATCAGTGAGGCTTTTGTGAATTTTAGGGATCCCAAACATAACTGGTACCCTGGGGTAGGAGATGTTAATGAAATTGTAAGTATCAATATTAATCCTACCCTCAAGGTACAGATCCCTAAAATAGCCTCTAATTCTGTTGTAAGTACCCGTTAATTCATTTAACGAGGAATCTTCATAGGCTGGTGAGTCTATTACCTTCAACATGCGCGTAGAATATTCCATCCTACCAAAAATGACTAAACCCCCACCTTTATCTGGTTTGGTAACTCTCACTGCCGAACTACAGATTTTGTTCAAGGCCAAAAGTTGTCCAGAAGTAATATTTCTACTACTACCATCATCTCTCGATATAGAATATAACTGCCTGAGATCCAATTCACATGCTTTCTCAAACGTGAATAAGCTAGGATGTAAGGGAGGGTTAAAAGAGCTAGTTAACTTCAGACTAGGTGCATCACCAACAAGAACATTATTGAAAAAAACATTCAAATTTAACTTACGCACAAAAAGCTTCAAATCCAACAAAGTTTTGGCTAGCCTGAATTTGTAATCAGGGACAAAATTCAAGCCATTAGCCAGTAGTTCAACTAGTTCATCATCCACTATAACATCTGAAAAATTATAAATGAAAAAGTCTCCTTTAATGTTGGACAAAACTGATGGAGTTGTCACAGCACCAGCTGTTTCACCCAAAAGTACACTGGTAGGTGCCGTAAAGGGGTCAATCAGTTCCAGTTCTTGTTCCTCTGAAAGCGGTTGCTGCTCCTCCCTAAAAAAGGCTTTTGATTATTGTTGTTATTCTTCTTGTTAAATGATTTAATCCTATTACTCCTCCTAGGGCCTTGCACACCACCAGCTGGGCCACCATCAACACTGCCAGAACCTGTATCATTTAATGTACGCCCCCCTCCCCATTAGAATTAACCAGTCCTTGTGGATCACTCTCTTCATGGTTGACTGGCATATTAGTCTTTTTAAATAGGTTAGGATAGGCAGAATTAGTCTGATATGCTTGTCTGTCCCTCGAAAGCTTTTTGACCTTGTTAGCTTTCAATTTAACTAGCGCTGTATCGATGCTAGTAAAAGTTCGGTTATAATTATATTTGTATCTATAAAAATTCACATCAGCTTTGATATTATCATCAAGTTTAGAGGCTTCGTCAAGTAACACAGTGATGTTCTTAGAGTAATTCTTAATCATCAACTCTAAAAGTTCAGCCCCTTGTTTGTTGAAAAGGGCTGCTAAATCTGACAAGAAATTAGAGTCAATAAATAAGCCTGTTGGTGTAAATGAGCTACGAAGTCCCTTGGGTATAACCCCTTCCTTCAAACACTGTTGAAAATAAGAGACTTCCAGTTGAAGTTTCTTGATTTTTAATAATTTATTGTCCAACACTTTCAAATTGACTGAAATACTATCAGTAGTGTTACCTGAATTAGGAGATTCCGTCACCGAAGAGCCCGTGCCTGCCAGGCTGCCAAAAGAAAATGCAGAAGCGTCTCTTGCCCATTCGGACATGGAGGGCAACCCAATAAGTGAGTCGGCTTCCCCAGCCGGTTCATGAGAACCAGAGTGCAAAGCGGTGTAAGAATGAGCCACAGCATTAGCACCGCCATTCCTGTTGTTACTGAAGTTGCCAGGATTGGAGGGAGCAAGACCCCAGGCATAATGGATCGCCTCCGCCAGAGTAGACCCTGCTGTTCCAGAAAGACCAGGCGAGCAAGACGCCAACGACCTTGGTGCTTGCCCAGGTGGAATGTCCATGTTACTGCCACCAGACATATTGTTAACGACCGGTACACATGAAGTATTATTCCGCCCCTGACTGCCGCTGTTTTTCTCCATGTTATCCAACCTGGAATTAATGCAGTCTAGCCGTTGAGAAAGCGCTACAATGAGTGCTGTGATGTTCGCTTGATCATGTAAGTTATCCGCACTAATAGTGCCGAAGATGTTTGATGAACCTGGACTCGGTGGTACACCTGAAAACATACTACTCGACAAAAAAGGGAACTAAAACTAAAACAATTGAACAAGGAGTCCAAACGAGTCGTAGGTTCCAAGAAATGAAACGAAGTTTATTTAAAACAAATAACACACGTTTTCGCTTCTGTTAAAACGGAAGCTTCTTCAGCATAACCATTAACATTATTTTGTGCGATGACACAGAGTTATGTGTTCATTTCAGACTAAAAACAAACATAGTGTACTAACACTTGAGGCACTATTATAAAGTTTATCTCACACTGCAGTGTTGTAAGTGCCTATTCTCTGTACCATTTTAAGGTATTAACCAATCTATATTTCTGAAACTGAACAACTTATTGCACATTAGGTGAATTTACTTACAATTAGGCCTTTACGATCCATAAACTCACTTTGCTTCTTACTAAAATATTAAACATACTTCTCACTCCCCTTGGATTTTGCAGCATTCCCCTGATTTTCCTTCTATTTTTTGCCCTGGCTCTACCGAGAGTTACAGTCTCATTCTTCTTATTGTTCGGAAAATGCATGTTGATACACAACCAGCTGTTCTATTACCAGAGAATTAGAGTAATATTTAAAAATTGTCCCTGATTTTGGGCCTTTGCCCCCATTAGTTTTGGCTTTTCTGGAATTCTTGAGCAAAGTAAGACATTGAAGTATGGTATTAAATGCTTAGCTGTTTGAATTAGGTATGCACAAAAGGTGCTAGTTCTGATGCACATAAGTAATATAAAAATAAGTCTCGAGTAGTAACTTTATAGATTCATAGGTTCATAAGTGTGTACTAGGCTAATGGTTCTGGGGCCTTTACAAGCCTAGCCATGGGATTACCCTGGCATTATGCCACCCGACCTTAATTCCCACTGTCTCTATTGAGTAAAGCCACTGGAGTGATCTCTGGGGTGAATTTTCTATTTCCCATCCACTCATCAAGATATCTCTTGAACAGGGTCAGCAAGGTGCTCTGCTTGACATGCATAGGAAGTCTATTCCATAGCATGGGCAGTCTCTGGGTTATGAACCTGTCCCTCCAGCATGTTCTGTTGATTGTGGTAATGAGGTTGAGGTCACTGGAGCATGTGGTGTGGAGGGAATGGGATTTGTTTAGATGTAGCATTTCTAACAGAGCTGGGTCAAACATGGCTTTGTAAGTCAAGCAGAGATCACCTCTAAGTAGGCGATATGAGACAGAGAATAGTTGGAGTTTTTTGAGTCTGTCCATATAGGACAAGTGTTTAAGGCCTAGGATCCTCTTTGTGAGGTACTTTGGCAGCCTCTCCAGTTGTTACAGGTGTTTAGTGAGGTACATGCCAGATGGGGCATTGTACTCGATGACTGGTCTAATGAGGGAAGAGTACAGGGAGACAATGACCTCTTTCTTCCTGGATGCAAAACCCTTAGTAATGAGATGTGCCACATAGAAGGGCTTTCTGACCATACAGAGGAACTTAAAGTGATTTGCTTACCTTTATGCATCGCAGCATATAACTTATATGTTGCTATGCATTTCCCTCTTCAGTATTCTTACTTTATGTCGTCCATTTCATAATAAAAAGCTTTGTAAACTTGTTATTAAGAATATGTCCACATAGATTTACTGTATGCCATAGTGACATCACCATTGGAATAGCCATGAAATGCATTCATAAACTTTAATGGATGCACATCTATCCATGCTTAAGATGTGCCCAGTAAAGTGTATGGATGCTCCCTGATGCTAACCCCCACCATGATGTCAAAAGGCCCAAATACATTATGAGAGACTGGGTGCAAAATACATTATGGCATGTGATTCATCATATGCCACAATACATATAGGAAAGTTGACAGAACACTTTAATTCAGAGAGATTCATTATATTTTGAAGATTGCTGCAACAGCTTATAAGAACAAGTCTGGATGTTGTCAATCACTTTCAGAAGTAAGTTTGATGAACACTTTTGTAACAAATGTGACATTTGGTAGGCAGGTAACTTGCTCTGTGGTGTAGTGTGATAATGTGCTAATGGTGTCCAGGGGAACTCAGTTTGTTTAATAAAGTGCTGGATGTGCTGCATGGAGGTGGGTGGTGGTGGTAGGCTAAAACAAGTGGCTACCAGCTCACTCATCCTGGGAGAGGGTTTGGGGGTTTCTGACCAGCTCAGCTGCCACTCCAGTGCCAGGGCTGAGGCTCAGAGCATAGAAGCATGTGCAAGCTCTAGGAAGGATGTGCAGTTAGGCTGCCCCTGTCCTCACATGAAAAGGAATGGGCATGCAGATGACAAAGGGGCATAGGCTGTCTCTGCTGTGATGTAGGTACACCTATTAATACCATGGCTTCCCCATGCTGCCTCTTTCTTCATACAGGAAAATGAATGGGCTTAGCTTGAATGAGGAAGCTTTGATGGCATCAGGCATGAGAACAAGAAAGGTAAAAAAATTAGTAAGCAAGCCTGTAGAATTTGTCCTTTTCTGCACTTTGATTTGATATGAAATTATATTTGTACACTCATTTGTTTTTCATTACACACTTTCTGCACACTTTATCATTCTCAGAAACATGAGGGATATAGGAATAAAATGTGGAACCAGGCCTGGAAAGAATACTAGTTCATCACAAGAAACATATTTGCGCACGCACACACACACACACACACACACACACACACACACACACACACACACACACACACATACACATACACACACACACATAGCTACAGGCAGTATGGACTAGTGGCAGATCACCTTCCAGCATGCCTTTCAAATGTGAAAGGAATCAAACCAGAAACACCAACAAAAAGCTTGAGAACACATGAAGGACATACAGAGGCCAGACCAGCTGGGAATATCAATGGAGAGCTAAAGACAGTGAGTGAAGCAGCGGTGCCAGCTTCTGCTCCTTCATCTGATAATTTATTTCAAGTGGTGGCAGTTGATAAAGTATTGTTTAATTCTGAATAAATTGTTACATGGATGTAGTACTAGCACAATGGAGCACAGTGGTGCTGCCCCATAGTTCTACAGTACACGGTCTGAGCATGAGCTTCATTATTGCCTGTGTCAAGTATGTGCGTTCTCACTCTGTATGTGCATTTTTTTCCAGGTGATCTTTGTTTTCCTCATGCACCCCAAAGATTTGCCAGTTCAGTAACTACTATAACCATCGCTGCATCTGTCCGTTGTTCATGTAGCCTAATTTGCAGCTGAAAAAGAACTGCAAGGATTAATGTAATTGCCCAATTAACATTATAATGCAATGCCAATGAAAAAGGCAAAAGTCCTTCAAGATGCTCAGTTATGTAGCTAGTTATGTCCAACTGCCATTTTAATGGGAACATAATATGTATCCTAACTTGTTTTAAATCCAGAAACAGTCTTTTGTTCTGTAGCTAAATTACTTAAGTCCAGTGATTGATCACCTTTTCCAGAAACAAAAAAGTCTCCAAATATGTCCTTTAAAAAAATCTCCCCAGTTATTTGCTAGTAATGTCTTCCCTATTCCATCTCTTCAAATGAATGTAACTATAATAGTCTCTGCCACTTCTTTCTTCAAATTCATAACAATGCATTTCTTCATAGCTTATGCTAGGTATTCCTTCAGCACACTTGGTTAACCTCCACTAATCCAAATTCCTTCTTTGCCCTCCATTAATCTAAATTCCTTGTCTTCTACATGGCTTTCAGAACTGTATAAAATAGTCAAGACTGGGCCCTCATAATGCACGGTACAAGGGAAGCAAACATTTTAAATTCTTAAATAAGATCTCTCTCTCATAATTTCTCTGTATTTCAGTTGATCATAGCTTTTCCACTCAGTGTAATCCAGACCCCTAGATCCTTTCCTTCATTACTTTTGATACTACCATTAAATACATA
This sequence comes from Protopterus annectens, assembly GCF_019279795.1. Classification (NCBI taxonomy): domain Eukaryota; kingdom Metazoa; phylum Chordata; order Ceratodontiformes; family Protopteridae; genus Protopterus; species Protopterus annectens. The sequence goes on from NC_056730.1 coordinate 906,403,335, forward strand.
CCCAATCCATGGATCATTTCTCTATGTGAATGCAAGGAACAATTCTTTGGAACAATGCAAATTATATAGTGAAGACTGTGAGCTAAAAAACCCTAAAAAGCAGAATTTTTTTTTTCAGGGGCAAGCCCTCCTCCTGCACCCCGTGATGTGGGAGGCAGGACCCCTACACCCCCCACCAGAAATTATGTGTATCAACTCTTCACACACACGATAATGAAGAAAATTTCTAAAAATCTCAAATACCAAATTCCCTGATCAGTATGAATTCAGGAATGAGTGCTAACATGTGTCCTGTAGGGATGTGGACCCAGGAGCAAGTGCTAACATGGGTTTCACCAAGATGTGGACCCATGAACAAGTGTTAACATGGGTCTCACCAAGATGTGGACCCAGGAACAAGTGCTAACATGGGTCTCACCAAGATGTGGACACAGGAACAAGTGTTAACATGGGTCCCAAAGGGATGTGGACCCAAGAATGAGGCTAATATGGGTCCTGCAGGGGGGCAAGTCTGGGAGTTCGATATTTTGGTCTTCAGCATTTAGGTCTTTTGATATTATACTTTCAGAATTTTGATTTTCAAGATTCTTTGGTTCAAAATTATGATAGCACATTATAGATAGATATATAGACAGACAGACTGTCGATAGTATGACACATGAAATATACATATTAAATTACATATTTATATATATATATATATATATATATATATATGTGTGTGTGTGTGTGTGTGTGTGTGTGTGCGTGTGTGTGTGTGTATATGTATATATATATATATATATATATATATATATATATATATATATATATATATATATATATATATATACATTTTTTATGTAGCATGTAGTGTCTGGAGTGTGACATGAAATATCCCATCTTGTTAGATTAGTAGACTAGGTAACCAGTTTTATGTCAAGTGACATAGGGCAAAGCGACTGCACACACACAACATGCATACATAAATGTGTGGGGAGGCCTGTTCTGTGTACCACAAAAGATCTTGTACTGCAGGTTTAGGAAGTAAGTTTTTAAAAAGTGGCAGCTTTCTGATTTCCACCTTTTTTTCCACAAGCAGATAAGCTAAGAGCTCTAGAACCAAGCATTTAGTTCTATTTGCAGCGCTAGAATAGAGAGTTCCATTTACTACAGTGGGTGATAATAACTGCTAACGTTATACTAAATAGGATTTCATATAGCTTGTGAACAGTGTGAGTGGCTCAGAGGTATGCTTATGATTATTCTCTGACTTTGCAAATGCTTCCAAAACATCCTTTCTTTAAAAAAAACAAGTGAAGAAGGAAACTGCAAGCCACCAAGTAGCATGCCATGCTTTGTTATGAATCCAGCACTACCATCCCCTCCCATTACAGCCATAAGGTACATACAGGCACATTATGTCATTCTCTCTCTCTTACAACATGCTACAAGAAATAAGACACATGACAAAACCAAGCATCAGTGAGTAGATGTTGATTTCCATTATATTCTTGGGATTTCTGAACTGCTACTGGACTTACACTATCTTACAGATGAAACCATAGGAAAATATCTTCAATCATTTGACCAAAAATCAAATTATCTACCGTCTGTCCTTCATATGAAACATAGGAATCTTCAGGGTACAGCACCACGAACTTGAGGCAAAACTCCAACGATAAAAACACTCTATTCGAAGAGAATCAATAAAAGTGTTACTAAAAACACACGAAAGTCCCAGCTATGAACTTCTTGAGCCTTCTTCAGATCATAATCACTAAGTGCTGGGTAAAAACATATATAATATATGACAACCAATCAAATAGCTTAAAAATTATTATCATCCTATCATCAGTGCACCTTGTAGTTCCTAGTTCCTTGGCCAATGGCAGAGCAAGCTCTGTGCAGTATATAACTTCCAATCAAATTCCTTGGATGCTGTTATCATCCAATCACTTATACACCCTATCAAAGTGCTGTTCCAACACCCTTGGTCAAGAACAGATAAGCACTATTCTTTTCGTCTTTGTGCTTGGGAATAATCATCATCCTGTCATCAGTGCGCCTTACACTTCCTATAGTGACAAGACCAGCTCTAAGCAGTACATAACTTCCAATCAAATTACTTAAATGTTGTTTCCATCCAATCCCTAATATACCCTATTAGAGTGCTGTTCCAATACCCTCAGCCAATTGTAAATGAGCACTATTCTTTTTGTCATTAGACTTACAAGAAAGAAACATATCCCATCTATGTCCTTCTATGTCCTAAAAAATTATTAGCAGAAACAAAGCTTGGACCTCCTGGAGAACCACTAAGTCCCCAAAAGACCAACTTATATATAAACAGCTGAGAAATGATGCAAAAAAGTCTATTATGCTAGACAAAAAAGAATTACTACTGTAATCTGCAACAAAAGCACCAAAATCAACCACAAAAATTCTGGTCAGGCATAAACAAACTTCTCCACCCAGGCCAATCAACTACCCCTACCCCCTTAACTACCCCTACCCCCTTAACCTCGACTACTGTTTCTGCTTATTTTATCAAAGTTTGCACTGTTTTTTCTGTGTTTATAAGCTAAAACTGTTTACTGCACTTGCTAGTTTAAGTTTTGCCTAAAAGTTAAACTACAGGCTAATACACTCAAGTGTACTAGCTTTTGATAGCATTTAATCGAAAATCATAGCATTTATTGTGTTTTCTGCTTTTCTGTAAAAAAACTTGAAAAAAACAAAAAAAAAATATCCTTGCTTTCCATACTTTCCTAACTAGTGTTCCAGAGACCAGATTTTGCTGATCCCTGGGCTTTGTCTTGGTTCCTGTTTTCTCCATTTTCCTTGTTTGGTCAAGGGGTAGTTTCTTTACTCACTAGTGGGAGTAGGGAGTACTGAGCTGCCTGTTTGTCCTCAGAGGAGTGGTTTAAGGCAGTAACTTGTAGTTTATTGGCCATTTTGGGTCATTTCCTGTCTTTTCCAGCCCCCTGCTATAAAGCACGTTTTGGCGGGCTTTTCCAGCTATTGAGAACTCAGCACAGCTCCTCGTGGTGGCCAGCAGTGTTCCTCTAGCAGCAGAGACCAGAAAAGGCTACCTTTCCAGATTTTAAGTATTTTTCTTGGCTTTTTTCGACTTTTTGTGCCTTTCGACTACTGTTTCTGCTTATTTTATCAAAGTTTGCACTGTTTTTCCTGTGTTTATAAGCTAAAACTGTTTACTGCACTTGCTAGTTTAAGTTTTGCCTAAAAGTTAAACTACAGGCTAATACACTCAAGTGTACTAGCTTTTGATAGCATTTAATCGAAAATCATAGCATTTATTGTGTTTTCTGCTTTTCTGTAAAACAAACTTGAAAAAAACAAAAAAAATATCCTTGCTTTCCATACTTTCCTAACTAGTGTTCCAGAGACCAGATTTTGCTGATCCCTGGGCTTTGTCTTGGTTCCTGTTTTCTCCATTTTCCTTGTTTGGTCAAGGGGTAGTTTCTTTACTCACTAGTGGGAGTAGGGAGTACTGAGCTGCCTGTTTGTCCTCAGAGGAGTGGTTTAAGGCAGTAACTTGTAGTTTATTGGCCATTTTGGGTCATTTCCTGTCTTTTCCAGCCCCCTGCTATAAAGCACGCTTTAGCGCGCATTAGCGCGATTTAGAGCGGAGCTGCCACTGTTGCACACTAGGGCAGCACCGGTTTAGCAGGTTTAAACTATTCGGGCTACCTAAAGTCCACTCTTCAAATTTTCCCTTGAAACTACCTTCCTCGACCTATACTACTGATCTAATCAGCGTATCCTATAACTAAAAAGATCATCTCTACTTGACTCTAAGTAGACTATTCTCTATCTGTTAAACCTAGCACTTGCTCCTACAGTACTTATTACCTTGATACGGCACTCTTATAGATAGCACCCCAAAAAGGCAACCCCCCATTTCTCGGTCACCCACATCCCGAATCTTTTTAAAGTTTTTGTCTATCCTTCTAGCATGTCGAGGGATCAGTTGCTAGTGTCCTCTCCGGCTCAGCTGGTGAACCTGAATATTGAGGCAATGTTACAATTGCCTCATGTACACAGACAACCCTCTCCTCCTCCCACAAAACACTATACGGCCAAACTGGAGGCTGAGCTCTCTCAACATAGGACTGGCAAGACCAGTCAGGAGGAGAAGGTTACCACACACACTATAGACCCAGTCTCACATAGTACCATTACAACCTCAAATCATACACATAAACACACAAAGACATACTCGGAGGCTCTGATCAAAAATCTACCAAAACAGCAGAGGCCGCCAAAGCAGACACCCAAACAACCACCACCTCAGAACACAACACCTGCAACACATAGACCTCACAGTCAGAGTGTCAAACAGTCACAGCCCTTAAAGCCAAACACAATGCCAGACACACTAGTCATTGGTGACTCCATAGTCAGACACACTGACGACCCGCCACCAGACTGAGTAAGGAGAAGGTCACAGTAAGCTGTCTGTCGGGCTAGAATCCGCCACATAACGCAAGCACTCAGGTCTCTCAACAGCAGGTACAAATATGACTCAGTCATTGTCCACGCTGGTGTAAACGACCTGAGACGCACCTCTTGGACTACATGAAAAGAGACATTGAGGAGCTCTCTGATTATGTAGCCCAGGCAGGTATGACCCTGACCTTGAGCAGTATCCTACCTTCACCAAGAATGATGCCACAATACAGAGATAAGATGATCAGCTTTAACAATTGGCTTAAACACTGGTGTCATTCAAAGGGGATCCAGTATCTGTCTGCCTGGGATGACATGCTGGACAAGCCACGCTGCAGGGACGGCTTGCACCTGTCACCCTGGGATTCCGGATATTGGCAAAGGCTCTTGCCACCCCATAGTGCCTTTTTAGGCAAGGCTCAAATTCTAAACCTACCACCCTAGAACACAAAAAAGGAAAAAACTAAGGGTAATGCTGCTCAATGCCAGAAGTCTAAATCTCAAAATGCACGACTCGAGGCCCTTCTCAGTATGGAGAACATCGATGTCTGTGCTGTGACAGAAACCTGGTTCAAGGCTCCTGAGAGCACCCCAGCTATCAGGTTTTACCTCATATCATGCTCCGCCCCAAAATCAGGAAAATACCAAGAAAGGAGGGGGGGTATCCATATTCATCAAGGACACCCACACCTCAAGACTGGTGGCAACGCATGATGCATCGGAGACCATCCAGGTGCAATTAACCGTAGGCAAGACTGCTCTGCAAATTGTAGCATGTTACAGGCCACCCTCACAAACTCAGGAACCTCACATGGCCTTCCTGATAACACTAGAGGGGATAAATGTATCACCAAACACCATCATACTAGGTGACTTCAATTACCCAAATATAGACTGGGAACACTACTCAAGCCCAAACACCCTAGCCCAAAAGTTCCTGGAATTCATAAACTCAAATGCCATGGAACAACTAGTCACCATTCCCACAAGAGGAGATAACATACTTGATCTCATCATCACGAACATGGGAGCACAATGTTCAACACCGGAAGTATACCCCTCACTGGTGAGATCAGATCACAAACTAATCTCGCTGGAGGTCCTCATCCCACCCCCACCTGAAATAAAAAGACCACAGTAAAGAACTTCTCAAAAGCCGACTTCACACTTCTAAAGACTAGTGTGGTCTCCTTTAAGGCCCCCGAGCCGCCGGAAAACAGTACTCAAGCCGCTGAATCACTTACAAATGCCTTCTACCAGCACCTGCAGGACTGCATGGATAAGGCAATCCCAAGCAAAACAAAGACTCTTTGTACCAAAGGCAAGCGTCCAGTCTGGTGGACCCCAGCCATAAACAAACTCTACAACAAAAGGAGGAAGCTACTACAAGATAGAGCAAAATCCTTAAAAGGTAAGACACCCTGGATCACTATAAGTACTAAACTAAGAGCTCTCATAAAATTATCCAAAGCAAATTTCGAGAGAAAAATAGCTAAAGACTCAAAAGACAATCATAAGGCCTTCTTTAGCTATGTTAGAAACCTAGGAGGAAACTCCCAGATATGCTCAGAACTAGTTCAAAATGATGTGAAGATTACTGATCCCACGGACATTGCCAACATACTGGCTGACAGGTTCAGTGCAAACTTCTCCCCACCCCCAAAAGGAGAGATATCTATACCAAATGATTGCTGCCCCCAAACATCTCCAGCCCAAGTGAGAACTGCTCTCTCCAAAGCAAAAAACACAGCATCCATGGGACCTGATGGTGTCCCCGGCTGTGTGCTCCACGAACTCAATGAGGAATTAAACCCACAGCTAGGACAGCTGTTTAATCAAAGTCTTACCTCTGGATACGCACTCCAGGAGTGGCGACTGCAACTGTGGTCCCACTTCACAAAGGCGGTGCCTCCACCGACCCTGGAAATTACCGCCCATTAGCTTGACAAGCCTTATCTGCAAAGCCATGGAGAGGATCATAATGGACCTCATAAATAAAGACATAGGGAATTTGCAGACTTTGGATCCAACCCAGTTTGGCTTTGTCAAAGGCAGATCATGCCTTTTAAACTTGGTTGACTTTTTCAAACAGTCACCAAAGCCATTGATGAGGGAAAGGCAGTCCATACAGCCTACCTCGATCTGGCTAAGGCCTTCGATACAATACCCCACTCGGGTATCATTGAAAAACTCATCAGCTTAAATGTTAACCCATACATCACAAGATGGGTTGCAAACTGGCTGAGTGACAGAACCCACAGGGTCAGAGTTGCTGGCGCCATGTCAGACTCAAAGCCTGTCACAAGTGGTGTCCCACAGGGCTCAGTCCTGGGCCCACTCTTGTTTGGCATCTACTTTTCCAAGTACAAGCAAACACAGGAGGGTTATGGCTGACAAAGTTTGCAGATGACTGCAAACTGGGCCTTAGTAGAAAACACATCTGACACAGATATCCTTCAGAAGGGTCTCACAGAAACGGATAACTGGTGCCAGAGCCACGGCCTAAAGTTAAATGCCAAAAAATGCATAGTCATACCCTTCGGGAAAAACAAGGTTACCCCTAGCTACCAAATAGGTGGCAATCCACTGAGCACAGAAGAAGTTATCAGGGACCTGGGGACCCAGGTTGATAGTAGTCTGTCATTCGACACCCATGTAGCTAAAGTAGTTAGGAAGACCTTCTACATTGCCCACCTTATCATGAAGGGATTCTCATCTAGATCAAGGGAGGTTATAGTCTCCCTTTACTCATCACTCATCAGACCAATGATTGAGTACAATGCCCCATTCGGAATGTATCTGACCCGACACTTGCAGCAGCTGGAGAGGCCACAAAAGTTCCTCACCAAAAGGATAAAGGGTCTCAAAATCTGTCCTATGCTGCCCGACTGAAAGAACTCCAGCTCTATTCAGTCGCTTACTCAGAGGTGACCTTTGCCTAACATACAAGGCCATGTCAAACCCAGATTTGATGAATATGCTTCACCTCAAAAATCTAGATCCATCAGAGCCACAAGGGCGGGAGACTTAAACCTCGACACGGCTATTAATAGGACGTGCTGGAGGGATAGATTCATCACCCAAAGACTCCCTATGCTGTGGAACAAAATCCCGGTACATGTGAGGCAGAGCACCTCGCTGGCCTTGTTCAAGAGAAATCTTGACCAATGGATGGGAGATCGCAGATATACCCCAGGGATTACCTCAGTGTCACTGCTCGACAGAGGCACAGCAAAATAATGGGTATAGTTCCCCATACTAAAGGGGTGGCGTAAGCCACAAAACGATGGGCTAGGCTTGTAAATGTCCTCGGGCAGATAGCCTAGTATGAACCTATGAACCTATGAACCTTAACTACCCTCAAACAACCTCCTAAAGTTGTTGCTAACACCTTTAACACTTTATTTACAGAAACTGTGCAATCCTTAGCCAGTAAGCTAACCCCCTATACCCCAAGTACCACTGACCCCACACCTGATAAGATCCCCTTTAAGCTTGATCCAGTACCAACATCTTTTATTAAGTCCCTACTTAAAAAATTGAAACCCACCACCCTTTCAGCAGACCTACTACCTGCAGAATATCTCCAAAAAATGCTCATGAAATAGCATACCCCATAACTATCCACAAAGCCTATATCCCCCACATCTGGAAAATCTCCCACATTGTTCCTCTTCATAAAGGGGGAGATCCCACTGAACTTTCAAATTATAGGCCTATAGCCATTCTGTCTCCCTTGGCTAAAATAATGGAAAAATGTATCCACAAGCAATTTCTTGCCTATCTGAATCAAAACACTCTCCTAGTCCCCTCCCAGCACAGATTTAGACCTTGCCATAGTACAACCCCAGCCCTTCTCTCCTTCTCCCATACAATAAATCAAAACTGTAATGACAACAAGCTCTCCTCAGCTCTCTTCCTTGACCTATCCAAGGCATTTGATATGGTAAATCACCAGCTACTCTTAAACACATTAAAATCACTCTCCATAGATAACCTAGCAATTACCTGGTTTCATTCTTACCTAAGTGACAGACAAGAAGCTGTACTATGGAAGAATAACCTATTGAACCTTTTATCAGTCACCCTTGGAGTCCCACAGGGATCTATATTAGGTCCCTTCCTATTCTTCATATTCATTAATGACCTGTACAAAGTCATCCCTGATGCAACTTGTATTCAGTATGCAGATGACTCAACCCTAATCTGCTCTGCCACCTCCCCCACAGATTTAAAATCCTTGTCCCAAATCATTTTCAACAAAGTAGAGAATGGGCTCACTGGTCGCCAACTACTATTAAACCCAAATTAAACCAAACTATTACTCTTTTCCTCCACTCTCAAGGTCCCCTCACCACCTCTCACCATAATATCTAACAATGGTACCATAATTTCCCCAGAACCTAGTACTAAACTACTGGGAGTGATCATTGACAACAACCTCAAGTTTGATGCTCACATAGACAAAACTATTAAAACAGTTAATAAAAAAATTATTTATTTATTTATTTATTTATTTTTTATTTTACATTTGTTAACCGGGCTAGTCTGACTGGATATATTTCCATTTTCAGCAGAGGCCCGGGGAGAAAAGCTCCACAGAGAGATAATAACTATTACATACAATGCAAAAGAGAAGTAGCATACAAAATATACTGTATCAGGACAATATTATACAAGGAATCAAACTTATAATAGACATAAATTAACAGTTGTACAAAGGTGTACTCATGGCTTTTGGAAACAAAACACAGGCATATGTTATTTAGAATAATCAAACATTATAAGAAAGGGAAAAGGGTATTTAAAGGACAGCTATGCAAGTAGGATAGTTTCGATTAGATGTTTCTAGGTGTCCTCAGTACACTGAGTAATATAATTAGGAAGGAGAAGGATAGAGGAGAAGTAAGTGATAGAATAGTGAGCAAATAAGTAGAAGGTAGCAAAGATCACAGCGATCAAGATGTAGAGGGGTGAGCTAAATACATGGGTTCAGTCTGGGTTAAGGCAGGGGCATAGCCAGTGTTTGGTAAGGTGGAGTCTAAGTTTTTGTTTGAAAAGGACAGGAGATAAAATAGAAGTTAGTTCAGTGGGCAATAGGTTCCAGTGTTTACCAATGGAGTTAGAAAACAGGGAGTCACCGGCAAGGTTATTGGATTTGGTAGCAGTGACTAGGAGTTTGTTAGAGGAGCGGAGAGAGCTCAGGTTAGAGTAAGGTGTGAGGAGGTTAGAAAATGAAGGGGTGTTGTTCGGCAGATAAAAAGATTTGTGGATGATGGGAAGTTGTGAAAGAAGTAACATGTTTTGTAATTCAAGCCAGTGAATTTGTCGTAGATTCAGGCAATGATGTGTTCTGAATTGATTACCAGTAACAAATCTAGCTATACTATTGTAGGTAGTGGTCAATTTGGTAAGATTATTTTTCTTTAGGTTAGTGTAAATTGGTGAGGCATAGAGAAGAGTGGAGATGAGATGAGAGTGAGCCAAAGTAGCTTTGGCTGTTGGGGATAGGAATGTTTTAATTCTATAGAGGGAGCCCAGTTTTCTATGTACCGTTTTGATAGTGTTGTTTATGTGATAGTCAAAGGTAAGACTATCACATACACACAGCAAAGGTTGGAAGCAAGTAGCTGAGAAAGAAATAGTTAAAGATTTCATCTGAAAAAGGAAAACACATATATTAAAGGTGGTTATCATACATGGTGTAAAATAAATAAATAAATAAATAATGTCCCTATACATTTCTTGGGGCATATAATCAGACAATACAAAACTATACTGATTAGAGTTATTCTTCCCCATGAGATTTGTTTAACGATATGTACACACAGGTACATGTTTTTCTCACATACACACAGCAAAGTAAACTGTATTTACACTTGTTTTTGTACATTTGGAGCTTTTCTCCCCGGGCCTCCGCTGAAAATGGACCTGTATCCAGTTGGACTATCCCGGTTAAAAAATGAGTCTCTTTATACAGGATTAAACCATTCCTAACCCCATCTGCTAGAACTTTTATTGCCCGTACACATCTGTAATCGACCCTTCTTTATGCCTCACCCATCTTCGCAAACTTAAGCAAATAAAACCTCAATAAATTAACTAGATGCTACAATAACATTGCCAGATTTGTCACAGGATCAGCTTATAGAACCCATCACTGCCTTAACCTTCAATCGTTAGACTGGCTTGAACTACCCTATCAACTGCAATATAACCAACTAATAGTTGTTCACAAAATCGTCTACCAACCAGACAGTACACCCATACTGAAAAATATTATTACCCCCTACAGTAAACTAAAATTCCTAGCTCTTCCAAAAAATCACTAGTGTGAACTGTTAAAACCAACAATTCAGCTGGTGAATCACTAGTCTCCAACTCTGCCAGTAAAAACTTGAACCTACTTCCTACTGAGCTCACCACTGACCCCTCTTTATCCCAATTCAAAAAATCCCTTAGGAAATGCCTAAAAATGCAGTGGCTTTGTCCCTGTACAAACCCTGACTAACCCCCATTCAAACATAATTCATAAATGAGAAACTCATTACAGGAATAAAACTCTGACTTTCTAACTGTTTAAAATTCTGTGCATCACCCACCTACTGGAAAGATTTAAAGTTAACACTACACCATGTATGATAACCACCTTTAATATATGTGTTTTCCTTTTTCAGATGAAATCTTTAACTATTTCTTTCTCAGCTACTTGCTTCCAACCTTTGCTGTGTGTATGTGAGAAAAACATGTACCTGTGTGTACATATCGTTAAACAAATCTCAGTTTTGTGATAACTCACTGTAATAATTTCACTGTATTTACACTTGTTTTTGTACATTTGGAGTTTTTCTCCCCGGGCCTCCGCTGAAAATGGACCTGTATCCAGTTGGACTATCCCGGTTAAAAAATGTAAAATAAATAAATAAATAAATAATGTCCCTATACATTTCTTGGGGCATATAATCAGACAATACAAAACTATACTGATTAGAGTTATTCTTCCCCATTGAAACTTGACTTTGATATCTTTAGAGATTATATTAATCTGCACTTCTTCTGTTCGCTGCCGCCAAACGGCTATTTTAAGCAAAACTTTGCCAATAAGTGAAAAATAAACAGTAAATATTCCATTAAAATACATCTTCCTTAGGGGAACTGCACTAATTGTCCTTAAGATTAAACATTTTTCTATTGCAAATATTAACACTCTTCATCATAAAATCTATATAACACACGTATGGCACGACATCCTCATTACTTCAGTTACGGCAAATTGAAAGCAAAAGTTCTCAAAAATCAGCCAATGGGAATAAAGTCGTTCATTGTCAGCTAATTCTCATAGTTCTATTAGAATTTTAAGCTTACATGTGTTGTCCATAGAATATTTAGATTCATCAGAGTACACAAATGTTTTGGAGTTATAATGAACCAATCAGAAAGAAAATTAATATAAATGTACTTTGTATAGCATCCAATGCTTCTACAAGGTTAACATATATGCCAACAAACCCAAAAGGATCTTTAAATTTCAAGGACTATTCTTGCATTTTCTGGATACTCACTATAAATTAAACTTTCCTTTCAAGGAAAGAATTTTTGTTTTTATTTTTTGTTGTTGTTATTCGTTATCTTCTGAACAAAGTCATGTAGTGGACAAATAATTCAATAAACACAATTGGTTTAGGTGCAACCAATTAGATATTAAGGATCCCAAAAATAATTCATTGATGTAAGACTGTTCCCTAGTTCTGCCTCTTCAACTACAAAGGCAGAATCTTTAGAATCAATTGGAGGGAAATGTTGATTAACTTTAACAGTCCGATAATTCTAGACTCCGAGCAGTACAGCAAAAGAAAAAGCGAAAGAAGCAATTGCTCATGTATAGGTGTATATTACTGACATTAGTCATGAAGTAGACAATAATTCAATAAACGCAATTGGTTTGGGTCCAACCAATCCAATAATGAGAATCCCAAGAATAACCAGTTAATGTCTAGCTGTGCCCTAGCTCTATGCCTTCAACTCCGAAGGTAGAATCGTATGATTCAATTAAAGGAAAGCATTGGTTCTCTTAACTCCAAAAATATATGAGTATGAGGGATCTCATACTCATTTCAAGACTAGGCTTAGCAAAGTAAACCATCAAATCAATGAACTGTTAAACGTCTGTTCTTGAGAACTGGTTTCAAGGGAATCATAGTGTTGAGACCTGGTGGTCGATGGGCCTGCAGGTTCATGATCCATCCTATTTCACAGATATCTGTGAGATTCCATATGTCTCCACCTCTACGATTTGATGATATAGTTTCCAAAGCTTTGAAAGTGAATACATGATTTGGATTGTGCACAACATGGTTTGCTAATGCATTCATAGTATCTTTATGTTTGATGTCTCTTAGATGTTGTAGTATCCTTTCTTTAAACTTCTGATCCATTTTGCCTATATAAAATCCTGGGCATTTCTCACAAGTTGCTAAATAGAATAGATGTTAGATGTTGCAGATAGCTGTTACTTTTAAAGTGAATTCTTTTGCTGTTATAGGATGTGTAAAAATATTTTTATTGTCAATCAAAGGACAAGCTTTACACCTTACACATCTGTGAGTACCCTGGTGTAGGACACTATTCTTTTTAGGAAGACCATATTTGTTGCAAAGTAACCTTTTGATGTTCTTTTTATTTTTAAATACAAATCTAGGTTGTCTGCCTACTATATCTTTAATCTTATTATCCTCAGTTAGGACAGGCTAGAATCTCTTTACTATTTCACAGATCCCTTTGTTGTCAGTACTATAGGTGAGTAGGCAGTTCAATTGTTTAGGTTCATTGCTAATGGATTCACTGACCTCATTCTCATCATGTATCTGCTTGGAAAAATATGGACGTCCTTTTGCGCATCTTAATGTTCCAGTCTTCATTCTAGCCCTAAGTTCTGCATCACAATAACCTCTGTCTTGTAGATGTTGATACAAGTGTCTGTATTCTTGGTCAAAACTATGCTCATCCATACACAGTCTCAAAATGCGAATAACCTGGTTTTCCATAATATTCTTAAAGATGTGCCTTAGATGCATACCACTTCTGTGGAGGTAATGATTTTTCCAAGTATTTTTCCTATGGATGGTGGTACTCAGGCCAGATTCTATGTCAATCCGTAAATAAACATCTAAAATTTCTATTTCCTTTTTGGAATGATTCATAGTAAATTTTAAGAATTCCGTGGTGGAATGTAGATATTCCAAGAATGGTGCCAGCTGTTCTTCCGCTCCTTTCCACAAGATAAAAATATCATCTACAAATCGACCATAGTAAAAAATATGTCTGCTCCAGGGGTTGACTTCAGAGAGTACCTTGTCAGACTCCCAATGTGCTAAAACCAAGATGGAATAACTGTCGGCACATGGGGTGCCCATCGCTACACCCCATGTCTGCCAGTAGTAGGTATTTCCATAGGTAAATATATTATTCTGAAGAATTAGTTCTAGCAAGGAGCAGATTAAATCTGCTCCAAATCCTATGGATAAGGATAACTCTCTGATGGCTTCAATACCATATGAATGTGGTATAACTGTAAAGAGATTATTGACATCAAGGGTTACTAGAATCAAGTCACTTGTTTCTGTTAAGTTTTCCATCTTCGAATATAGATCTGTAAGAAAACTTCCTGTATCTCTTAGAACTGTCTTCACTTTAGATAGTTGTGGTTTAAGTTCATTTTCAACATACATTGATAATGGTTCTGTTGCCCATTCTATGCCTGCAACTATGGGGCATAACGGAGGATTGTCAAGATGTTTATGTATCTTTGGTAGGCCACTAATTGCTGGTATTGCAGGTTTACTTACATCAAAGAAGTTCTTCAATTCCCGATTAATACATCTTTCCATTAGCATATCATGAAGGGAGTCTTCCAGTCAGGAAACCATTCTATCCAATTCATGCTGGCTAATGATACTATACGTACAAGTATCACTTAGCATATTCATCATACTTGCTCTGTACCATGCTGAATCCGTAACCACAATCGCTCCTCCCTTATCTGCTGGTTTTATTACCATGTCATCCCCTTGATTGTAAAAGAAATAGGGCTTCTTTCTCCTGTTGTGTTATATTGAAATAGTGTCCTTTGTTAGATCTCTCTTCTCGTAATTTGCCAACATCTTTTTCACAAAGGTGTATAAAAAGCTCAATAGCTGGATGATTTACAGTTGTGAAAATACTTGGCTTATTGTACTGGTTGGATATATACCCTCCATCATTGCCAAATATTGTCTTCAAAGTTACATTTCTACCAAATAATCTGATATCCATAACAAATTCATTCAGATCCGATCTAATGGATGGGATAAAGGATAACCCTTTGCTCAATAAACTTATAGCTTCTTCACTTAATGGGACTTTTAGAAAGATTCACTACTAAGGCATGGTTATGATTCTTCAATAGTTTATTTTTTCCTCTTCCTCTCTTGACTGGAGGACCTTGGATATTTGTATACCTTTTCTTTGACTGGTATTAGAAATTGGTAGGAAAAAGGAGCATGCACTGATCCTTCTTTAAGCCTGGTGCCATTTGATGTACTAGCAATTGAATTTGCAGTTACTACCGGTGGACCTGATGCTCCTGTTGGCATATCAATAGGTCCTTCTGTATCTATAACTGTCTTGCTCATGGCTTCTTTCATTCTACCAGTATGTTCCATGGTAGGCCTCAGATTGGAGACACTAGCTTTATGTTTGTTGGAAGTTCTCCCATAACTATTAGAGGCTCTTTCTTCCCTCAGACATTCAAAAATATGGCCTGCTTTAAAATCTTGGAAGTCACGAGCTAGTTTCTTGGTCTTCTGGGCTTTGAGTTTGTTATCATAAATATTTAAATTAAACTGTAATGTTTCCAGTTTACTTAGAGATTCATCTGGTAGCTCAAATCATTCTAATTCTGCTTGTTTTGTTTTAATTAATTCCACTGCTTTTATCTCATCTGGTTTAAAGTAATCCAGTAGCAGGCACATATAGCTAAAGCTAGTTTCTAAATTTAGAGCTTGCCATTTAGCTAGTAATTCTAGACAGTTATTACCATAGATAGGTAAGCATTTAACCCTCATGCCTCTGGGAACAACTTTATGGTGTAGGCTAGCTTCAAGATGGAAGCATTGCCACTGGAGCCTTTTGAGGCGGAAAGCTGCATCCTCTGCCTCCTTAAAAACCTTCTCAAAGCTCTCATTAACAAAATTAGAGTCCATAACAGTCACTTATTCTGCCTCGAGATTTAAGATCAAAAGCAGGTTCACTTGATCTCCTATAAATTCAGTCAAATTCTTGTTTCTTCTGGCATCCTTGCTGCCCTTGAGGTTGCTTGACAGCAATACATTGCCTTCAGCCATGTGCAGTTGGTGGAAATAAAATGAAATAAAACAACAAAGCAAGTCAACTCCAACTGCTAAAGGTGTCCCAAAGCAATACAATGAAAACAAAGGAATCTTCAGGGTACTCCACCATGAATAATGAGTGTTTTTATCATTGGAGTTTTGGCTCAAATTGGGATTGCAGAAAAACAGTTAAATGCAGACAGAAAATATGTGATATTTACTGATGTGCTGAATTATAGGGTTCCAGCAAGCAAACCCAGTGATGTCTACAGTAATCAAAATCCTGTCTTTTTTTAAAAAATGGGTCCTTCTTTGTGTGTGTCATTAGTTATCACAGCTCGTTCTACTGTAAGTGGTGGGCTCCATACTTTAATGATAGTCTGGGTGTATAAGTCATGGCCTTGCTACTTGTTCCTGGAAGTAGACATAAAGCCTTAGAAATCTTATCAGCTAGACAGTTAGACTTCCTTAAGGTGGCAAGGATTGTCAAGACCACTATCCTTGAGGTGTTGAGCTTCAGGTGATTTACTCTTCCACAAGAGAGAAACAACCTTCTGTCCAGTTAAATAAATCTAATAACAACATATTCCAGGCCTTGGAATGGGTAAGGTTAATCTGAACCCAAATGGGATAGGTTAGTCCAAGCACCAAGTAGGAAAATTAGTTAGACTTAAAATGGCCCACAGGGGCAGTTAGCCTAGTACCAACCTATCAACCTATGAACCTGGGGAAGTGTACTGTTTTCAATATTACCATATTGATCACCATTAACCATGGTAAGTCCCTTTTCAATATTTTTAGTCTTGCATAATAATCCTATTGTTAGTTATAATTGAACACATGTCACAGCATCACCCGCAACAATACCAGGAAGGCAGATCTCAATACCATATTTTATTGCATTTTATGTATTTATTTAGCTGGATGGATGAGGTAGTCTGAAGACCCTTTTCAGTAATGACCCAGGCTAGCCCTGGTTACACAACTATTAACTTCCTTGCTTATGAAGCTCAAGATTTAGTTGTTAGATCAACCTATTGGTGACATAGGTGAGTACCTTTGATGATTTTAGCTTGCATTGTATGGTTTCTTTTCTGTTTTTCTCTTTTAGTGGGGTTGAGGATTGGTATAATGGTTAACGTATTTACAGACACAAGGTGCAGGGTTTAATTTTTACCTTTGAAAGGGAAATTGGCTAGGCTTAAAATGGACCACAAGTGCAGTTATCCAAGTAATTACATCTGAACCTATTTGTGTATCATGTTAGTTTGACATGGCATTTCTGAAATATTTATTTTGTTTATATATTTTAACTATACATTGGTACTGATGTGTGCTTAATGGGTGATACTGTTAGTCTCCCACAGTACTGGGAGGTGTGTCTGAGCTTCTCAATGGTCTCCTTTGGCAGTAAGCTTAATAAAAACTTATGACCCATGAACATAGTGTCAAAGTTTAGCTTTGCTTCTGAGAAATTCTAAGTTCTATTGGCAATCAGTCTATTAGTGAGATTATCATCATGGAATACTGTAGCTAACCAACTAATAATTTTTTGTGTATGACAGATGCAAATAAACTGAAATTTCTGTAGTTCAGTTTGAGTAACAGACATTTATAGTATGCTACTATGCTAAAAGGCCAGCATAAAAAATACAATTTTAGAATTAACCACCACACAGTTCCTCATTATAAACTGAAGGCTTAATTACCAGAATAAGCATGTCTTAGTGCTACAGGGCATGTGGGGACATCCCTTAATTACCAGAATAAGTATGTTGTAGTGCTAATGGGACATGTGGGGGCATCCCTTAATAAATATAATGGAAATTTAGAAAGATTCACAATGCCATTGTGCAATGATATATGTTAATGATATAGTGAAATACAGCCTAATGCTGTGTAGCTCTGTATTAGGATTAGCAAAATGCTGCTGTTCCAGGAAGAGGTCCACACAGTAAATTATGGCAGCTGCATTACTATCAACAGCTGTGCTACTGAAATTTACAGAACTGGACAGTCTATGGATGAGACCAGCCACCACATCTCATGCTGTGTGACCAAGGGGAACCCCCTCATGCTATTCTCAGTAGAGAAGCTTCTGTTCTTTCTTGAGAGGTGACCACAGAGCCAAACTTGGATCCTGTCAGGTCACATTCAGCAAGGTGGCCTTCATTCCCCCTGCTATGAGATAGGCTTGATAACCACTGATGACCGAGCACCACGTGCTTCAGCAGGAACAAACCTATGTGCCTACTGCTGCTATACATCCTGTACTGTAGCTGAACTCATAGAAGGAGGAAACAAACACAGAAAGAAAAAAAATCAACATATTAGTATACTTCTCAAGTAGCATAAACACCCTTTTTACAATTTCTACATGAGGTTGGAGTGTTGTGTGAATTGTCACCATATCTCTTCATACAGAGATACTTTTACCTTCTTTAACTCTCTCAAATGTGTAATGCCTTTTTGTATACTTCAGGTTTGCACCCATACCTCATTCTGGCTTCTTTAACTAAGTACCTTACCAGCTAATAATAGGCAGGTAGAAAGGGCAAGGAGGTATTAACAAAATGGCCATAAGATTGTTAGTCTAGGATGTCCTGCAGGGGAGAAATGAAACTTTCTTTGTCACTTATTATTCATATTTTCAAATTTATGTTCATATTTTCATAACTGAGAGACCTACCTATTATTGAGGTGTAGGTGTGAAACCACCAATGTGAGAAGCAGAACAATTCATCATCAATGCTGGTTTACATCACACTATACTGGAAATATTTTTAGTTTATTGCTAGTAATTAAGAAACTAAGCAATATTTCCACATGTACTTAATACTTCAAAAACTGAGTGAGTTACAAAGTGCTGCATGACATTGTGGTTCAAAGATATTGCGTGCTTCACCTACAGCACACAACAGTGGACATCATTATGAGTTACTTGCTGCCTACATCAATGGGAGCAGCATATCCTAGCCCAAGTAGATGGCAATGTGCGCACCTTACCAACTAGATGACCTTAAGGGAAGTCATCACACATGAAACGCTGGTAGATGTAGGAATCATGGTATACAAACACATTGTATATAATATTCTGCATTGCCTACAACCTGCAAGCGGGCGGAATATTATATACAATGTGTATATCATACTCTGCATTGCTTACAACCTACCAATGAATGGAGTATTATATGCAATGTGTATATAATGCTCTGCATTGCTTGCAACCTGCCAGTGGACAGAGTATTATATGCAATGTGTATATTATTTTCTGCATTCCTTACAATCTGCCAGCAGACAGGGTATTATACGCAGTGTGTATATAATACTCTGCATTGCTTACAACCAGCCAGTGGACAGAGTATTATATGCAATGTGCATATAATACTCTGCATTGTTCACAACTAGGGAGTGGACAGAGTATTATATGTAATGTGTATATTATTTTCTGCATTGCTAACAGCCTGCCAGCAGACAAAGTATTATATGCGGTGTGTGTATATAATACTCTGCATTGCTTACAACTAGGCAGTGGACAGAATATTATATACAATGTGTATATTATTTTCTGCATTGCTTACAACCTGCCACCGGATGGAGTATTATATGCAATGTGTATATTATTCTCTGCATTGCTTACAACCTGCCAGCAGACGGAGTATTGTATACAATGTGTATATAATACTCTGCAATGTTTACAACCTGCGAGCAGACGGAGTATTATATGAAATGTGTATATAATACTCCGTATTCCTCACAACCAGCCAGTGGACAGAGTATTATATTCAATGTGTATATAATGTGTATATAATACTCTGCATTACTAACAACCTGCCATGTGATGGAATAAAAGCCTTTCCTTTTGTTGTACTGTACATCATGTGATGAAGATGGAGCCTTGATGGCAATGCTGGTGCTGTCAGTTGCCCCCAGGAGCTCAGGAAAATGGGCTGTGTTGTGTAGAATGCCCACATGGTGGTTCTCTCCTCTGCTGTTCTGCTGTCTGTGGAAAAAGTATATGCTCCTCAACATGCTGCAGCATCACATCAAACAACTGGTGTACAATCTGTGAGGCTGACACATGCAAACCTACTAAAGTGTCCCAAATTGGACATTAAAAAGTTATCATAGCAAAGATGATGCTACAGAGACCTTTGTGTCCCCTAGGATAGACAGTCAGCACATCCTCCTACATTCCATGTGTGGGCAGCACATGTCTTCCAAGTCCATTACAGTGTCTCGATCCAAGGTATTAGTTGACAGTGCACTGGTCATGGAGACAATGGTGTGTCAACCAGTGGAGGACCCACCTGTGACACAGAGAGAGAGACAGCATACTATATCATGGGCACTGGGTCGAATGGTGGCCACTGCCACTTGCTGCCCAGCTAAGGCTACTGTTACTCTTAGCATAGTAGTGTAAGTGGTGTTCCTGTGCACTGAGAGATCTTGATATTCAGAATATATGATCACTGTCACTCTCTGTGACAATTATACATGCCTCTGAATCACTCTACTATGCTTAATTTCATTATGTGTATATGCAATGAGTGTCATTAACATAATGGCACTCATTTGCATGTCAGTATGCTGTCATCTGCATACCATGAATACCACACTATTTTCCCAGCAGTGTGGTTGTGCTACTTCTGTCTTTGACTCCCTCCCTCACTGGATGTTGCACCTCATCAATCTATTTTGTGTAATAGTATACAGTAACTGTTTCTAAATACCTCCTTTACAAAGTTCATTCAAAATAATCAATGCCTGTCATGTTTTGCTTCAAAAATGTGATCTAAAATATTATTTTCTACTACATCTATTGAGCCAACTGCATTCACACAGACAGTTTATTAACATGTGAATATAATTTTGGAACCTTACTATATTTTCTTTGTCATATGCAGCTAAGCATCTGTGTGCATTTTTTATGCAGCTATAAGAACTGCAACATTGCACTCTGTTGACTGCTCTCAAGCTGCATCAAGGAAAAGACAATGCCACAACATGCTAAACAACACAATCAGGAAAAAGTTACATCTGTGGCAGAAAACACTACTTTCTTCCTTCTCTTATTTTGTTTTGTAACGTCTTGTTTTATCTCTCTGTAAAAAAGTCGCTGTTAACTATCGCAAGAAATTAAAAGCCAGAACTTGTTCTCTGTGAAGCCATTGAGAATGAGTTTTACATTTTACTGTGTTTGCATTTCCTTATGTCATAAAGGGTCTTGACAAGTTATGTCACTCGTGCAGGTACAAGGAACAGAAGCCTATATAGGATGCCAACATGTATCTGGTGATGCAGCAGACAGCAGGTGCAAGAGCTCTCGACTAATACAGTGTAGTTATTAAACTGAAAAGCATATGGGATTACTGAAATCTTCACAGGGATACCTGAACAAAAAATGATAAATGAGGTGAGCTGATGTCTAGGCTTAAAAACTGCAGTCTAGCATTCCTGTAATTCTGAACAGAATAAACTAAATTGTAGAAGCATGGTTCAGCAGATACAAAACTGTCATATTCAGAAATCAGTGTTTTACGTAAAATAATAATTGATGGGCTGTATCTGAAAACTGCAGTCTAGCATTACTTTGTGTCTGGATGGAATAAACTACAGTATAAAGATTCAGCAAAAATGAAATTGATATACTCAGACATTTGTGTATTATTTAAAATATGTATGTCAAAACAACCAAAGGAACGTGGGAGAAATCCTAACCACACTAACATTCATCTGAAATGTACCAAAGAATAAAATGTCAGCAAATGTGCTAACAAAATGAAATACGTACATGGTTTGTGTGTGTGTGTGTGTGTGTGTGTGTGTGTGTGTGTGTGTGTGTGTCTCAGTATGTGTTTATTCAAAGTTAAGCTATTAATCCAGAAAGTGCACTTAGCGTAAGATGGTGCCTGTTTGTGAGATGGGGGTTAGGGGAACAGGAGAGCATACAGACATAGCAGTACAAACAATTCTTCAACAAAATGCACCACAAAGGCAATGCAAGTGAGAGTGACAAGAACAAGACATATTAACAGGTGCATGAAAATTAACATTGAATCAAATGGTGTATATAGGCTTGTAGGATAACAGCACAAACTGATGGCTGTCAGCAAAATCTTTCTAACAGTAAATTACAGGACATGTAAGGGAGTGAATAAACATAAAAGAAACTGTGAAGGAAACAACTGCATTGATCAGTAATGGAGAACTAAAAGGAGCAGAAGTATGCCAATGCAGATATAAGGGATGTGGAGACAGGATGAAGGTACAGGAAGAGCAAATCTTAGACAGAAGTCCAAGAATGGGGCATGCACCTAATCCTGACTCGTGCACCTAATCCTAACTCATGCACCTAATCCTGACTCATGCATCCTGAATCATACACCTAATCCTAACTCATGCACCTAATCTTGACTCATGCACCTAATCCTAACTCATGTACCTATTCTTGCTCATGCACCTAATCCTGACTCATGTCATGCATCCTGACTCATGCACCTAATCCTAAATCATGTACCTAATCCTGACTCGGTCACCTAATCCTGACTCACACACCAGTGTTTGGAGGTAGAAAAAGGTATAGTGATTCCTGGAGAGTAGGCAACAAACATAGATGATAAGTATTTAGCAAAAAGAAAAATCGGAAGGAAAAATAACCAGTGTGTGTGTGTGTGTGTGTGTGTGTGTGTGTGTGTGTGTGTGTGTGTGTGTGTGTGTGTGTGTATACAAGTCTGATACAGTGGGGGAAGAAGGGGAAGGGAAAAGGGAATCTGTAAATACATACTGAACATAGTAACAACTGGATTTTCCATTAATGAACAGTTTTCCAAGAGAAAAGGAGAAAACAGTTCACTTGAAGACTGATTGATAATTGTTAAAATCACCTCTCTTGAGTCTGGCATAAAATGAATCTCAACCACGCACTATAAAATGCCAAATTCAGGATGCACAGATGGCAACAATATGGACAGACAGAAGAGTTCATAGGTTCATAGGTAGGTACTAGGCTATCTGCCCGAGGGCATTCCTAGCCAGTGTGTCAGCTTTCACCACCCCATTAATTAATTAACTGAGCATCTGTCAAGAAGAGTCAATGAAGTGATCCCAGGGGTGTATTTTCTGTTACCCATCCACTCGTCAAGGTTTCTCTTGAAGAGTGTTAGTGAGGGGTTCTGCCTAATGTAGTTAGGAATTGTGTTCCAAAGCATGGGGAGTCTCTGTGGCAGGAATCTATCCCGCCAGCATTAGCATTAGAGTTAGCTAACTGATTATATAAAGGGACAAGCCCGTTTTAAATACATGAATTCCAATATAATTCCTCATGTCACTATGTATAAAGATTGTTGATATTAAAATGTTTTATTTTATTACTGTAATATGCCTTGCAGAGCCACTTTCATCTTTTGCCTCCTAACCTACCAAATGTAAATTCATTGTTTGGAAAGATCTGAGAACAATCTGAATGAACCAACAAGCAACATAATTCAAACACCTCTTTTTTTGCAGGGGCAATCCCCTCCCTGAATTGCCATATTTAAGGGACTTTGCCCTATATACCCCTTTACTTACACACACTAACTCCACAGTTGCACAACAGTGGAGAAATGAGAAACAGCCATGAAGTTGGGCATTGTAGCCACAAATATTGCAATCTCCCAATGCAGGAGACATAGTGAGAAACACAGTCAGGAAAGGCAGCATCAGTGAAATGGATTCTGGGAGATAGCAATAAACCAATAAGACATTAACAACTCATAATAGTATGTCTTGTTGTATAGGTGTGGAAATAAAGCCTGACTGAATGACTGATAGTTGTATTCAACAAAGATAAAACACTGGCAGATAAAAGTGACATTGGTTATCTGATGGTAAAAAGCTGGAAATGCAGTCTTAATGCTGATGCAAAGCTAATTAATACTGAAGCACAGCATTAAACTGATGATGTCACACTAAACTGGACCCGCATCACCACAGGTGAAACACAGGTGACAGAATGTGCCATACTGTCCTTTTCAATACTCCAGGGTCAGAAGTGTTTCATGCTGTCATTTTCACTGTTCCCTACATATCCTAACATACAAATATAGGTGGAATATGCCATTAGGAAAAACAACGGCACAGCATCATCAAAGTATGTAGGCCTGTGGATACTTTGTTAGCAAAGATAACAAGAACAGAGTGCCAGACGCCTAAAATGACAATTGACAGCCCCTTAGCCAAGATATTAACAAGTTCACACCCAATACAGAAAATTGAACTCAATACTACAGTGGTGCATTGTGTATATATGCCTCTGAAAGTAGGATTTGGTAATGTGAGTATAAATAAGATGATAAAACTAAAAAATGAGCATGATTAAGTAATAAAGAAAACCAGAAAAAAGTACTGCAGATGATTTTTAGAGTAAAGTAATGGAGTCAAAAAAAGGCTGCTTAATGTTTACTTGCATGGGTTGCTATTTTATGGACAAAATAATAACAAAAGTCATTCCCAGAAGACCAATACTGATGGACAAGGAGAAGCGTAGAAGATGATAAAGTGAGGTGTTCACATTCTTGTATGCAGCATTTAAGAGGATTAATACTTTATTTCATGTCATGCACATTTGAAACATAGTACAAGGAAACTGAAGTGTGAAATGTTTTAGGGTTATGTATTCTTAAACCCAAGCTGCAGAGGCTTGTTGTAAAAGTAATAATGTTGAGGTATAATGGCAAGGCTACACTGCATGAGGGGTGCTGTGGCAAACCCCTTATACAGAACTGCTGCCAAAATGTCACATTTGACTCAGTTTGAAGTTTTGGTCTTGGAGTTATGTTTTGTAATTCTGAGTTTCAAAACATCATACATTTTCCACAACTATGATCTGGTGCTGTGGTAGTGTTGTCGCCTCACAGTAAGACGTTGTCTTGTTCGATTCTCAGCTAAAGCGTCTTCTGTGTGGAGACATGCGTGAATGGGCGTACCTTCATTGAAGGTTGTGCTTCAGAGCTGGCAACTCGGTACGTAAAAATCTACTGCCAATCATTAGCGGAATGGAGTTCTGCTGTGACGACCCCTAACCGGGAAAAGCCGAAAGATACAACATGATCTATCTCAATATGCCTGGATTTATTCATGTAAATGATAGAAGGTCATGGGTGATTATCTAAGAGATATTAGAGGTAATATAGGCTTGTTATACCAAAGTACATAAATAAAGGATAAGTTGCCAGGTTGATAGCACCTCCACATATACAAAGCAGTAGCATCTCTGAAATGACTTTGAATATTTTTAAATGAAAGAGCCTTTATAAGACCAATTATTGAGTATAACACCTCCTTCTGCATGTACCTCGCAAAGCACATGTAGCAGCTGGAGAGACCACAGAGGTTCCTCACCAGGAGAATCCAGGGCCTCAAGCATCTGCTCTACACAGGCTAAATGCTCTGTCCCTCTACTCAGTTTCATACAGACTCCTCAGAGATTACCTCTATCTGGTATGCAAAGCAATATCAGACCCTGCCTTGATGGGACTGTTACATATCTGCAAGTCAAGCTCCACTCGAGTAACCCGCACAGACAACCGCAACCTGGTCTGTGACATCAATAGGACTTGTTGGTGGGACAGATTTGTGTCCCAGAGACTCCCACATCTGTGGAATAGACTCCCTCTCCATGTCAAGCAGAGTACCTCATTATCCCTTTTTAAGTGCAACCTGGATAACTGGATGGTAAATAGAAAATACACCCCTGGGCTTCCACCTGTGTCCTTGCTGGAGAGGAGACTTGTCTAAACATGGGCTAAACTCTTGGCTAGGCTTATAAGGGCCTCAGGGCCAATAGCCTAGTAACTTCCTATGATCCTATGATCCTATGACCAGCTCATCTGGGCCATTGTCAAGGCCTCATTCCTCTGTGTTGCAAAATCAAGGCTGCACCAGAGAAATGTTTGATTATGTTGCCTTTATGTTTGCTGTCATTATGTAGAAAAGCAGCAGTCATAAGTTCATAGGTGTAACCTAGGCTAATGAGCACTGGGGCCTTTATAAGCCTAGCCATTCAACCCAGATGTTTCCCATTAGGTATTGTGCATTTAGGGATTATTTTAAGGGGGTATATGTTAATTAGGGCATGATTTAACTACTGTGTCTGTCCATCAGAGTCATAGGTGCCAGACCAGGGGTGACTTTCCAGTCGCACATCCACTCATCTAGGTTATGCTTGAATAAGGTTAGGGAAAGGGATGCTGTTCCAGAGAAAGGGAAATGTCTGAGATGCATACCTGTCCCTACAACATGTCATATGATCCTGTAACCCTAGCACTGGATCTGGCTTAATCCATGGCTGTGGCTTACCTAGATATTTCTAAGACTTTTGATAGTGTTTCACATAATGTTATAATAGATGTAATGCATATGCAGTCAATCACTGGGAATCAAATTGGCTACCTGATAGAGATCTGACAGTTAGACTTAATTCTTATAATTTGAATATATAGCGGGTTCAGTTTTGGGACCCATGTTATTTAATACTGTTTTTTTCCTTAATGCCTAAATCTTTATCGGTATAGATGGCTAAATATACTGATGCTATTACGTTTGGATGTGTTATGATTTCTGCCAGTGAAAACTGGCTTAACATTAATAAAGGTAAATGTGGAGTTCTTTACTTTGGAAAGCATGTTGTTATTCGTACTGTGAGATTGGGATTTACGGATGTATTACATTTGATGGAGTAAAAGGATTTAGATATCCTTGTTTGTAATAATCATAAATACAGATCTCAGGTTTATATTATACAAGCTATATTGATAAAAGTAATAGGACTATTTTTATAGGTTCATGGGAAATTACCAGACTAACAGTTTAAGAGCCCTTACAAGCCTAGCCAATATAATCTGATTTACACAATATATGGCCCCTAGGGGCAAGAAGATGGCATGGATTTGTACCTATATCTTGAGTATCTTATAGACAGCCCCTGTCCATAAGGGACATCGGCACTACCCCAGGTGTGAATTTGTGATTCTCCATCCATTAATTCAAACTGTGTTTAAAGAGGGCCAGGGAAGGGCTCTGCTTATGCAGTCTCTGAGACACATATCTGTCTCTCCAGCATGTTTTGTTTGAGTCGCTGACTAAGTATAGATCTTTAGATTGGGTGACCCTTGTGCTGTTTGACTTGTAGATGTGTAGCAGCTCCATCAGGCCTGGATTTGTGAGTGCACTATAGGTCAGGTATAGGTCATCCCTTAATAGTCAGTAGGAGACAGAGTAAAGGGATAGGGCTTTTAGTTTATCCACATAGGTCTA
This sequence comes from Protopterus annectens, assembly GCF_019279795.1. Classification (NCBI taxonomy): domain Eukaryota; kingdom Metazoa; phylum Chordata; order Ceratodontiformes; family Protopteridae; genus Protopterus; species Protopterus annectens. The sequence goes on from NC_056730.1 coordinate 906,430,451, forward strand.
TCCACATACGGCATGTTGTTTACATGCTATATTTTCATTGTGAGGAACCTCTGAGGTCTCTCCAGCTGCTGTAAGTACCAAGGCAGGTACATACTAAATGGCGCATTGTATTCGATTATTGGTCTAATGAGGGCTGAGTACAGTGGGACTATAATTTTTTGGATCTGGATGCCATACCTTTACTTATAAGTTGTGCCTCAAAGAAGGACTACCTCACCACTGTGAACACATGAGAGTCAAAGTTCAGGCTACTATCTATCTGTGTACCTAGATCTGTCACCTCTAAGTCTGCTCTTTGGGGTGGGCTATTGATGCCGCAGTTTGCAGAATTTGACTTCCCGAAGGGTATGGTAATGCATTTTTCTGCATTTAGTTTTAGGCCATGGTTCTGGCATGTCTGATCTAGACCCTCCTGAATAATATTTATTTACATTGTTGGGGGATTCAATGATTGCCCTCAGCTTGCAGTTGTCAGCAAACTCTGTCATCCAGAGGCCTTCCTCCTTAGGCTTGATTTCAGAGAAGTATATTATGAACAGGAGTGGAACCAGCACTGAGCCCCATGGGACACCACTAGTAACTGGCCTCTTGCTGGATCTGGATTCACCCATTTTAACCACGTGTCCTGTCCATGAGCCAACTGGCTATCTATCTGGTGACATAGGGATTTATGCCCAGTTTTGTCAGTTTATTTATTATAATTCCCGAGTGTGGAGTTGTGTCAAATGCTTTAGGCAGGTCGAGGTAGGCGATATGTACTGTTTTACTCTCACCCATGGCCTTAGTGACTTTCTCAAAGGAATCCACTTCACTTCAACTGGTTATGAATTAAAAAAATAGTTATAGCAAATACGTGTCCTGTTATAGAATATAATGCTTTGTTCTGTATATGCATCTAAGACAACTTACTCACCCTTGAGGGTAATCAGTGGAAGGAGACAAAAAAAAATTAATGGAAGTTAAAATCCTTGCATACTATTCCAGATTAAAACAGCTATGGGCATCCACATGGTAAGCTGTGTTTAGCTTATAGGATCTTTGTTTTGTTAAATATTGAATTGATCGATTCCAGTTATTCCACTAGAGGTGTGTGTTGATTTACTTTTAAAATTGGTAATTGTAGGATTGTAGTTAGATCAAAATTTTTAACACATTCTACAGTATGTTTGTGGAACAAACTCCATTTGTATATTTGTCAGTGACAATCTTTGTAATTATTTAAAAAAAATCTTGATATTTGGGTAGGCTTTAAAACTTCCTCAATTATTTCGACCACATTTTAATTTGGCTTTAACCGTACCACAGTTATAACTTAACACCTGCCTGTGTAGGCTAAAACAGGAGTACAGTTATTTACTAGAGTACTTTTATTCAGTAGGAAGTGGATGAAGCAATTGGAAGTAAACAAGGAGTTTACTTCCTCCTTATGAAAGCAACCATATTAAAGCTGTCAAAAAGGTGTCAATAAACAACAGCTACCATTATTACAAGGCCAAAAACACAGACTCAGTGTACCCCAATAATATCCAGCGTGCATCCTAAACAGTCTGAAATATGACCTATCAGAGCCACTGGAGTCACTATTCAACCATAGCCTTCACGCAGGTTTCATGCAACATGAATGGAAGATTGCAATGGTCAGCCTTCTGCACAAGGGCGGACCATCAACAGATCATGGGAACTATAGACCCATTAGTCTGACTAGTCTCGTATGCATAGCCATGGAAAGAATTGACATGGAAATGATTAAAATTGATATAGGAAATCTTCAGACACTGGACTCAACCATGTTTGGTTGCATCAAAAGCAGTTCATGCCTACTGAACCTGGTGGACTTCTCTGAGAAGGTCACCAAGGCAATGGATGAGGGCAAAATGGTGCGTACACTATGTGTATCATGGCAGCATGCAAGACAGTTGGGTGTTAAAGAAGTGTTTAAAATATGGTGTACAGTGAGCATTTATAAGCCTATGGTGTACAACATATGAAGGCAGACAAATAGAATAAGATTGTAATGCACACAGCGTTTATTGGGAGGGTGAGTTTGGCATAATGGTTAAGATCTTCACTTCACAGATACAAGGTACAGGGTTTAATTCTGACCTCGTGTTATTGGCTAGACTTTAAATGACTCTTTATGGTAGTTAGCTTATTATTCTCCTATGAGCATATATCAACTAGACCTTGTAAATATGTAATCAGGTATTGAAAATGTATGCCTTCCAGCAGTTTAGTAAAGTTATAACTGAAATATGCGGGCACTTTGATTACTTGTTAAACCAGTCCTTTACTAAGAAAAAAAAATTAGAAGATTAAAATAGCTTGCTTTAATAATGTAAGACTATATATTGTTCAATACTCTTTTGTTAAAGGAAAAGTAAATTCATATTTTCTTTTGATATATTCAGCATATTGTCAATTTTATTATTGAAAAGTACCATCACATTCCTTGCACAACTTGCTCACGTGCACAATTCAAATAATATAAAAAGTTCTGCATAGCACGCTATCAGTTTATTAAAAAGTGTTCCTCTCAAAATCGTTTCCATCTCTGCAGTATGAATGCTAGTACTAATATGCCTGTTATCTAAGGCCACCCAGCACTCCACAGTTGCAAGAATAGTTTGTGCATTCAATTTGTTTAGAGTATTACATTTCCTTAAAAAAGTCACATTGTCTTTTGCTGCGGTAACACACTATTAAATGATTATTAAAGTTATGTAGGACTCACAACCCCAGCTTCCATAAATGCAGCATGAGGTTTCATCAGTCCTGCTGAGATATTATATTTCTTTTAATTCCCTGTCTTTCTTTCCCTTCTGAGAATTTCTTTGAAAATATCCAAAACTGTATATGCATGTGGCTTATATTCTTCAACAACATGTGCTCTCCTGCCAAAGCTGCAAAACTTATTACTGAATAAAAGTCATTCTAGTCCTGAGAGAAACATTTATAGGTTCATAGGTACATACTAGGTTAATGACCACTGGGGCCTTTACAATATTATCCATGCAACCTATGTATCCCACAAATGATTGTGCTTTACTGGCTATTTTAAGGGGTCTAGGTTCCTTAGGGTATGATTTAACTGCTGCCTCTATCAGAGACAGAGGTATCAGACCAGGTGTGACTTTCTAATTTCCCATCCACTGGTCCAGGTTGCACTTGAATACAGTTAAGAAAGAGCTGTGCTTCACACAGATAAGAAGCCTATTTCAGAGAATGGGGATTCCGTGAGATATGTACCTGCCCCACCAACATGTCCTATTTAAGTCACATGCAAAGTTTAAATCCTTAGATCTTGTAGTTCAGGTGGTCAGCCCCTGTACAGAGGGATGACCGTTGCAGTCTTCCATTCATGTGACACAAAGCCTCTGCAGAGACTATGGTTAAATAATGACACCAATGGCCATGATAGGTCATACTTCAAGCTATTTAGGAGGCATCCTACTATATTGTTAGGGCTCATAAAAGCTGTATTCTTGGACTTAGAGAGCGCATCTAATACCTGCTCCCTTATGATAGTTGGAGGGATTATGTTAGATGGTATTTCCTGGGGAGCAGTTGGGTGGAGATGAGTAAAGTTGGAGGTGAATTTGTCAGTCAAAAGATTTGCTATATCTCCCAGTTCTGTGAATGTGGCTCCATTTACTAACAGTCTGGCACACTGTTTTGTGCTGCCTTTGAGGTTTCAGACATATCTAAAGAAGGCCTTATGGTTGTCCTGGCCATGGGATATTATCTTTACCTCAAAATTTACTTTGTTGGACTTCATTAGTCCTCTTAGTTATCAATTCTGTTTGATGAGAGAGTTTTTACCTTTTTTGGTGTTATGCTTCCTTCATTTTTGATATGACTTTTTTTCTTTTGTTGTGTAACCTGTTTTATTTTGAATTCCACCAGGGTGGTTTGGCTTTTGAGTTAGTTTTGGATTTACTTCTGATATTCATAGCAGCCTCTATGCAGTCATTGACATGGCTGCACAGAGCTTCTGTGAACAGTTCTGCATAGGCTGCTGTGTTATCTTTGTTTGGAGCGGTTTGAAATTTTGATAGTTTATCACTTAATAAAAGGTAGTTTGCCCTGAAGTAGTTTCTAAGTGTTACAGGGTGTGCTGGGATTACAGAATTGATCCTTATTTTGAAGGAGACTGATTTGGGGTCTCACCTTATCCATCCTGGAGAATATACATAATATAGTATACCAGTGCATGAATATCAGTGTTGTGTTTGTACACACTACATAAAACAAGACCTATCTAGTGATGTAGAAGCCGGCAAGTACAAGAGCTACATGACCAGACCCTGTGTCTATTAAGCTCTAAAGCATAAGAAGCTACTAAAAAATGTTCACATGGATACCAGAAGAAAATGATAAATGGAATGAAACGGCCAAGTCCAAAAACGCAGTTCTGCATATTTGTGCAGTGAAACAGTCCCTCAAAATGGTAACAATTCTGATAAGAAAGCAAAAAAAATATGTGATCAGAAGATCACAAACAATTCTCAAAATTAGTGTTTTATGCAAGGGAAAGCCCTACACCCCTGTAAGGTCTGCAGTATTCTTCCCACAATCTGTGCTACTTAAAATGATCACTACTGAGGTCTCTAGTAATCAGATAAAAGGCTATATTTGTTTTTACACAAAAAAAAAAATAATCAGTTATATCCCTTTCTCCTTTCTTCTGTGAATTTAAAAAAGAACCCCATTTGAAATGCAGTGTGTGATATGGGAACTTGTGTTTTGGCAGCAGAAATGACTCCCAGTCAAAATTATATTGTTCAAACATCATTCAACAAATATAAGTCTGGCATTCAGAAATCTACGTAATACTCCAAATAATAAATATTTAGCAATCATATCAATAAAAAGTAGCATTTATTATGTCATACTATAATAACAGGTAACAAGTTCCTGGCACCTCAGTTGATGCCTTCCAAGGGGTCCCTTGAAAGGCCTTAGCTGAGGTGTCAGGGGCTTTGGATTTTAGTACTATACAATAAAAGTTACATTTTATTGACATCATTGGTGGTTTATTAATAACGTGTGTTGTGTTCAGCTCCATGTGGATATATTATATTCCAAATAATACTGGAAGCATAACAAAAATCACAAAACCTATGGGGCAACTGTGCAATCAACTAAAATCAAGTTAAAGCATACAGTGGACCAGATATGTCAATGATTGCACAGTATTATTAAAAAGCATATTTGAAACATTTCATAGTTTATAATAATGACTATTTATTCTCAGGAGAACTAGTACTTTGGATTAATACATTTAGCCATGTTCTATATGCAATGAAGAGATGAAGACTGGAAAACAAGTGTACAGATTACGGACAGAGGCAGTATTGCAAACAATTCATCAACATCATCAACCCCTATTTTTTCCCATTTTCTACATGGGGTGGGTGTGTCATGTTAACTGTCATCATCTCTCACTCAGTTCAGTGCTACAATCCTGTCTTCTTTGACACTCATACCTGACTGTCGCAGATCTTCTCTCACACAATCCATCCACCTCTTTGCTGGGTGCCCTCGTTTCTTCTTGCCTTCATCCTGTCTGTCTCAAATTTACTTCACCAGACTGACTTCTGCTTTTTTGCACATGTGCCTGAATCACCGTAATCTGTTCTCTTTGATCTTTTCTGCAATTTAGAGCTATTTTGGCTTCTGCTGTTATGTCCTTATTTCTTCATCTATCCCACAGTGTGCATCCTACCACCCTTCTAAGGCACCTCGTTTCCATCACCTTTAGCTTTCTCATCTACTGTGCCTTTACTGCCCAGGTTTTTGTACCATACAGTAGTCTGGTACTGGTCGCACCACTGTTTTGTACAACTTACTTTTCAGCTTCTTTGGCATTCTTCTGTCATACACTACATCTGATACTCTATAACAGTTGGCTGCAGCCCCTCTAATTCTAGTTTTCACCTATTCATTTAGACTTCCTTTCTCCTCAAACACCAATCCCAGCTACTTGAAGCTATTAATCTGTTAAACTATCTTCCCTTCTTTCTTAATTCTCAGCTTCTTCTGATTTCCCAGTTTGCTGCCATTACCACCATCTTATCTCTACTGAGTCTTATCCCATGTGCCTTCAGTTTTGCATTCCATTTCCCTATCCTTTGCTGAAGTTATTGCTCAGAGACTGCCTGTAATGCCACATCATCTGCATACAGTAATTCTGTTGATCTGTCCCCTCTGACCTGTATGCTAATGTAATCCATCACCAGTAAGAACAGCAGTGGGCTCAGACCTAAACGCTGGTGCACACCCACTCCCACTTGGAACTCCTCTATGAGTCCGAACACTGTTCATACTTGAGTCATTGGGTCCTTGTACGTAGCCTGCACATCTTCTTCTTCTTCTTCTCTTTTCGGCTGCTCCCATTAGGCATCGCCACAGTGGATCATGGGTCCATAGAACGAGTGGCAGTAGAGTTTTTTCTGTGTTGAGTTACCAAACTGCCGCCCAACCTTCCTCAGAAGGCACACACATGAGCTCCCTCACACCTAGGGCAAATTTAGAATGTCCAATCCACCTGCATCATTTCTTGGGAATGTGGGAGAAACCAGAGCACCCAAAGGAAACCCACACGAACACAGGAAGGACATGTAGACTCCACACAGATTTCTGGGACTGCAAACAACTTTTACTTTCATTTTATTTATTTATTTATTTTGTATTGCAAACAACTAAACTACAAAATATAGCACATGCAAATAGTTCATGTAAGGCAACAGATAATTACTGTGTATAACAAAAGCAATGAATCTAGTAGTATATAATCTACATTGTAGTTTGTTATAAAGACACAAAAAAACAGGAGTGCAAGTTAGATAGCAGAACACTAGATCTCGTTGACTTCGGTACCTCTACATCAGTAAGTCCTATAAAATAGAGGGGCAAAGAACTCACTAGATAAGCTGTGCAAAAAATGTTTGAATTAACAGGGAGAACAATGATGTACTGCTTAGCGTTTCTGGCTTACAAGGTGATTTTCTGACTATATGTATATATGTGTAGTCTGCACATCCTGCTGTCATCCACATGATTTTCACAAAGGGGTACAGTTTCATTGCCCTTACCACAGATGTGGAGGTAGGTTAATTTGCAATGGTCAAGCTACTCCTAGGTGTGTGTGTGTGTGTGTGTGTGTGTGTGTGTGTGTGTGTGTGTGTGTGTGTGTGTGTGTGTGTGTATACATGTGTGCAGCATGTCTGTTTCTGTGTTTGCATGCATGCACGCATGTGTGTCTTGCAATTAATGGACTGGCATCTTATTTAGCATTGTTTCCTGCCTCATTTGTTGAGACAGGCTCCAACTCCCTGAACCAGATAAAGTGAATATTGAAAATTAATAATTAAACATTGAACTAATACAGAGAATGGACCATACCAAAGGAAACAATCTAAGGGCTTACAGTCAGGAGAGAATTGTAGAAAGGAGACTTGCATTGACACAGAGGAGATAGAAGTCATGGGAACAGAGAAAGCATAGAATTCCTTGCCATGGAAATAACTCAAATATCAGAATAGTATTTATCAGACTGAAGAAATAGGAGGAAAGAAATATGTGTATGTGTGCCTGTGTGTGAGTCTATGTTTATAACTGTGTTTCTGCAGGTAAAGCTTCTGAATAGTCAAGCCAGTTGTAATGCCAGGCTAAATGAAATAGTTAAAAATGTAATGTATTTTCTTCTTTTTCTTCTATTTTGTTCATCTGCAACCAGTGTTTCTCCCATGGCTAGAAAAAAATGTTTGTCTTTTGTCATTCTGAAAATCAAAGATAGGAAATGTCTCTCAAGTGTGTTGGATTTCTAGACATGCCATCTCATCTTGTTAATGTAACAAACAAAGAAGAAAGGCCAGGAACTGTCTTTCTGCTATGATATAATTGCTATAATGGCTGAAGAATGTAATGGCTTGCATATCAAAAACACACCAGGATGGAGCCAAGGGAAGGAAACATATGTAGATATATATTAACAGTTCCTGTTTTTGCAGGACTCATATGATTAACTGGGATAGCAACTTGTTTTCTCTAACAACAGGATGATGATGACATCATGGACACTTGGGGCTGGGGAGAAATAATAATAATATAATAAGTGTAAGTAATATAATAATATAATAAGTGTAAGTCCAAGGCCCTATCCCTGAATTCTGTCTCCTACAGGCTGTTGAGGGGAGTTCAATGCCTGGCATATAAGGCATTGTCAGACCCCACTCTGATGGATCTCCTGCATAAATGCAAACAAACAGCAAAAGAATTACGTGTCCTAAAGATTTAAATGTTGCCTGTGATATACATAGGACTTGCTGGAGAGACAGGTATGTATCCCAGAGACTATCCCTTCTCTGGACTAGGCTGCCCATCCATGTGAAGCAGAGTTCCTCACTAACAAAGTTCAAGCGTAACTTAGACAGCTGGATGAGGAACAGGAAATTCATTCCTGGTTTGGCACCTGTGTGTCTAATGGAAACAGGTAGCTTGTAAATGTTTCATTTCCCAGCCCCCTGTTTGTAACTGTTTCATCTCCCAAGCTCCTTCTTACACTTATCAAGGGTACCAGAACTTGTTTGGAATTTGGGATGCATAGCTAGGCTTAAAAAAGCCCTTGTGATCATTAACCTAGTAAACACTTATGAACCTAAGAACCTATAAGAGATGTTCATGCTGTCTTGTTTGTCTAAAACCAAGTGATTACAAGTTATTAGTTTATGTAAAGTGAGTATTTCAGTATTAAGATTCATGCAGGGAACTTAGATAAATGGAGGTCAGGTTTTTCTGTATGCATCCTGTCTATTTGTATTGTCTTTTATTTGATTTCTCTGTGTGTGCTAGCCTAAGTCTTGTTTAATCTGTATTTGCACTAGTTTCTTTATTATTTAGGTAAAGTTTGTTTATTCGTTTCTAACCTTTTGCAGATGCCACTTATTTATAAATGTATGTCCTGTTATTTATCTTAGAAGAGTGTAATCATTATTTACAATGTTGGCTAATAAGCTGTTTGGCACACATCTCCCACTGGACTGCTTAAGGCCTACTACTAGCAAATAAATATTAATTGGTGTATTTCGTATCTAAGTAGATTTAAGGGCAGCAGGTAACTGAAAGTCTTTGGCTTTTCTAGACTGGTGCCAGAAAGAAGGCTGTGGGTAATTGAAGAATTCTGCCAACCTTCACTGGGAGGTTTGTGTGTGTGTGTGTGTGTGTGTGTGTGTGTGTGTGTGTGTGTGTGTGTGTGTGTGTGTGTGTGTGTGTGTGTGTGTGTGTGTGTGTGTAAATACTTTCCAAAAAAGGCAGTTACAGTTGATAAAGGGGCACTGGAAGATGATATTTGGTTGACAGAGAGAGAGAAAGAGAGAGAACAGTGAAATGGGGGGAGGGGGCAGGGAATACTTGGCATAAGATTCAGTTCTCTAAACAGTCTGTGTACAGTCCATTTCTGTGTGGAAAATAGAAGCCCATAACCGGGAGTGCAGTGCATATTGCCTTTATGCTTTTGGGTCAGGTTACAGTTTGTGGATTAATAATTGAAACAGGGTTGTATGTACTTTCTTGCTATTACTTCACCGTTTTTTTGTTAGTGGAGGGATTCAAACTCCATCAGTGTTAGTCATCTTGATGTCAGTGGATGTCATCCTACCATCGAGTGTCACACTTGTGGCAGTGATGGATTTGTACTGTCATGTTAAGGGGCAGTGGTGCCAACTCCCTACCACATTTGGTGGCAGTGATGGCTGTTCACCATCACAGTGTGCTCCTGTGTGTGTGTGACAGAAGATATGAGAAAATGGTACACAGTCATACTCTCATACTGTTTACAAGGCAGCATCAGTTTATGGAGCATAATCATCGCACCAATACCCATCCTCATGGGGACATCCTTGTTCCAGATGGGCAAAACAACTCAGAACCAAGATGATTTACAGACACCAATCCAATTGTTAAGATTTACTTTAAAGGAAATGAGGATATCACTCTGTTTTATATGTAACAGAAGAGTATTCCAATGGTGGGGAAGTGCTGAGTAAAATAAATGCCCCTCCAACATGCCTTATTTATTTGTTGATGAAGATTCAAACCTTTAGTTTGAGTGTATGTGAAGCCTTTTGATTTGTGAAGGCATAGGATATCAAGGAGGGGTGGGTCCTTAACAGCACAGAATACTAATCATAATCACCTTGCAGGTGTATAAGAGACAGAGCATCAGTCCTATCTTGGTACCTGAGAATCCGTAGTCCAGTTATCTTTTAAGCTAGGAACCTACAGTGCCTTTCTAGCTGTGTGATGTTTTTGAAAAGATGCATAGTAAAAGGGCCACTATATTCTATAAATGGCTTCATCTGGACAGAGCATAGATAAATGATGATTTATTTTTCCAGTTGAGATGCCTTTAGATATTAATTGGGCTACACAGAGGATTTCCTGCCTACAGTTGCTAAGTAGTGATCATAGGATAGGGAAAAGATACCAAGATCTCTGACAACTATATCAGTCAGGAGTCGCCAGCTGTCTTCTCTGTGAGCAGCTATTGAGATTTGTTTAGCAAAGCTGACATTGCTATACTTCTTTGCATTTAGTTTAAGTCTATTTCTAATACATTTCTGATTTGTATGCTTTAGCCCTTTCTGCAGTACCATGGTATTGAATTCATACGACAACTCCCCAATTACAGTCATCAGCAAATTTAGCTAGCCATATGTCTGGGTTAGTGGTCTGGAGACCCAAGAAGTAGATGCTGATCAAAATGGGTTCCAGCACAGAGAACTGAGTGATGTCACAAGTTATATTTTTGCATTCTGAGATGGCACCTGCTACTTTAATTATGTTGGTTCTGTCTGCCATCCAGTTTGTTATCCATTTTACAGCATAAGGCTATATATTTATAACTGTAAGCTTATATATAATTCTAGTATGGGGAAATAGCTTTCCAGATGCAGGAATGGTGTATAAACTGTACAGCCACTATCTACAGCTCAAGTAACTTTCTTGAAAAAGTGTAATAAACAAGTATCTTATTACAGCTTTGAGCATACCTTATAAACTGTGATACATTGTACATCCAGTTCCATGCTGCTTTTTCTACTCATATGTACTTGTTTTCTGATACAATGTTTAAAATAAAATCCTTCACAAAATATGAATTTTCCTTAAATGATATCACTTAAAAGTTCATTGAAGTTTACCTCTGGGGATGCCAACATAGACAGTGATTGTGGGTGTGTCCAGAGATACCCATCTATTAAAGTCCATCGATCCATCCCCACACTATCATATGAGTGATGTCAGGAAAAGATATGGCAGAATTATGTTGGCATATCTTTAATTAAAAGATTGCGTATTTTATTAACCAACCACCATTTTAGTATGATAGATTAGAAAATACATTGCAGTGCTTAATTTACAAAGTGCCGCTATGAATATTAAAACTGCAAATTTAAGGAGACATGATCTGCCTTTAACAAAGAATATTTGTAAAGGTCTAGAGCAATAAGATTTTTTTATATATTAGAGCTTATTAACTCAAATGTATATATTCTGTGGCTTTGAAAATTAGGCTTGCTAGGCTGATAAGTCTGTAGTTCCCAGGATCTGAGGTGGGGACCCTTTACGGACTGACATGGTGACTGCCATTTTCCATACCTCAGGAACATACCCTTTGGCTGTGCTTAAGCTGAACTGTTTTAGGATTAGTTCAAAGTATTTGTTGCTGTTGATTAATCCCCTCTAAGACGAGCGTCTCACATCAATAATACCTACATGAGTCACCAGCAGGTGTTTGAACTGTTGCAGTGACTGTAGGGCCTCATGATGTCATGGATCTTGATACAGACAAGTCAGCTGTCACACTGCCTTTGTCCAACCTAGTGAGTATGGAGTCAGTGTGCATATTGATGGAGTTACCAATGTCCAGCCTAGACAGTACAGAGTCAGTGTGCATAATGATGGAGCTACCAATATCCAACCTGGTGAGTATAGAGTGAGTGTGCATAATGAAGAAGTTACCAATGTCCAGCCTAGTGAGTATAGAGTCAGTGTGCATAATGATGGAGTTACCAGTGTCCAGCCTAGTGAGTATAGAGTCAGTGTGCATAATGATAGAGTTACCAATTACTCAGGCATTTCTACTTGGGGAAACAGACTGAGTGGCAGTGGAAGGTCTGCAGTCTGCAAACTTATGTCTCATTGAGCTATGTATGGTGGGGTTGTGTTAGTGGATTGCTGCTGAGGGTCTTTTGTAAAAATTCTTGGAGGCTTGTGGAGAGATTTTCTTACATCCTCAGAATATGTTGGTTTAGTGTGATCTTGTGAAGGTATGGGAGAGTTTATGTGTTCCTCCTGACTACCTGTGTGACATACCTCTTAACTTTCTAGATTTTTGCAGAATGTCCAGACTTTTGGTCTTCTCCTCATAAAATGTGTGGTTTTCTGGCAAATCACTGAGGATTGAAGTCCCTAAATAATGGTACATTTGAGTATCAGACTTCATAGCCTTCAGACAATGCATGCTAATACAAAACCTGCTGTTTTAGCAACTATGTTTATAAGAGAAATACTTAAAATCTGTCTCTATGAGCCTTTGTCCCAATTATTTTAAATTATGTCCAGATTTCTTGCACTAAGAGATTAAGAGGTATGCTAAGTAAGTGTGAGGGTGGCCATCAGGATATATAGAGAATTGCACCTCACAAATTATTTAATGCTGGTCCAGTAGTGTTTGGTTGTCAGGGAGCATCAGGTACGTCCTGAACTGTCTCAGAATACCAAGTACAATGAGGTGGGCAGCAGACACAGGGCAGAGGTAGACTGTGCTATAATTTTTGAGAAGAGGGTTGAATTAGCATGGGCAGGACTGACATATTGATCTGATTTAGTCAGCAGGCACAGGAATTATCTTAGATGGATAAACCATGCTGTGAAAATGAACTTAATGAAGTGAAGATGTGCCAGCATTGATGCAACAACTACTTGAGCATACAGGGAAAAAAATTAGGAAATAATGTCTACTCCAAGAGTGGTACACATCTAGAGTTTAAACAATCCAAAACAGAACAGGAGCCCAACAGTAGCCAGCAGAAAAAGATGTGAATCCCAAAAAACACTTTCTTTTAACGTAAAGTCAATTTAATAAAAATTCTTCTCACGTTTTCGTCACTTTAAGTAAAGTAACTTCTTCAGACACACAGACAAACAGCAGTTACACAGTTTCTACAGCATTTAAACCATGTAGCATGAAGTCATGTGACTAAAAGCAGCAATGAATTAAAGGTGCAAAGCACAATAATTCAAACACTATTAAAGTAAGTCTTAAAACTTACATACTACCTCAAATAAAAAGTGTGTATGCAATCAGTATACAATATACAAAGATTATATTAATGTCATTAGTAAAAAGTTAAAAATACACTATTGTGTAAGATTTCTTAGTTTAAGCAAACATGAAATATTACAATTCTCATTCAAACCAGGCAAGCAGAAAGCATTAAGTGCTAACTGCCATTCTAGTTCTCTTACCTCTAATAGTACTGAATATGGGCCACCTCTAATGTCAGGAAATACCTGATCAATAGCTTGGAACGTGAAACTATGTCCACCATTTAGTGAAACATGTTTTGCTAAAGCATTTTCTGTTTTATTTTTGCTGATCGCATAAGAGTGTTCGTAAATTCTCTCACGAAGCTTCCTGTCCGTTTTCCCTATATAGAAAGCCAGACATAAGGTACAGGAAGCTAAGTAAACAACACTCCTGGACTCACAATTCAACTTATGGTTGATGTAAAATGTACATGTGTTCAATACTCTAAAATAATTACCTGTTTTTATGTATTTACACATCCTACATGCTCCACACATATAGGTTCCAGTAAGTCTAGAAGTAAGTTTAGTGCTTTTAATTTCAAAAAAACTTTTTAAATTGGTACCTGGCCTTGGCAAGAGGCAACGCATAGCACATACACTGGCTCAGTAGGAACCCTGGGAATGATACCCCTCTCTGACTCACTCATATAATAACAGGGATGCCTAAAATGACATAACCTGCTCTCAAACATGTACAGGGAGTGTAATATGTGCATCCGACAGAGGCAGCCCTGCAGCACCACCTGAGGCATGATTGCCATGTGTTAAGCAATGTAACACCATGTAGTATATGCAAACCTGATGACCCTGACTAACATCCTACCCTCACCAAGCATGATGCCACAATATGAAGATGAGATGATCAATTGCAATAACTGGCTGACGTATTGCTGTTAGTCAAAGGGGATCCAATGTGTGCCAGCCTGGGATGACATGCTGAGCATGACATGATGCTCCACCTGCTAGGGGTGGTGTGCACCTATCAGTCCTGGCCCTATGGATACTGGCAAAGGCTGTTGTTACCCACAGCGTGCCTTGAATAGGTAAGGCTCAAAACACAAACCCACCTCCATAGGTATCACAAGGGATAAGAACCTAGATGTAATGCTACCCAATGCCAGAAGTCTAAACAGCAAGATGCATGCAGTCTAAACTACCCCACAGTGGAGAATGTTGATATCTATCCTGTAACAGAAAACTGGGTCAAGGCTCACAACAACACCCTAACGCTACCAGGTTACACCTCATACTGTGCTGTACAGCCTCAAAACATGGAACAAGCTACAAAAGGAGGGTGACTAGCAATAATTGTCAAGGATAACCACACCCCCATGTTGGTACCACAACAAGAAGCAGCATGGACTAGCCATGGTCAAGTAACAGTGGCTAAAACTGCCTCCCAGTTTATAGCCTGCTACAGACTACCGTCACAACACCAGGAACTGCACCTGGCCTATGTTGGAATACATGAATATATCAAGCCCTCCAAACCACATTATAGTGGGTGACTGAAAATACCCAAACATAGACTGGGAGCATTATTCTAGCTCCAACACCCTAGGACAAATGTTCCTAGAATCTATAAACCAAAATGCTCAGGAACAACGTACCACTCCTACAAGAGGGGTAAGCATACTGGATGTGATAATCAGCAACACGGCTATTAATAGGACGTGCTGGAGGGATAGATTCATCACCCAAAGACTCCCTATGCTGTGGAACAAAATCCCGGTACATGTGAGGCAGAGCACCTCGCTGGCCTTGTTCAAGAGAAATCTTGACCAATGGATGGGAGATACAGGATATACCCAGGGATTACCTCAGTGTCACTGCTCGACAGAGGCACAGCAAAATAATGGGTATAGTTCCCCATACTAAAGGGGTGGCGTAAGCCACAAAACGATGGGCTAGGCTTGTAAATGCCCTCGGGCAGATAGCCTAGTATGAACCTATGAACCTATGAACCTATGAACATGGGTACTGGATGGCAAGATGAGAAGTGTATCCCTCACTGGTAAGATCAGACCATAGAGTAATCACACCGGATATACACATCCTGACCCCAGTCCTTGGCCAGAAAACCACAGTGAAAAACATGTGTAAAGCAAATGTTGCACTCCTCCAAACTGATGTGGAATCCATTAAAGGCCCTGTGCAGGTGCAAAATATGGGCCACACCTCAGAACCTGTTATACAGGCATTCCATGAACACTGCCAGGAATGCATGGATTATGCAATCCCAAATAAAACCAAGACACAATGCCATACATGCAGGCATCTGGCATGGTGGACCCCAGCCATTACCAAACCATGCAAGAGAATGAGGAAGCTACTACATGATAGAGCAAACCTAAAAAGGGAAGTAATCTCTAATCAGTAGAATGGCAATAAAATATGTCCACTCATACAATCCACTAAGGACAGCTACAGCAAGTTGAATCTGTGAATCTTGAGGCAATGTTACACCTGCCCCATGTACACAGACAACCCTCACCTCCCCCCAAGAAATACAAATATATGTGAGAGATGCAACCATTTATCCAAACCGGAGGCTGAGCTCTCTCAACTCAGTACTGTCAAAACTAGTCAGGAGGAGAAGGTAACCACACACACCACAAACCCAGTCTCACATAGACCTATCACAACTGCAAACCAAAGACATAAACACAGAAAAACATTCCTGGAGTCTCTAATTACAAACACACCACATCAACAGAGGCCTCTAAAGCAGACACCCAAGCAACCACTACCTCCAAACATAGCACATGCAACACATAGTACACAAAGCTGGTGTGTCAAACAGTCACAGGCCAGAAGGAGAAACAACATGCCTGATACAGTTGTAATAGGTGACTCCATAGTCAGACACACTGCTGTCCCGCTCACCAGACTGAACAAGGGAAAGGTTACAGTAAGCTGCCTGTAGGCTGCTACAATACACCACACAACACAAGTATGCAGGTCACCCCAAAGAAAGTAGAAATATGATGCAGTCATTGTCCATGCTGGCGTGAATGACCTGAGATGTACCTCCCTGGACTACATGAAAAGAGACATAGATGAGCTCTCCGATTATGTAGTCCAGGCCGGTATGACACTGACCTTGTGCAGCATCCTACCCTCACCAAGAATGATGCCACAGTACAAACACAGAATGATCAGCTTTAACAAGTGGCACAATTACTGGTGTCATTCCAAGGGGATCCAGTGTCTGTCTGCTTGGGATGTCATGCTTGACAAGCCACGCTGCTGTGCCAGAGATGGCTTGCACCTGTTACCCCTGGGCGTCTGGATATTGGATAAGGCTCTTGCCACCTCTATAGAGCCTTTTGTAGGCAAGGCTGAAAAGACTAACCCACCTCCCTAGAAAACATAAGTGGAAATAAACATAAGGGTAATGCTGCCCAATGCCAGATGTGTAAACCTCAACATGCATGCTCCCGAGGCCCTCCCCAGTATGGAGAACATTGATGTCTGTGCAGTGACAGACACCTGCAGCAAGGCTCCTGACAGCACACCAGCACTACCAGGTTATACCCCATATCATGCGTTATGGCCCCAAAACCTGGACCAAAACATAAAAGGAGGGGGAGTATCCATATTCAGCACAGATACCCACACGTCCAGGTAACTGACAATGCACGAAGCATCGGAGACCACCCATGTGCAACTAACCATAGGCAAAACTGCTGTACAGTCTGTAGCATGCTACAGACCACACTCTCACAAACAGGAACCCCACTCAGCCTTCCTGAAGACACTGGACAGTATGAATGTCTCACCAAATACCAAACAAGGTACTCACAAATTACTACATAGGTGGTAATCCATTATGTATGGAAGGAGTAATCAGGGACCTAGGGACACAAGTGAACAGTAACCTGCCATGTGACACTCACATTGCCAACGTGGCTAGGAAGACCGTCTATATTGGCCACCTTATCATGAAAGGATTCACATCTACGTCAACAGAGGTCATTGTGCCCCTATACTGTTCTCTTATCAGGCCCATAATTTAGTACAATGCCTCATTTGGGATGTACCTTACCCGACACCTGCAGCTGTTAGAAAGACCTCAAAGGTACCTCACCAAGAAGATAAAGGGTCTCAAATATATGTCATATGCTGCCTGGCTGTAGACACCCCAGCTGTATGCAGTCACATACTGCCTACGCAGAGGCGTTGTATGCCTGTTGTACAAGGCCATGTCCAACACAGGATTAATGGACATGCTCCACCCCAGAAAACTCAAATCCATCGGAGCTGTGAGAGTGAGAGATGTCAACCTTAACACATAATGAAATAGGATGTGCTGGAGGGACAGATACATAACCCAGAGGCTCCCTACACCCTGGAACAGAATCCCACTCCATGTTAGGCAGAGCCTCTCACTGACTCTCTTCAACAGGAATCTTGCCAAGTGGATGGGTGATCGTAGATGTACACTGGGGGTCTTCACTGTGCCACATCCAGACAGAGGCACAGTAAAGTAAATCCTAAATGGCCATAATATTCACATAGCAAGGGGTGGCAAAAGCCACACACACTCTAGCTAGGCTTATAAATGCCCTAGGGTGGATAGCCTAGTATGAACCTATGAACCTATGAAGATACAAATTGTACAGGACACTAAGGACAATCACAAGGCTTTCTTAACTGATGGTAGGAACCTTGTTGGGAATTCACAGATATGCTCTGAATCACTCACATATTACAAACAACATACCAAACACACACACACATATTGCCAACATCCAACCTGACAGGTGCAGTGCAAACCCCCCCCCCCCCCAAAATGCCAAATATCTATCCCAGCAGAGTGCTGGCCCCCTGACATTGCAGATGCTCAGGTAACAGCCAGCATCTACAAAGCAAAACACACAGCATCAATGGTACGAGATGGTGTCCTGGGCTGAGTCCAACATGGACTCCAAGAAGAATGGAATGCCAAATAACACTACTGCTCAATGTCAGCCTTACCACAGGATATGTACCCAAAGAGCAGTGTACAACAACAGTGGTCCTTCTCCACAAAGGTGTTGCCTGAATGGATACTGCAAACTACCACCCCAGAATCCTGACAAGCTTGGTCTGCAAAGCTATGGAAAGGATCAGCATGTACCTCAGACATAAAGATATTGGGGACCTACTGACACTGGACCCTACCCAGTGTGGCTTTCTTAAGTGCAGATCCTGCCCCTTAAACATGTTTGACTAATTTGAAACAGTCATTAAGGTCATTGATGAGGGGAATGTGGTCCACACAGCCTAGCTGGACCTTGCAAAGGCTTCCATACAATACCCCACGTGTTCATTATAGATAAGCTCACCAGCTTAAATATAAACCCTATGTCAGTAGAGGGGTTGCAAACCAGACCAAGGACAGAACTGACATGGTCAGAAATGCTGCAGCCATGTCAGACTACAAACCCGATACAACTGGCATCCCACAAGGCTCGCTCCTGGGACCACCCTTGTTTGGTATATATGTCCCATAGGTACAGGCCAACATGGAAGGACTGTGTCTGAACAAGTTTGCAGAGGACTACAAACTGGCCACCATATCTGACCCTCCAGCTGACACAAGCATCCCACAAAAGGGCCACATAGAAACAGACAACTGGTGCCATAGCCATGTCAGCAAGCTAATTGCAGAAAAGTGTATAGTCAACCCCTGTGGATATACAGTAAGTGCCCACCAATTACCACATAGGTGTTAACCCATGAAGTACTTAAGATGTAATAAGAGACCTGGGGACACAGGTTGATAGATATCTTGCATTGGACAAGCATGTGGCTGTAGTGGTTACAGAAACATACCATATACCCACCTAATCATGAAGGTAGTCATATCTAGATCAGGGGAGGTCATTGTGGCTCTGCAGTCATCCTTCGTCAGCGTCACAATTGACTACAATGGCCCCTGTGGGATGTACCTCAGCAGACACCTCCATCAACTGGAAAGACCCCAAAAGTACCTCACCAGGAGTATCAAAGAGCTTGAACAGATGCCATGTGTTGCCTGATTAAACAAACTGCAGCTCCACACACTGCCATACTGCCCGCCCAGAGGCAAGCTGTGCCTGATGTAAATCAATGAACATGCTGCACCTTGTACAATCTGAATGGCAGTGAGCTATGCACATGAGAGACCTGAACCCCAGCACTGACATACATAGGACAAGCTGTACTGAATGATCCATAACACAGAAGCCACCCCCACTCTTGAGTAAACTCCCAGTACAGGTTAGCCAGAGAGTCACTCATCGACTCTCCTCAAGAGGAATCTTGATGAGTGGATGGAAGATGGTAGGTTTACCCTGGGTATCACTGTTATGTCACGGGTAGACAGAGGCACAGTATACTAACCATGACATATGTCATGGCAAACTCCAGTTACAATGTGTGTCAAAGGACAAACACACTCTCTGATTAGCATTAGAAATGGCCTAGGACACATCGCTAGTGTTTGCCAATGTCCACCTATGTTGTGGAATACACTACCAATGTTGGACAAGCCTGGTTTAAGTAGTCCATATCTGAACATAATGCAACATGGTCATATGTGCACAACTGGCCCCTAACCAGTCTGTTGTGCTCACTATGAAAAATTAAAGCAGTGATAGGACTAAAGCCCAGGATACTGTCCACCACAGTAAAAGTACTGAACCAGTACACTATATGGTACTACAGTGTTAGGTCACTATGAAAGGATGTTGACAACTGTATGCAAAGTATCCCATGCAAACCCTGCAGGCACAGTATAATCCCTGTTGTGTTCAGACACAAAGCAGTTGGCCAGTAAGTACACAACATGACACCCAACACACAACCATAAACGTGCGATATTGTTGAAGTTCACACTCATCCACAAATGTGGTGGACTGCAGAGTTCAACATATGGAAAGCTCACACTGGGCATGCTTGCACACTTTGATAAATGAGACATATGTCAGACAACATGCCATGGAAAGCCTGAACTGGGCATGCTCACACACTTAGGCCATATCTCAGTTTAGCAGTTGGCCACACATATCTGGTATTTGTACGTGTTATTCCAGGAACCAACCACATTACAGCAATCTGCCCAGTGCACATAGTTAAATGGCTACAGAGACATAAGTGATATAGTGGATCCCTCTCATATTCAAACATCTTCCACAGATACACAAGTTGTTCATAGAAACAGGGAATGCTATGGCAATAAAGACCTGCAAACAGTCTGTCAGCAACAAATATTGTGCATCTGACAATTAAACATATGGGTGTAGAGGTCAATACTAGGCTGTTTGCCCTAGGGAATGAAAGCTTAGCCAGAGTGTGCTTGGCGTCTGCCTCTCCAGTACAGTAGGCTACTGTGCCACTGTAAAGTAGGTCACATAAGGCACCGTTTGAGGCTAGTGTGCTGTGCCTCCGTCAAGCAGGGACACAGTGGAGATCCCAGGGGTTGAATTTGCTATGCCACATCCATGTGGCTGATGTGTTCTGGAAGAAGGTTGGTGAGGACCTCTAACAGTAAGTGTGCATCAATAACAGACTGAGGGAAGCCTTATCTGCAGTGTCTGGACAATTTCACTGTCAACACTTTGTCGTGATGATTATGGGGGATTGAAGTGTTGTTCCAGTACTGTTCAGAGATGTCCTCCCTCTGTGGGCTACTGCTCTGCAATGTATTAGCTCACTCCCTCTGTTGGACAGCTCATATATGGCTGGTGTACACCTGACAGGTGTCCTGTTGTGGAGGAGTCATGGGTATATTTGGGATAGCATGATCAATGCAAACATTCCACATGCTCATAGAATGCAATTGTCAAGGATTATGCAGAGTGGCCTGTATACTTCCCCAGCATGGGTCCTTTGAAGTCTTCCACCCCAGTCTTCACAAGTGCAAAGTCTGCTTTTGATAAATACACTTTGTGTGCAGTGACAACTTTGCCTGGGGGTGGGAATGGGATATGGATGTCCAGGGAAAGGTGGGTATGGTCAGATATCAGCAATGGTGGTCTACCTCTGGTGTGGAACAGTGAGTACCCATGTTGCAGATGGTCAGGTGCAATATGTATTCCCCCTTGTGGTTATGGTGAGTGGTCCTGCCATAGCACATGGACTCACAAATTGTAGTGGCTGTAGGGTAATGTTGTAGAGGCCTGAGTAGTTCCCACACACAATATACCTGTACCTGACGTTAACAACTGGAATGGTGTATGTGAACACCTTCATATCTTGGCACTGTTCCCAGAGAAGCAAAGTGTGTGTCCTGGATGTGGGATGGGTGGTCTGAACTGGTTGTGTTGTGTGTTACAGGTCCTGTGGTCATAAAGCATGGTATAAAGCATAACCTGCCAGTGCTGATGTGCATATCTGACCCTGAAGTATGTGGCTGCAAATGCATATATATGCTGTCCCCCACCTGACAGGTAGTAATAGATGTACATACCTCTGTATAAATAATGATATCAGCACCCTATAAATACTGCAGGTGCAGAGCAGATGACCAGTAATTAGAATAGTGCGCTCTGCTAATGCGTCTTCCTCAAGTGTCATAATATAGTTAGGTAGGGGGTTGAATCCTGCAAATGCTCAGTGTGTGGGTGTGGGTGAGCAGGGTTGGTGTGTGTGCAATTCTGTGTGAGAGAAATGTCTCCTTTTGGCAACTAGGAGAACACACTACAGGATGCACATTCCCCTTTCTAAACACTGATGATGTCAGCACCCTATAAGTACAGCAGGAGAAGGAAAGCCTCCCAGTAATGCGAATAGCACACTCCGCTAATGCGTCCGTCTTGAGTGTAATAACATAGTTAGGTAGGGGTTTGAATCCTGCAAATGCTCAGTGTGTGTGTTTGGATGAGGGGGGTAGTGTGTGTGCAATTCTGTGTGAGAGAAATGTCCCTTTTGGCAACTAGTAGAACACACTACATGATGCACATTCCCCTTTCTAAACACTGATGATGTCAGCACCCTATAAGTACAGCCGGAGAAGAGAAACCTCCCAGTAATGCAAATAGCATGCTCGGCTACTGCGTCTTATACTAATGTCATAACATAGTTAGGTAGGGGTTTGAATC
Source organism: Protopterus annectens (assembly GCF_019279795.1). Taxonomy (NCBI): domain Eukaryota; kingdom Metazoa; phylum Chordata; order Ceratodontiformes; family Protopteridae; genus Protopterus; species Protopterus annectens. Next base: position 906,452,893 of record NC_056730.1, read on the forward strand.
TTGAAAATGGCAAATGTGTGTGTGGGGGGGGTGGAAGTAGGGTGTGTGCAAGTACATGTGTGAGAGGACTGACCCTTTTGGCAACCAGTACATCACACCAGCTGCTGCATATTCCAATCTCTACACAGAGATGATGTCAGCACCCTACAAGTACAGCAGAAGAGGGCAATTCTTCCAGTAATGCAAATAGCACGCTCTGCTACTGCATCTCTCACTACTGTCATAGCACAGTTAGTTATGGCTTTGAATTCCACCACAAATGCCATGTGTGTTTTTGTCACACAGAATGCCCATGTGTATGGGTTGTTGTTCACAATAATGCATGACATCGATTAAACCAGTAATGGCAATGCACACTTATGATGTATGTGTGTGCCAAATACACATATATACCTGTGACCTTCAATAGTTCCCATGTCTGACGCCTGCCACATGTGAATACATGGTATTTGCACTGGATAACATTATGACTGTGGTTTTCTGTGCAGGTGCTGCATGTGGTATGTGTATATACAGTGTGAGTTGTATATGGTATCATCCTAGCAGCGAGGGATACACATCTGGTCTGGGGCATATAGTCTACATGTTGTTGATGAACAGATGCTGCATGTTTTCACCTGTTGTGGGAGTGATAACAAGTTGTTCCATAGCAATGCAGTGACTACATGCTAGGAACCTTTCAGCTAGGGTGTTGTAGCTGCAGTAATTCATCAGCACTCAGTAATACTTCAGCATTCTTGGTGAGGGTATGATGCCAACCAGGGTCAGGGTCATACCAGCCTGTGCCATATGCTCAGAGAGCCCTTCTATGTTCCCTATCATGTAGTCCAGGGAGGTACATCACAGGTCAGCCATAGTGGCACGGACAATGACTGAGTCATATGTGTCCATGCCTCTGACTGACCTGTATGCTTGTTATGTGGTGGACCATAGTGCCCCACGGGCATATCACTGTGACCTTCACCTTGTCCAGCCTGGTGAGCGGGACCTCACTGTACCAGACAATAAAGGTACCTAACACAACTGTAGCAGGTGTGTTGTCTAGCCGTACAGGCTGTGACTGTTTGGCACACAGGATTTGTGTGCTATGTGTTGCACATGCTGTGTTCCGGCTTAAAGTATGCCTGTGTGCCAGCTGCAGAGGTGTCTGCTGCTCAGGCAGGATGCTATTCTGAGGCTCCAAGAATGCCCCAGTGTGTTCATGTGTTTGGATTGCTGTCAGTGTAGGTCTGGTATTGTAGTCACTGTAGTATTTCATGCCACCTGACAGGTTATGCCAGTACTGGGTTCAGAGTGCTTAGTCCCCAGTTTGGCTATGTGGTTGCATCTCACACATGTGTTGTACGCCCATGTGTAGGGGAGAGGGTTGACTGTGTACATGTGGCAGCTGTGACATTGCCACATGACTCACATATTCCACAACTGTACCATAGAGGTGACTGACAAGTGACCTTTGCACATGCTACCATAGTATTGTGATTGCCATGGTGATTAACAGCACATAGGGCCAATGGGGAACAAGGTACAGAAGGTGAGTATGTGAGGGTGTAGTGCCTGTGATTAGTTAGCACTGGCATATATGACTGCTCACATGGTCGAAAGCCAGGTAAGTCATATGCAATGTGTCACAGGCAATGTACATGCGAACAGGACAAACAGTGATGTTCTGTCAAGTGAGACATGGACATACATATCGTAAGCTATGCAGATGTCACTAGGAATCCACAGAAGCTCCGTAAATCTGCATTGCAGGTGGAATCAGTGTTCCAGGGTAACTGCAAGCAAACATGCATGCAAACAAAGCTACAGTAAGCAGGGCTGCATGTAGTCCATTGTACAACAAACAAGCTGTACCACTTCCAGTAGGTAACAGTGCAAATATGCAGGCACTATACACATGTACATGGAAATACACAGGTCAGATGGCCAGGGTCCAGTCTCAGCGCACACAAGTGTACAGACCATGTACCGTCAGGATGTACAATAACCGGATGGAAACCCAAGTGCTCATACCTGCAGTAATACACATGTCAAATAGACACTGAGCCTTCACTCAGTGGTTCCATACTTTGTAGGATGTATGCTACCTGTCCTGCCACCACAGTATCTCTGACATTTATGGGGACTCTCCCTCCTGTGAAAGTTAGTTTTGTGTGTTGGGGCTGTCTAGCATGGTATGAGATGTGAGCTTGCAGTGCTAGGGTGCGCCTGTGTGTCCTGTACCAGTCGTGTAGTACTGCACACATATCAACATCCTCAAACATCCGCATTGCAGAGTCCAGTGTGGGCAACATGCCACTTTCAGTTTACATGTCCATCATTGCGTATCAATACTTTCATTACCTTATCCCCTGTGCTACCTATGTATGTGGCCTTCTGTTGACACCCTTACCACCAGTATGAAAACATGTGCAGATGATACACTATGGTACTTACCATGGGTGTAGAAAACAGTACAAGACAATCATACCCTTACTGCATCAGGCATGCTGGGATATACCCACAATTATATCAGCACACTGTACTGTTAACAACATGATACTATTACTACACGTCTATGTAGTCATCCTGTGCATCAGCAACATGTTAACCTGTACCTGCACTGATGTTACAGATTGCAGGAGGTGGCACAGTTTCATCACATGCACAGGGTGTGAACTTGGTATGCCTGAGTCTGCCACTGATACCACCAATTGACATGTATGTGTATGTGTGTTGGTGAGGGACAGCAGTACAAGGTGGGGCAATGTTGATGCAGTGTGTGCATGTATGCGGTAGCCCTAGGTGTTGCCAATTCGCATGTTTGTATGGATGCACACAGTTCCACCTCATGGCTGCCATATACCAGTGTTTTTGGACAGCCACAGACTGTACCTGCCAGGTCATACAGATCAGTGTCTCTGGCCACGGACATGGTACCTGTGCCTTGCAGGGGTGCTACGGACCATATCCAGTACTAATCCAGACTGGGTACTGTCATCAGAAGCAGTCAGCACACTGATTCAGCTCCAAAGCACCTCCTCACTCTGGGGGTTTGTATCGAGGTACTGTATGGGGTACATCATCAACTACTGTGATCTGACCAAAAACTAATCGCCCAGGATATACATATCCCACCTCCACCACCAGCACAAACGACTACAGTGAATAACATTTCAAAAGCAAACTTTACACTTCTTAAGACTGAGATGGTATCCTTTAAGCCCACTGGGCCAGTGGAAGCCAAAACCCACAATGCTGACTCCTTCACAAATGATTTCTATGGACATCTCTGAGAATGCATGAATCATGCAATCCCATATAAGACCAAGACACTTTCCACAAAGGGAAAGCATCCTGTCTGGTGGACCCCAGCCATAAACAGATTGTATAACAAAAGATGGAAGCTACTGCAAGACAGAGCATAATTCCATAAAGGGAAGGCATGTCTAATCAGCACTAGTAAAGAGCTATGTTCTGTCATACAAACATCCATGGGCAACTTTGAGAGGGAAATCACCTTGGACACTACAGATAACCACAAGGCCTTCTTCAGTTATGTTAGAAACCTGGTCAGAAACCCTCCAATATGCTCATAGTTAGTACACAACAACAAATAATTCACTGAACCCACAGATATTGGCAACATTGTGGCAGACAGGTTCAGTGCAATTTTCCCCCCTCCCTCTCCCCCAAATGAAGACATACTTATCCCAGCTGAATGTAACCTCCCTGTCATCACAGATGTCCAGGTGAGAGCCGCCCTCAGAAAAACATAAAACACAGCATCACTGGGACCTGATGGTATCCCCAGTTGCATGCTACATGAACTCCAAGAGGAGCTAAACCCGCATATAGAAGTGCTATTTAACACTAGCCTGACTGCAGGATATGTACCTGTACACTGGCGTACAGCAGCAGTGGTTCCACTCCACAAAGGAGGCACCTCTACATACCAATACAATACAACACAATACAATACAATACAATACAATACAATACAATATGCTATTGCCCCTGGGACTACAGCAGCATACTGTTCTGCTACCCTGACCATTGTGACACATGTGATGTGATGGTACCTGCTCCTGTCAAACAGTTACACAGGGTGACTCATATGGCATATTACCTATCTGACTAACATTCAGCAGGGGTATGTGTGACATGTACTCATGGGGAGACTTGCTTCTTAACGCTGTGTGGTTTATTGCAGGGGTGTTAATTGTGATTGCACATACCAATTTCATGTGGAATGGATTATATGTGGTTATAGGGTAGGGTGAAGAAAATTTAATTAACAACTTCAAATACCAATACATATGCTGTACATTTCTACTAGCTGCAGATATATACACACTACAGTTCTGCCTACAGTTTCCTATGTGATAACTACTTCAGGTTGGTGATAGGAATGTTACTGCTACATCAATATACATTTCATTTTTATTCATACACATTCATATCTGGCTCTGTTCAGCTACATCATCCTGCTACATTTGCTTTATATAGCTATAGACAACTGTGGATGTTTGGTATTTCAGACAAGCATAATATCTGCATATTGCAGACTGAGAGCAACATATCCAGATTTTGGGACACACATTCCAGCTGAGGTACCGTTTTCAGCACATGTTACTGTTTGGTTCTGCCTGTCACATTTATTTCATTCTGTACTGACTGCAATATACTGTATTCAGGAGTTATTACTACTTTATTGGTGGATTCATACCTCTTTCTCACACTCTCTCACTTGTTTTATTTTTACAATTCAGGATGGTATTTAATTCTAGGCTTTATTGACATGTTTTACCTGTAGTTATAACAATCCTTTCCAACAGTCTCACTTCTGTCATGTTTCTGTATTTCAACAGGGATATATTTCACATGTGTTTTACTCAGCTTCTGCAGCTGTACTTTTCAGCCTGCTGCAGGTTATGTACTATTATATTACAGGTGGGACATCTTTATTTCAGACTTGTTTCATTTTTATGTTTGGATTACAGGCTGCATCACACTTTTGTAATCAAGCAATACTTGCAAACCCTGTTACACTGTTACTTGCACATTTTATTAATTAGTGACTACACTGCACTCTTTTGCTAATTGTCATACTTATATATTTATTTACAGTTACAGAGAGAGAATTACTGACCTGCCTGGTGCTGTCATACTTATATATTTATTTACAGTTACAGAGAGAGAATTACTGACCTGCCTGTTGGTGCACCCATGCCAGCCTATCGCCATAGGCTCGACGGTTCGCAGAACGGACACCTGCAGCTGTAATATAAATAAAGTAATATTGGAATACACATCTCCATAATATCAGCTAGGTCCATTTCTTTCATAAATAATTACATGTAACTTACTCAGTAGTGGGGCGTTGGGCATTTGCCGGGCCTCCTGGATCCAATGGTTCAGTTGGTCCTGCTTCTGTCTCTTCAGGTCCGCATGGTGGTGACGGACTTGCTCACCAGTCCTTGGTATTACTGTGGCACTGGTGAGATCATGAGCCAACCGGTCCCACGCCTCAGCCCTATAAGCTCCTCAAAGGACCTGGCCCTGCATGAGTTGGGCCTCGTGATTATGGACGAGGAGCCAGCCAAACCATATATTTCGACTCCTCAATGCCCCACCTCTGTGCTCGGAAACAACTACCCTCACCTACACCTGACATCCTGGCTGCAAGTCGGTTCTACAATCGGTTATGCTCTGTATTCCCACCTATGGGGCTTATATATGCCATTTTTCCCGCACTTATCTGTGATTGGCCATTTTGGAATTGTATCAGCTTCACAAAACCTGCTTTGTCATGCTCCTCTTCCTATTCATTCCTATATATATGCTATTACTGCATTTCTAAGTGCAGCTGTCATGGCTTAGTGGTTCAGTACTTTGACTATGGTGCATGGTATCCTGGGTTCGAACCTGGCCATTGCTTTTTATATTTTATGTCTGTCTACACAGGCTAGGAGGTGTGTCTGTGTAAAGGCAGTTTTGATACAGCTTGCTCAACGTTGCCCGTCGGTTAGCTTGTTGGCGCGGTGAGCAGCTCCGCGCAAAGGGATCACGCTGGTTTACGCGTGGTTTGGCTGTCAGCACTCATATTACGCTCAGCTCAGCTACGGGCACACAGTTTCAGTGTGTTAAAACGCTGCTCAACCCCAGGCACTCATTTTACACCTGTTAAACCACTGCTCACCTACGGGCATTCATTTTAAACCTGTTAAAACACTGCTCACCTACAGGCAGATGTACTCAACTTGTTAGACTGTAGCTCAGCTATAGGCACATCTGACATTTTTTTTTTTTTATTATCTCACATTTCTTCAAAATACATGGCCCATTTCATTACATTTTACATAAAATATAATTTTATATGTGTACATATATGTCAGGGACTTGTTTCGTGCTTATTTCACTAAAAATAAAAATTGATGTTGTGGGGGCTCGAACCATGACTGCCTCCTCTTCAGCCGATGTCTCTACCGCTACGCTATTGCTTCTTGGCTTACTTTGCATATTTAGTTCTTATATGCTTTTCCACTGACTGCTAACTGTGGCTAAGCGCCGGGCACACCCGCGCAAATGAGCGCACTCATGGGCAAACATCTTTACAACTTAAAAAAAATATATAAGATGTTCATTTATACATTTTATGTTCATAGTCTGTGGGGGCATGTGTTGTGTTGTGTTTATTCACATTTACACGGACTCTGTCGTGGGGGTTTACTTTCGGGACTTTTACTCTTCTGGGGGCGTGTCCGTTTGCAGGGATCGCCCTACGGACACGCCCCCTACTGTCTTCCACGGACCATGTTAGCCTTAGGTGTGATTCAGCATGCCCTCATGCATATGCATGACATGCTGACGTCACACCGTTTAACTGCAGCCTCCGTGTAAGCCTTGTAACTCTTACACGGAGGCTTTGTGAATCCTGCCCATTGTGTTTTGCACCTTTAATTCATTGCTGCTATTAGTCACATGACTTCATGCTACATGGTTTAAATGCTGTAGAAACTGTGTAACTGCTGTTTGTCTGTGTGTCTGAAGAAGTTACTTTACTTAAAGTGACAAAAACGTGAGAAGAATTTTTATTAAATTGACTTTACGTTAAAAGAAAGTGTTTTTTGGGATTAACATCTTTTTCTGCTGGCTACTGTTGGGCTCCTGTTCTGTTTTGGATTGTTTGTTTCTTCCACCCAGTTTATTTGTTTGTTCCACATCTAGAGTTTGGTATAGTATAATAACAATAGTATGAGGACAGAAGAAGTAGTATAAAGTAAACACAGGAAAATCTGAAAGCTGTGTACAACTATAGTTTGTACAGAACACAGTTGCATAAGTAAGAGACCTATGTGCAAATTCCATATAATAAAAATAGAATAAGAACTAAACAGACAACAAAAATGACATACTGTATACTGTAGAATAGCAGGCTCAGATGCCAACAATGCCAAAAATGGTGGGTGCCTCAGATGCCAAACACTACACACTTCAAGGCTCTATTACCACCAATACAATAGATAGAGTTTGATTCAGATGCCACAAAACACACTACCAGCCTGTCTGAATAGAGCTCCTCAGACTGGGCCTGTTAATGTTTATCTTTTTCTTAAGTATGCTCTGTCATACATTGATTGAATGTTCACAGCAGCAGGCAGCAGCAGCAAATATCGAGCACAGCAGGGGAGCTGTAAAGCTGCTTTTAATATATATATTTAATTAGTAAAGTTAACTAAACTTTCTGCTTCTGCCAGTCACAGCCAAGCCAAGAAGGAGCAGGTAAGTGCTACAAGTTCAAGTTATACTTTAGTGCAGAGTCCGGCAACAACTGGTATGGCTATGTTCAAGAACATGCTATAAGGTTTGTTGGCTGGAAAGGGGGTGTTATGCTTAACTGTTCACCTTCAGAATGAGACATTTTCAATCAATGCAAGTTACAAATAATGTCAAAAGGTTTGTTTATTCAAAATGTAAAGTGCCACAAATATGCCTTGCTCGTTTAAGAGTTTACAATGCATGTGCCTTATGGGTAAGACAATTTTTCTCTCTTCTATATGAAATACAGCATAAATTCTTAATTACTTAAACTATTCCATGATCCATACAGACAATTTAGATGGCCCCTTATGACATTTTAAAGCATAAATTCATGACAAATGAAGATACTCTAATGATACTCTTAATTATCTACAGTGCATTTTTGCATTCTCATCTCCCGATCTTGTCATTCATCACGTTCTTGAAAAGATGAAATTTATGTTTATATGCATGTGAACACATATAAGATTATATACAAAAACATTTTCACCTTCCTCAGTCAATATGTGACATTAGCAAAACCTGCTGGAGAGACAGGTTTGTCTCCCAGAGGCTGCCTTGTCTCTGGAATTGATTTCCCATACACGTCAAACAGAGCACCACACTGACCTTCTTCAAGTGCAACCTTGATAAGTGGATGGGAAACCACAAATTCATCCCAGGGGTTCCACCTGTGTCCCTCACTTGACAGGGGTGACAGGTGCTGACTGAGGTTTCTTATTGGATATAAACTCTTGGCTAGGCTTGTAAGAGCCCTAGGGCCATTAACCTAGTAACCTCCTATGATCCTATGAACACTGTTTTGCAGACAACAAAATGTAAAGACAAGTGTATGTTCAAACACGTGCCTTCTTGCATACAATAACAACACCAGATACAACAAAGCGTGCTTGCTGTTAAATTGTCAATAGCTGACTAAAATGTCTTTCCAAGTTTTTAATTTCACTCATCATTCCAACAAGGGTTTACTATCAAAATGTCAACATTCATATGGTCTAACGTTCATTTGATCGACACATATGGTCGACACATGAATATTAAGGCATTCATTTGGTCGACAGACAGTGCATTCGAATTTCTGTAGACATTATGTTGACAACAGGCAAGGATTTACCCTTGTCAGCACTGTTGTGTGATCTCAGAGTTGTAATATATAAGTAGCAGGCGGTGGGGGGGTGCAGCCCCCCATCAAAAATATTAGTGTTAGTTTGCAGGTGTTTGTCGACCATTTAAACTTTGACATTTGAATTTCGGTATTTTGACCATTGAATGTAATGATTTCGACCAAATGAACGTTGACCATATGAATTATGACATTTTGATAGTAAACCAACAAGATAATGTTTGTTTAGCACTTCCACTGTTTCCAGTTCCATTCACAGAGCTAGGGAGGGCTACGTTTATATGAATTCTGAGTATTTGGCTTTGACTGTGTATCATTAAAGCCTTATATGCAAATGTATTATAGCAGCAGAACTAGGGATTTGTATCAAAGGAGGTGGCGCTGGCATTTGTATATGCTTCAAACAATCACCTACAAACGGTGAAGGCTGTATCAAACAGCAAAGAGGGAAATAAGGGTTGAAAGATACAAATTTGGTGTGTCTTTCAGTCTGGGAAAGTTTTCTTTTCAAACCTTTATGTAATCATCCAGCACCAAGTATAAAGAATAAACACGAACATAATACCATGCATTAAAAAATACACCTGCATCCCTCTGTAGGCTTCAGTGATTAATTTGTATGGAGCACATTCTTAAAATATACCAGAAAAATGCAACATGGAAATGAAACAGAGGTTGCTGATAAAGCTTTCAGATGCTTATCCAAGTAAATTAGTGCCGTAATAATACATTATATTGCTGTATTACATAACAGTGCCCTGACAGGTGTGATAAGCCAGGTTATACACCTTCAGAAGGCTTCCATTTTTAATATGAATCTAAATGTAGGAGAATAATTGGATTTATCTCAGCTGTTTTGACCACTTGTTGAGTATAATATTTGGTGGAGCAGCTACCATATTTAATTAAAAGAAAAGTGAGCATGGATGGAAAGGTTTTATTTTATTTTGAATTTGTTAATGGGTGGGGCACTGATCCCATTGGGTCTAGTTCAGTCTCAGGTTGGGGATAAACACAATAGATACATGACATTATGTAAAGAGTGAATTAAAAAATATACATATATTATATACAAGGAGAATATCCAAATTAGCTTGAGTTTATAAATGCAATAGATAAATGACTTATACAAAATGGATGACAAAACACAAAATATACATGCATTATTGACAGAGTGAAACTGAAAATTAGAATTAGCATGCTATAAGAATCACAATAAAAAGTAGAATCAGAGCAAGATACGTAGAAGGAAGAAGAGTAGGAAGAGTTTATGTTATATGACCAAAGAGGTAGCAGTTTCTTTTTCCTACAATTTTGAAATGTACTTTTATTTCTGATTGGAAAATGGGTAAGAAGAATGATCTTTCAGAAAATAAGGGAGAGATTTCCCACAATTTGGGACTGAGAAAGCATGGTCTGTGCAACAGTGCAGCAGTAAACATTTGCAGTTCAGTGCTGTTGACCTGGTCTTGGAATACACGTTGCTGCTCGTGTGTTTGCTAAAGAAACTTACCATTCCAGTTATCACTTGTCAACCTTCCCTAGTGAATGAGATGTCTGGTTCCCCTAAGAATGCTTCTCTGTATACTGGAAAAATATTCGTTGAGCTTAAGAGAGTTTGGGGGTTTACCTGTGGCCTGACTGTATGCACATCTTAAGTTTGAAATGGTTGGCAACATATTCATAATGCAGTCTTTGCAGTATCAATAATCCAAAGTGGAAAATGAAGTGTGTTACAAGCCACTTGTAAAATGATTTTTAATATACTCATTTCTATCATTATCATCATCTGTACCACTTTACATGCCCAGCATGCTACAGAGGTAGCAGTTGTTCAGCCTACAATGGCATAAAAACACTTCCCTTAAAGTTGGAATGGAGATAGCCTCATATTTTGTCTGTTCTTCAGTTTGCGTTTGAGTTGATATCCCACAATTCCACTGGAGTTGGTGGGGTTACATAATCATATATGCAAATTTTATGTTAATCAGGATACAGATTTTTGGCCATTTGTACCTATTTTTCATGGGCCTTTGTCCAACTTTTTTATGATTTCAAGTTGAGAGGTATGCTCTGGACTACCTGTTTGAGTGGGGAAGGAATAACAGCCTCAGGGTCATATATTAGCAAATGTGTGGTAGTGATATTACCTTGGATCTTTTCCAAGGTTAGATACTCCCCGGGATTCATGAAACGTGCGCCAGACGCAGGCGTAGCGTAGGCGGTATAACGCCAAACATGGCCGCCAAGCAATTCAGGTACGATCCAATTCCACGTGCACTATCAGCATACACCAGATCTGCGCAGCCCTCAGCTTAGGTATGCTAATCACCCCATGTGCTGTGCCGCACCATGCAAATGAAGGAACATAGTGATTCATAAAGTGGTGCAGGCATAGAGTAAGCCCACAGAAATGTAAACCAAAAAACACTGTTTACATTTTTCCAAACAGAACATCGGAGCTATGAAAGCGGACCAGACTCGTGTATTACAAAGTTAACATATGCCAATGGCTAAATATACAGCCAATGGCATAAGAAAAGATGCACAACACCTAAAAAACAACATTTAATGTCATGTCCACAGTAACGCAAAGTATAACCACAGGGCATGTGTGCGCAAACGGGAACACAAAGAAAATATATACAAATGTCATAAAATTGCAATGTAATACAAATCATGATTTCACCATAATACTCAATGGTATGCATGGTACACCGCAACCAAGCTGCAAGGGTTGCTAAGGGTCTGTGACAGTGTTCGGCGCAATAACTAGGAATTAATAGTCAATGCCATGCAAATAAGGCAGGTAATAGCGAATCGCAAATGTCCCGCCAGACTAAGGATGTACCATACGGCGCAGCGCTACAACACTGAGGAGTGGCTTAGAGGTATACATGACATCAGCAGTGGGGTGTGCCACCGTAGCTGTAAGCACATTGGAGCAATGCAAATACAGCCTGGCCATTGCTAAGCAAAGCCGCAGGACAGGGGTGGGGAGGTAGGTATAGTATCGTTTAGCTGAGAGCACATATGGTGCCCGAAAGCACATGTGTACGGGGAGGAAAACGTGCCCAAAACCCAGTAAGTGGACGCACGCGCCGCGCACCATAGCTCAAACAGGAAGGTCAAGGGAAGAAAATAAGGAAATGCCGCAGTAGGGTAATTGGAGTACAACTGAGCAATTAACACCTATTAACTCACAGCGGGCAATTGATGGCAGCTGACAAGTCTGCTCGCAGAAACCTGCAAAACAGGATAGGGGAGGTGTCGGATTGCAAAGAAAAGAGAACTGTCATAGCAGAGCAAAGCAAACCTGCAGTAGACCGGCTATAGAACACATTATGCAAGATAAGCCAGGTGTAGGAAAGTACAAATGAAAGCAGGCTGCTGGATGCATGCCAGAAAATGGGAGGTGAAATGTGAAGAAATGTAAAGGGAAGGGCAAGAGGTAATCCACGGCAGCCAAATGTAATTCAACACCAAAGGCACCACAATAGTAGTTCCTGCCGTAAAACACATAAGATACCCTGTAGCTATGATCATACATACACACCCTATGACATCATCGGTGTTCACAGCACAATAGTATAAAGCGTGAAAGCACCCCACACACACCTGTGTATTCCCAAACACTGCACCATATGTGTAAACATACGGGGAACTTTTACAATGTACATGTTGGGAGCTGCCATAGCTGTGATTCATCACCATGTGTCAGAGACTGACGGTGTTGTGGAGGATGATGCTGACAACCACCGCAGGCCCTGGAGGAGGAGAACAGACCAAGAGTAACCTACCAGGGGCTACATGATCTGGAGATAGTAGAGCGTTACAGTGTGGACAGGGACATCTTACAGCAAATAGTTGAGCTGTGCCAGCCATGCCTGAGATCCAGAAACAACAGTGGGAAACCCATCCCAGTGGACACGAAGGCATGTGTAAGCTTGCGAATACTAGCCACAGGTACCTTTCAAAGGCCAACTGGAGATATAATGGGGATCTCACAGGCATCAGCATCCATGGTACTACACCAGTTCTTGGATGCCATGTTACCACACGCCAATGAGCGTATATACTTCCGCTGAACTCAGGAGGAGTTGGCCAGCAATATGCGTCTCTTCCACCATGTGGCACACTACCCGGAGGTACTGGGTGCGATAGACTGCACTCACATACATATCAAGTCACACCCGGTGAGCATGGTAGGCACTACATAAACCGCAAGGGATACCACTCCATCAACTGCCAGGTCATGTGCAATGCCCAGGGCATTATCATGGATGTGTGTGCTGGCAGCCCTGGAAGCTACCATGACTCCCACATCTGGCATGCCTCACAGCTGTATCAGGTATTTGTCAGGGGGGACATCCCACATGGCCACCTTGTGGGGGATGCTGGCTATGCACTGGAGCCGTGGATGATGACTCCCATCAGAAATGCACACACACCCATGCAAGAACGCCATAATGAGGCACACGCACAAACCAGAATCATCATAGAGCGTGTGTTCGGGATGCTGAAATCACGGTTACGTTGCTTGGACATATCTGGTGGAGCCTTGCAGTACTCTCCAGGCACGTGTGCCCACATCCTCATAGTATGTGCCATGCTACATAATATGATCCTGTGGAAACAGCTGCAGCAGGGACAAAATGGTGAAGGCCCTCACAGCCCACCACAATTGCCAAGGCCATCACAGGCACAGAGGGATCCAGACCACAAACACCCTGTGCCAGCCCCAGTAGGCAGACGGAGGCGTGCCCAATATGCCTATGCCTTGGCAAAGAGGGAACATATAGCACATACTCTGACACTGTAGGTCCCTACAGACTGACACACCTCTCCACCTGCACACACAGTAAAATGGATGGCTCACACACACACGACCACCTGTAAATTGTAATGTATAGGTGGCCTACTGTGTGAATTCTACATAGGCAGCCCTCCACCATTGTACACACAACAGCTATTGGAACAAGGAATGTCAACACCTGAACAGTACACGCACCTATCAGCATATGTTGGTACTGTGTGTATAGGTTCCTAGGTGCATTGGTAGGTACACGCCCGATTGTCAGAGGCCATTCATCAATCAAGGCAAACAGTGTCTGCTGTCACCACCACATTGTGTAACCAACTGTCGCTCAGTGGAGCAGAGCCAATTGCGTGATCCATCTGTGTAATCACTGTTCCCCACACACTCTGCGTGGATTCCCTGGTGCATTAATGAGGGGCTTCATATAATGTAATCGTGGATGTAGTAGCGAAGCATGGGGTGTACCCATGACAGATATCTGTCACCCCAGCATGCTCCACCTACGGTTGTGTGAAAGTGTAGCACATTATAGTGTGTGGCTCACTGTGATATACATACCCAATGCTGGAGCACATCATTTAAACATCACTTGGACATACCATTAATAGGTCTCATCCATATGTAAACTAACTGAGTTACCCATTTGATCACAGTATGGAGTATCAGCCGTAGTACAGTCCACATACAAAACGCCATAACACGTGTACAAATCCCAGATGCCCAAGTGGTAAATGCAGTGACTGTCGTGCATGTTCCTGGTCCCACGTCCTGCAAGGGATGTAACTTAATCCTGAAGGCACAAATAATGCATGTTGGATGCAGGTCATCAGATCATGTTTAGCACATGTTAATGGGAATATGTGTTGCCCAGTGCTGGTAAGCATCATTTAAATATGACTATACGGATATGCGCAAAACAAGGCTAAGTTTCTCTGAATATCGCGCAGAACACGGTCAACGATGTCCAGAACAGGTGAAACCAGCATTATTCACCCCTGTACTAATAGTGCCTGCTCTGAAGGGTAAAATGACCACTGCCAGGAGTAGAACATGCAATCATGTACACAATCACCTAACACTAAGCTACCCAAGATGTACCAGCGGCAGGTGTGTAATGTGACAGGTTCAAACACAAATGTGCAGAGTCCAGGTAACAGTATACACTGACATGTACACAATGAAAGGTGTATTCTGCCTGTCACTCTCTCTGTTTTATATATATATATATATATATATATATATATATATATATACACATAATAGAGATAGAAAGGGTGATAGAGAGATATATGTTGATATATACGGATTCACCTATATCTGCAAATATGTAGATAGGTCAACGACATGTATACAACCATGGTGGTACAAATAAATATGGAATGTGTCACATACCGACACGCGTAATCCGGAACACTAGAACTGCATGTAATATTATCACAATATTAAGGGATATTTAGTTATCGCTGCTGGTGTTGCGGTCCACGTAGGTACTGTTATTCAACTGTGTTTGTGATTGCCGTAGTCTGTGTATGTGTGTGTTGAGGGTGCCGTGTGCATTTCTGTGGGACTGTAATGTGTGTGTGTGTGTTTGCATCGTGTGTCTGTTAGTGCTAACTCAGAGGTAGATCATTACGATAGGTGTGGTTATAGTTGGCCATAGGCACACGGTTACCACCTGTCCCACTTTAAGAGGGACAGCCCCTCCCTGGGCAGTTGTGTCCTGACAAAAAATATTAAAAAGGGCAAATGTCCGAGATTGTAGGACATAATTATGTCCCATATATTATGTAATAGTTGCATTAAGTAGTTATGCCTGTATCTAAAAAACGTAAATGTTACATGAAACATGATAAGTAGCTACAGTGCTACAAGAATAAGTATGTATTCAGGATAAAAGTATGTTACATGCATTCTAAAGACATGCTTCTGGAGCATTTCTCCCCGGGCCTCCGCTGAAAACAGGATCTGTGGAACCTAGTCAGACATTCCCGGTCAACAAATGTTAAAATAAAATAAAAAAAATAAATAAATAAATAAAATTAAAAAAAAGTATGTGCTATCCTGTGTACTGACCGTGGGTATGTGTCGGCCTGTAAACACCGATGTGTATCCTGCAAATGTCCCACTATTGCATTTGAAAAGGTGGCAACCCATGCCGAAGAGGTTCAGTCACCAACACATCTGCAATGAGTGCAAATATCTGTGACAGAAATACATGGGACAGCTGTCATTTAGTAACATTCCTTTACATATCGCTGTATTTCCGGAGGTATGGATGTATCACCCTCACCTGCATACTATATAGAAACCAATTAACATCGGCCCAATGTCTAAGCCCGTAACAACCATAGTTTCAGTCTACTAACTGATAGGTCTTCAATTAGGGAAGGAGCCCACACACATATATGGAATAAGTAGAAATGCAGTCCCCACAAACCTGTATATGCTATGTACACCCACCTACATCTCCCACACATGAAACAATAGCAATACAGACTGTAATAACATCACAAACATCCACTCACTCAATTTTATTTTATTTATTTTATTTTACATTTGTTGACCGGGCTAGTCTAGCTGGAGATATTTCCATTTTCAGTAGAGGCCGGGAAAAGCTCCAGATACTTAATAATAATATAGAAAAAAAGCAATCAGAGGCAATGCCACATACATTAGGAAGGAATTAACGTAACATTTTAAAGTAAACCATCGGGTTAAAAATGTGGAAGATAACATTTACATAACATTTGTTGGCAGAGTAGTAATGTAAAGGAAGAGAGAGAAGATAGGTTATAGGCTAATAGTAGAATATTAGTCAGGGTTACAGCAAGGGCATAACCATTGTAGTTTTAGGTGATTTTTAAGATTAAGTTTGAAGAGGGAAAAGAGGAAATAGAGGTTAGGTTGGGTGGCAGCATGTTCCATTGCTTACCTGTGGTGGTGGAGAATAAGGAGTCACCAGCTAAGTTGTTAGATTTGGGTATATAAGCTAGGAGTTTATTAGAGGCGTAGGGAATGAAGATTATTATAGGGTGTTATAAGATTGTTTAGTGTAGGTGTGTTGTTAGGAAGGTAGAAGATTTTGTGAGCAGTAGTTAGTTGAGAGAGTAGCAGCGCATTTTGCAGTTCAAGCCAGTCTAGCTGATGTAGGTTAATGCAGTGATGGGTTCTGTAGGGCTTACCAGTTACAAACCTTGCAATACTGTTGTAGGCTTTGGTAAGTTTGTTGAGATTGTTTTGCTTTAAATTGGTGTAAATGGGAGAAGCATAGAGGAGGGTAGAGAGTAAATGAGAGTGGGCAACGGTAGTTCTTGCTTTTGGGGTGAGGAAGGGTCTTATCCTATACAAGGAGCCTAATTTTCTGTTAACGGACTTAATGGTGTTATTAATATGATTGTCAAAAGTGAGTTTATTGTCTATTGTAACTCCTAATAACTTACAGGTCAGATCAGGTGATATAAGGGTTCCATTACTAGCTAGGATGGAGAAGTGTATGGGAGGTGTCTTGTTGTTAGGAGTAATCAGAAGTAATTTGGTTTTGGCATTCAAGAGTAAGCACCGGTTTTGGAACCAAGTTTCTACTATGGAGAAGACAGTTTGGCTTACAGATTTCAGCTCAGGAAGAGACTTTGCAGAACAGATGATAGTAGAATCATCAGCATACTGTATGCAGGTGGATTGAGGAATAGCTACATGAAGATCATTTATGAACAGAGAGAAGAGAAGGGGTCCTAAAATAGAGCCTTGAGGAACTCCTAGTAAAACAGGGAGATATGAAGACAAGTGATTTTGCCACAAAACAGCTTGTTTTCGGTTGCTGAGGTAAGACTTAAACCAAAGGATAGAATTAGAATACAGAGAGAGGGATTGTAGGGTATTTATAAGTAGGGAGTGATTGACCATGTCAAAGGCTTTTGACAGGTCAATGAAGAGTGCAGATGAGAGGTAGTTATTGTTCGGTTGGTGTTAATAGTATTGGTGAAAGATAGAAGGGCAGTGGTGGTGCTGTGAAAGGGTCTAAAGCCATGTTGGCAGCTGGCCAGGATGTTATTTTTAGTAAGGTAATCTATTAGCTGATGATGGATACATTTCTCCATGATCTTAGCTAAGGGTGAGAGTAGTGCTATGGGCCTATAGTTGGAGTACTCATTAGAGTTGCCTCCTTTATGTAAGGGAATGATGTGTGAGATTTTCCAAAGATTAGGATAGTGCTTTCAGAAATGGTACAGTTAATGAGAATAGCTACAGGATGAGCAATTGCTCTGGATGCAAGTTGAAGGTATTCAGCTGGAAGGTTGTCATCAGAGGGTGTACAGGGTTTTAGCTTGTGAATTAGTTTCTGGATAAAGGAGATTGAGATGGGTTTTATCTTGAAAGTAGGAAGATTGTCATGTTGGGAATTAGGTAGGTTAGTGTTTGTAGAAGTTAGATTTGTGGCCAGGGTTTGAATGGTCTCTGTAAAGTAGGTATTGAAGGCATTGGCAATTTCTAGATTGTTTTGTTATCTGACTCTAGGGGTGGAGGGTACTAGAATGGCCGGGCTGAAGAAGGTTATTAATGGCAGTCCAAAATTTTGTGGATTCATAGTGTGAGACTGTTGAAGTTTACTGTAATAGGCTTGTTTGTCAGAGAGTATGGCTTTTTTAGTAGTATTACGTAATTGTCTAAAGTTCAGGTGTTCTGAGACATCTCTAGTTGCTCTCCATTTAGCCCAGGATTTGTTTCTTATAAGTATTTTCTGTTTTGTGTCTTTTGAGAGCCAGGGAGCAGATTTGAACTTTATCCTGATAGATCTTTTGGGTGCATGGGTATCAAGTATTGTTAAGAATTTGTGGTTAAAGTAGCTGACAGCTTCGTCTAGTGGGAGGATTTTTAGGGGGTTCCAGTTGCAGGCATTTAGTTCCATTTGAAATAGGTCAGGATTAAAATGTTTTTTGGTTCTGGCAGTAATAAACTTGGAGGTTTGTTTATGTCGTTTTATGCCTGATGATATCATTGGGCAAATGGTCGCTGATATCATCTGGCAGGGTTCCTACTTGATAATTTTCTCTTTGTTTATTAACTAGAATCCAGTCTAGGATGGTCTCTTTGTTGTTAGGTTTGTTGATTCTAGTAGTGGTGGTAATAGTTTGTTTAAAGTTATGTAGGTTGATGTAAGAAGAGGGATTATCATTGTTGATACTATACCAGTCAGTGTTGAGGTCTCCTAGAATAATAGTTTCTTGTGGGTAGGTTGAGGAAATCCAGGACAGGGTATCTTCTATATTAGTAATGTTATGGCCAGGGGATAGGTAGATGCAGAATATATATATAGCTTTGTTGGAGTTGATTTGAAATTTAGAGATCAAGATTTCAGCTGAGTTATCTTGGGTTGGGGTATGGGGTAGAGTGCCTATAAGAAGATTGTTTTTAAAGAGTAAGGCCACTCCACCTCCTTTACGTTTTAATCTGTCATTTCTTAGTATGTTATATCCTGGTGGGGTAATTTCATTGTCAGATGTTGTAGGTTTTAACCAAGTTTCTGTGAGGCAGAAAATATCAAATGAGTAAGTACTGAGAAGGGCATGGAGATGAGTTATTGTATTATTTAAGCTTCGAATGTTAAGATGTCCAATTTTTAAGGAGTTAGGAAAATTAAGTAGGGTATCAGGGGAGTTGGGTGGAGAATGTGTAGTAGATGAAAAGTTAGGTTTAGGTGGGCCAGGGTTAGGGTGGATGTCACCAGCTTGTAAGGAGGAATATTTGAGAGCAAGTATGTGGCTGTGATTCAGGATGGGTGGGATTTTTAATTTTTTTGCTACAAGGTGATTCAGTTTTATGGGAGTAAGTCTGTGATATTTAGCTTGTAGGTAGTTAGAGGTGGAGGTGATATTGATGTGGGCTTGGGCTAGTGAGTTGTTAAGGGTAAGTGTTTGTTTTGTGAGTAGTTATGCAAGTAGAGGTTTTTTGTTTCAAATAAAGTGATTAGATAAGTGGTGGTAAGGACTACTGCAAATGAAGTTAAGAGTATAGCCGTTAGTAGGGTGTGTCTGGAAATAGTTATCATGATTCAATGTGAGTAGAGGTATTAGATTTGGAGCTAGAATATAAATAGGCAAAATATCAAAAGTAGAGATACTTGGTGTGAGGTTATGTCACAGTGCCTGAAGTGGAAAGGAGTACAGAGCAGGTGACCCTGTGGAGGGAAAGAGAGTATTTGAGAGCAGATGTTGGGATTCTATGTGAAGTGGTAAAGGTTAGTTTATGAGGTAGAGTATAGTAGAGATTGGAGAGTAGGAAGTGAAAGCTGTGTTAAGTTAGGTTAGTGGAAGTGGTAAAGTATACATGCAAATGGAATGTAAGAGATAGGAACTAATACTAGGTAGGGTAAGAACTAAGAATGTAGTGGAGTGAGTATGAGATCTACAGTGGAAATGTGAGGTGGAGTAAGCTATTGCTGGATGGGTGTGTTTGGATAAGAGTAATTGGTGTCAAGTTGTAATTGGGTGTTAGAAAAGAGGGTGTGGTCATAGAAGTATAAGGGTAGGACCACTGGGGTTGGTGGGAATTGGGGTAGGGTAGGGGAGCGGAGTGAGCCCGCAGGGCGAACGGAGCGGTAGAAACAGAGAAAGAAAAGAGCAGGAGGGAAACAATCAGTCAAGATATAAGAGAGACTAAGTAGTGTAAGTATGGAAGGGTGACTTAGTGAAGTCTGGGAGAGAGTAAGGATACTCTGAGTTACAATTCTGGAGGGCAGAACAAACTGCAAGGGGAAGTATGTACCTAAAAGAATATATTAGTATTACAGTCTGAAAGAGCTAACAGTTGGTACAGAATTGGACAGGAGAAAACTAGAGCGTTGGATGCTGGTAAGCCGCTGGCAGACACGAGGCAGGGCCCTATCCTAGACCACTTACAAACACCACACAAAAGTTTGCAAGATAGAGGTGTAAATACATACAGCAGTCTTTAGGCAGACTTTAAGTGTGCTTCAGAAGGTTTGTTAGGGTCCAAAAACGCCGTGATAGCTTCAAAAGTTGGGAGATTCACAGGGCAGGAACCACGCCAGGTGAGCAAAGGCACACACACAGCAACAAAGGACAGGCTGATATCTAAGGATTAAAAAGGTAATACTGTTAGGTGCTAGATTAAATATTCATTATGTAAGTTTAAATCTAGTTTTATAGTAGGGGTATAACAGTTGGGAAAAAAAGGAACAAAAAGCGAGAAGAAGGGAGACAGCTTGAGTAGGCTTATCCAGGAGAGTGCAAGAGAGGAGAGTAGGAGTATAGAGGGAGACTAAGAGAGGTGGAAAGCGGAGTGGTAGTGGAGAAAGGAATAGAAAGAAAACAATATGTAGGATATAGCAGGAGGAGAGAATCTCAGAAATGTAGGCTCAAATAACCCTAGATAAACATTGTGATAAAGTGCAAGTAGGAAAACAATATAGCTGAGTATTAAAAGTAAGGCAACAAGCTACAATATATCCAAGAAGGCAGCAAGCAATTCAAGCAAATTACAATCTTATAGTGAGGGTTAAACCTCAGCGTTAACAACTAATGTAGCTAGGTAATGGTTGTAATTTAAAAACCACTCAAGGTTATCACAAGTAAAACCGCTTCATGAGGTTACAACCTGGTATAAAAATACAAAGTAATATAACATAACAGGAGAATGTATAACTGGATCAAGAAAATGAAATAGTAGTACAGGTAGTATAAGGCTGGCTACCTTGTAAAGCTCAGTTTACCTCATGAATGTAAATCGGAAAGACAGGAATTCATGTATCACAATAGAAACAAAAAAGTAGCGACTGCAATTGTAACCATAATCTCAGTAATATATCAAATGTAGTTCATGAATATCACCAGAAAAAACTAGTGTTAAGGTAATGCACTTAAAACAAAGTAAAAAAAGTAGCGACTGCAATTGTAACCATAATCTCAGTAATATATCAAATGTAGTTCATGAATATCACCAGAAAAAAACTAGAGTTAAGGTAATGCACTTAAAACAAAGAGTAGCGACTGCACTTGTAACCACAATCGACTACAGTTGAAACCACAATCACTAAATATTAAGGTAATACACATTAAACAAAGAGTAGCGACTGCAGTGTATCCACATTCGCAATCATATACCCTGATTGACACAGGCAATAACTAGGTAAAAGCGGTATATATATAAGGCAATGAAAGATACAGTAGCGACTAGGGATTAGACCATAGTCACAATATTATCGCTAGTGTAACGTACTATTATGGCCATGAAAAACAGGACTCTAGGTAACCAGCTTAAAACAAAAGGTAGTGACTGTGTTTATAGCCTAAATTATCATACTGTGGCATACGCAACTGCATATAGAAATATAAGCGTAGCTGTAGATACAAAGACACAGAAACGATTAGATACAGGAATACATGTGTCACAATGGAAACAAAAAAGTAGCGACTACAATTCTAACTATTATCTCAATATTATATCATGACCTGTGACACTTACATTGATACAAGGTGATCAGGGATGTAGACACTCGCCTGTGAGCAAGCCAGCAGCTCGTTTGGGGGCAGAAGATGTGCTGGGAAGGTGAATTTTAAAAAGGCTCCACTCACAATTGGGACGCTATATAGATGTCAGGGCGGAAAAAGAGGAGTAAGGAGCGGGGAGGGCAGTGATTCCGAGAAGGTAAGTGGTGGGAGAGGGGCGGAGCCAGCTAAGAGGGCAGTCGTACAATGAGGTAGGGAAAAAGATAGTACAGGTAGAGATATGCAGACAGGTTAATGGGACCAAGCGTATGGATATGAGATCTACCTAGACAAGCCTAGGTAATTATATGTAGGTACAGGTAGAATGTGGTGACCCCAAAGTGTAAGGTAGTACAATCTGGGCTTCTTAGAGGGAGATTTAGGAAGTTCAGAAGAGACCAAATTAGGAGGCAAATATAGAAACGAGAAAGTGTAAAGGATGAGGAATAGAAAAAAGGTAGTAGTAATAGAAACAGAGAAAGAAAAGAGCAGGAGTGGAAACAATCAGTCAAGATATAAGAGAGACTAAGTAGTGTAAGTATGGAAGGGTGAGTTAGTGAAGTCTGGGGAGAGAGTAAGGGGATACTCTGAGTTACAATTCTGGAGGGCAGAACAAACTGCAAGGGGAAGTATGTACCTAAAAGAATATATTAGTATTACAGTCTGAAAGAGCTAACAGTTGGTACAGAATTGGACAGGAGAAAACTAGAGCATTGGATGCTGGTAAGCCGCTGGCAGACACGAGGCAGGGCCCTATCCTAGACCACTTACAAACACCACACAAAAGTTTGCAAGATAGAGGTGTAAATACATACAGCAGTCTTTAGGCAGACTTTAAGTGTGCTTCAGAAGGTTTGTTAGGGTCCAAAAACGCCGTGATAGCTTCAAAAGTTGGGAGATTCACAGGGCAGGAACCACGCCAGGTGAGCAAAGGCACACACACAGCAACAAAGGACAGGCTGATATAGCAGTCTTTAGGCAGACTTTAAGTGTGCTTCAGAAGGTTTGTTAGGGTCCAAAACGCCGTGGATAGCTTCAAAAGTTGGGAGATTCACAGGGCAGGAACCACGCCAGGTGAGCAAAGGCACACACACAGCAACAAAGGACAGGCTGATATAGCAGTCTTTAAGCAGACTTTAAGTGTGCTTCAAAAGGTTTGTTAGGGTCCAAAAACGCCGTGATAGCTTCAAAAGTTGGGAGATTCACAGGGCAGGAACCACGCCAGGTGAGCAAAGGCACACACACAGCAACAAAGGACAGGCTGATATAGCAGTCTTTAGGCAGACTTTAAGTGTGCTTCAGAAGGTTTGTTAGGGTCCAAAAACGCCGTGATAGCTTCAAAAGTTGGGAGATTCACAGGGCAGGAACCACGCCAGGTGAGCAAAGGCACACACACAGCAACAAAGGACAGGCTGATATAGCAGTCTTTAGGCAGACTTTAAGTGTGCTTCAGAAGGTTTGTTAGGGTCCAAAACGCCGTGATAGCTTCAAAAGTTGGGAGATTCACAGGGCAGGAACCACGCCAGGTGAGCAAAGGCACACACACAGCAACAAAGGACAGGCTGATATAGCAGTCTTTAGGCAGACTTTAAGTGTGCTTCAGAAGGTTTGTTAGGGTCCAAAAACGCCGTGATAGCTTCAAAAGTTGGGAGATTCACAGGGCAGGAACCACGCCAGGTGAGCAAAGGCACACACACAGCAACAAAGGACAGGCTGATATAGCAGTCTTTAGGCAGACTTTAAGTGTGCTTCAGAAGGTTTGTTAGGGTCCAAAACGCCGTGATAGCTTCAAAAGTTGGGAGATTCACAGGGCAGGAACCACGCCAGGTGAGCAAAGGCACACACACAGCAACAAAGGACAGGCTGATATAGCAGTCTTTAGGCAGACTTTAAGTGTGCTTCAGAAGGTTTGTTAGGGTCCAAAAACGCGTGATAGCTTCAAAAGTTGGGAGATTCACAGGGCAGGAACCACGCCAGGTGAGCAAAGGCACACACACAGCAACAAAGGACAGGCTGATATAGCAGTCTTTAGGCAGACTTTAAGTGTGCTTCAGAAGGTTTGTTAGGGTCCAAAACGCCGTGATAGCTTCAAAAGTTGGGAGATTCACAGGGCAGGAACCACGCCAGGTGAGCAAAGGCACACACACAGCAACAAAGGACAGGCTGATATAGCAGTCTTTAGGCAGACTTTAAGTGTGCTTCAGAAGGTTTGTTAGGGTCCAAAACGCGTGTTAGCTTCAAAAGTTGGGAGATTCACAGGGCAGGAACCACGCCAGGTGAGCAAAGGCACACACACAGCAACAAAGGACAGGCTGATATAGCAGTCTTTAGGCAGACTTTAAGTGTGCTTCAGAAGGTTTGTTAGGGTCCAAAAACGCCGTGATAGCTTCAAAAGTTGGGAGATTCACAGGGCAGGAACCACGCCAGGTGAGCAAAGGCACACACACAGCAACAAAGGACAGGCTGATATAGCAGTCTTTAGGCAGACTTTAAGTGTGCTTCAGAAGGTTTGTTAGGGTCCAAAAGCCGTGATAGCTTCAAAGTTGGGAGATTCACAGGGCAGGAACCACGCCAGGTGAGCAAAGGCACACACACAGCAACAAAGGACAGGCTGATATAGCAGTCTTTAGGCAGACTTTAAGTGTGCTTCAGAAGGTTTGTTAGGGTCCAAAAACGCCGTGATAGCTTCAAAAGTTGGGAGATTCACAGGGCAGGAACCACGCCAGGTGAGCAAAGGCACACACACAGCAACAAAGGACAGGCTGATATATTGATACAAGGTGATCAGGGATGTAGACACTCACCTGTGAGCAAGCCAGCAGCTCGTTTGGGGGCAGAAGATGTGCGCTGGGGAAGGTGAATTTTAAAAATTACAATTACATCTGCAGAAGCGTTAACATACCTTGTGAGAGACACATTTGTAAAGGTGCCATGTGAAATCGTAGCTGTTGTATAATGCAACAGACGGCAATGTTACAGGTTTTGTTTGCAATAGTCCCTTATCAGATGGTTGAGATGACAGGTACACTCACATGTAGAACCACATACTCTAGCCGTCACACACAATCCACGGGGGACATGAATCCAAAATATCCGTGTCTCTACAAATAGCAGTTGCAATTCCACACAACAAAACACATACAGGCCGTCTCCCCGAAGGTAGGGCAAAAGGGCAACGCCCAAGTGGAGAATTCAATTATACCCCACTGTTGCCACGTAATTGGCGAATGAAGTAGCTGCACAGCTGATGTGCATGTAATAATTTACTCAGGAAAAGCAATTGGCGGCAGGAAACCACATGTTACAGGTATCGACGTATATAAGGATGACTTGCCAGACATTCAAACCGTATGCTCATACCATAGAACTGTTTAAACAGTAAAGGTGTAAGAGAGATATTTACGAAAGTTCGGAATGCTAACAAGGTATGTAGAACACTCAGTATGTTAGTGTATGTATAGCCTGTTTTGTATTAATTAAAAGTGTCTGCAATGCATAAAGTGGGAAAAGGTATTATGTAGTGATGTCTTGCTGAGCATAGTAAAGCTTGTAGAAATTGTGTGTCCTGCTGTGGGCCACAAGGTAAACATCACAGACACCACAAGGGATGCTACATGAGGGCTTTAAACAGAACAATTCACACCACCTGCCGTCAGTGGTAGGATATGTCCAACAAGTATGTGCCATAGCAGGGGATAGTATATGTTGATATACTGTCACAGTAGGCATGTGTATGGGCATATAACGACAATAACATGCCTAAGGTGGTCCTGCTGTGCAAGTATGCTTTGCATTATGGGATAATATGTAAAATATGTGTAATGTACAGTATTGTAGGTAGATATGTCAGATATTCTACACAGCATAACAGTTATATCATGCAAACAAAAGGTATTGTGTATTGGCATGTACAATACACAATAACAGGATACATATGTTTTGTAGTCATGGGACACTGTAACAGCATGATAGCTAACCGAAATGGAAGAGCTACTAAATTAAACATGCACAAAGGACATGTAATAGCTTCACAGGTTCATAGTGAGGTACTATGCTGTCTGGCAAGTCTATGTGTAAGCCCAACTACAGTGTTTACACCGGCGGCACCTCTCTAGGGTAGTGTCCTGTCTGTGAACAGCAGAGCCATGTGTTACCTGCACTTCTGCACAGTACAGCCACTGCAATGATCCCTGGTATACATGTGTCTCCCATCCACCAAGTGAGGTATCTCATAAACAGTGCTATTGAGTGTCCCTGCATGATGTACATAGGAATCATGTTCCAAAGCATGGTGAGTGTCTGGTTTGGGAATGTAACCCTCAAGAACATCCCACTCATCATTGCATTTGTGCACATATCCATGAGCATGTTGTCTCAGTGGCTTTTGCTTATGTCGCTTATGTGGAGTATATCCATGAATATTGTTGTGGGCATGGGCCTTGTATGTTCAGCAGAGGTCACCCCTGAGTATGCAGTATGCAAATGTGTACAGTCGTGGTGTCCGTAGTACTGCCGCATATGTCAACCTTTGGAGCTCAATCCTCATGGTGTGTTAATGTTGTGGTATGTAAAGTCGTTGCTGTTCTGTAAGGTACACCCTAAACGGGGTGTTGTACCCTTGAATGTGTGTATACGTCAGGAGTTTAGAGGTACAATGGGTGCCTTTGTTTCAGCTACAAACCCAGTACAGATAAGGGTGGCCACATAGAAGGATATCCACGCCACATTGGCAATATGGTTATCAAAGGAGTGGGTGCTACATACGTGTGTACTAAGATACCGTATAATGTCACATGTATGTAGGAGACTACCACCTATGTGATAGTCAGTGGGTGATTGGTGTAATCCAAAGGGGATGTTCATGCACCATGTGTCATGCAGCTTGAGGCCATGTTATCGACATCAGGTATCCGTCACAGTGACACCCTTATGGAGGGAGTCTGTATCAGCTGGTGGATCAATCATGGCGCCTTGTATGCAGTTGTCTGGAAACCTAGTCAGGGAAAGTCCCTCTGTGCTAGCCTGTACCTCAGGGAAGCATATACCGAACATGAGGGGCCCTATGACTGAGGACTGTGGTATGCTAAGTGTAACTGAAATACAGCAGGTACGATGGTATGCTACTCTCATTGTGTGGGTCCTGTCCATGAGCCACTTTGCATAACATCCTGAGACGTAGGGGTCGATGTGCAGGTGGATGTGTATGTTGTCAATACCAGAATGGAGAACGGTGCTGAAAGCCAATGAGAGGACAATGTAGGCTGTGTGGACCCCCTTACCATCATCAACTACCCTGGTAACTGTATCAAAGGAGTCCACCAGGTGTAGGAGCCATGGTCTGGCCCTAACAAGTCCAACCTGGGTGGCATCAAAGGTCTGGAGCCCACCAATTTCTCTGTGAATAACTTCCATGATGATGTGCCCCATAGCCTTGCAGAACAGTCCAGTCAGGTGTATAGGGCAATAGTCCCTCTGGTTCATTGTGGTGCCACCTGTGTGGAGTGTGATAACTGTTGTTGTGTGCCATTCAGGGGCCACAATGTCTGATACAAGGCTATTAGTGAATCTGGTGGCCAAGTGGGGAGACATGTCATTCTGAGGTTTGTGTAAATCACAGCCTGGGATGTTGGACGGTCACATGAAGTCTGTGTTCCAGGCCTTAGAGAGTGCAGGTTGGAACTGTGTAGTAGTTGTGACCGCAGGGACCCCACAATGTTCCTGCATGGATTATGGCCCTACAGGGAGTGAGAGGGTGCAAAGTTAGCATTGAACCCATCCACCAGAATGTTGCCAACATCACTCTGTTCTGTAATGTTCCTGAGAAACCGTCGTATGTCAGAGCAGATGTGGGTATTGCCATTGACTACTGACATACCTCCATAATGCTTTGTGGTACACCCTGGAATGTGTCACAGTAATGTTTACATAGCTAGGTTTGGAGGATGTGATAAGGGATCCCGGAGCCCTACTGAGGCTGACCAATGAGCTACCCCACCCATGGGATTGTACTCCACTTTGCAACAGCCTCCACCTTTTGTTGTACATTATGTCCATGGAACTCGACCCCCAGAGTGGTGTCCGTTATCTGGTGGGTACCATCATGGCTCTGTTTGGAATAGCATGATCCATGCAGTCATGTAAGTGCTAATGAAGTGCACTGGGTTATGTTTCAGTGTTTGTATGTGCATTGTCCATCTGCACAGGTGTCATGACATTTACTACTGCTGTCATAAGACGTCTGTAGTAGGCATTGTACTAATCTTGTACTGTGTATGCCATGAAGAGTGTGGTGCCAGGATGTGGATAACAAGGGTGATTAGCATATGTTCGGAAACTACCAATGAGGGGATAACCGCAGGTGTGGAACACCAGTGACATGTTGGCAATGTCCATGTCTAGGATATTGTTGATCTTGGTGGTGGTGTGTATGGGTTGATCCAGCCGAGTGGAGGTTATGAATCCTGGACAGCGTTGGCCTAATGTGTTGGGACATGAATAGCTATCCCAAGTGTGGGGTATTGTCAGTCGCACATCAGTAGTACCTGCCTGAACCCTACTATCCAGTACACCAATAAATGAGGGCCGGTAACCGTGGGGTATGTTGTTGAATCTGTAGCATGTTACAATGTGAATAGCAGTTCTGGCTACAGTTAGTTGCACGTGGATCACCTCTGATGCATTGTGCTAAGTAACCAGCCAGGAGGTGTGTACAACATAGTGAAATATGGACACACCTCAGCCGTGGGTGTTTTGGTCCAGGTTACATGACTGAAAGGTGTGGTCTGCGTATAACCTGTCAGTGCAGGTGTGCTCTGCGGAGCCTAGAGGCAGGTCCCAGTCACTGCAGAGATATTGAAGTGGTCTATTATAAGGAGTGCCGTGCCTGCTTGCGTCAGAGATGATGTCAAGCATTGAGTCATATGACCCCATGTTTTGCTTGCCTGTTCCCATTCTGGGGGTGAATGTTATTGGAAACTGTGCAAGACAGGCAGTATAGGAGCAGCAAGAGCCTTACATGTTATCTGTACTCCCAGGGCTGACAGGTGCAGGTCATCTGTGCCAAAGCATCGTGTTTTGTTGACCATGTCATTCAAAGTGGACAGATACTGGATGCTTGTGGAATGACAGCAGAAGCATAGGAAACTGCTGAAGTGAAACAGTCAGTTGTTGTACAGTGGTATCTAGTCTGGATGAATGCAGAATGCTCCCCAGGGCTTGGCCGATACCTTCTGTTCTACAGGACCGGAGAGCTATTGCATGTCCCTGCACATGTAGTCTGGAAAGTTACATCTCAGGGCAGTCACACTAAAATGGAGAATGACAGTCAAATTGTACCTGGTGAGATGTGGCATGGGTGCATAGGTTATGTTGCAGAACCAGTTACCCGACAGCTAGATGTAAGTGACTATCGCCTTGTGTAGCCTGCTGAGTGGGACATCAGTGTGACCGCCTACAGAGTCACCTATGACTGGTGTGTTGGGTATGTTATAACACCCTATTGGCTGTATTTTATGGGCACACATGAGTCTGTGGGCTATAAGTAATTTTTGTTGTGTTTGGTGATGGGGGCTGCCTCTGGTGCCTACACAGAGTATGGAGAGGTTCTGCAAATGTCATACTCATACTATGTGTGGCCTGTGGTGGTGGAGATCTTGTGAGACTATGTGATGAGTGGGGTGTGTTGCAAATGTTACATGTCCCCACATGAATGTCAGGTACAGTCTGGGTTTGTGAGAGCATTACCCCCAGCATGGCTACATATGTGCATCTCCCACAGGCTGTAGTGTCGTATGTTGGGAGGTGAGCATTGATTGTGTACATGAGACAATTGCTCTATTGCCACATGTTCACCATATTCATCATATAGACAGGCAATAGCACTGGTACGTGACAGTTGGACATGCCTGTATATTCAACCATGTCTCACAAGATATGTGAGTTACATGTGTACAACAGCTGTTGTACTGTAAGCAAGCTGGAAATGTAAGGACAGACAGTGTACTTGTAAGAAATGAGTTGGAATGTGTGCTATAGTAATTAGTAGCTCATGAAGTGCTCACAAATTCTGAACAAGTGCTAAGCATGAATATGCAATACAGATAGGGTGTTGGATAATATCAACCCACTGCAACCCACAAGTGGAGACAACAGTCATAATTGGAGGCACTGCACTATTACCCTGCTGAGTATGGTCTGCAAGTCTATGAACCTTTATCAATGTAGATGTTAGCAGTACAGAAGTAGATGACAGTACGGATGATTTCACACTGCATAGCATACCTGTGATAGGTCATAGGACATCATCACCCATACCATGTTCCAGCTACACTGAGTATACTAGATGTACCTTCGTATGTCACAGGAGTGTTCTTCCAGTGGCCTGTTGACAGAATCAACACTACAAAAGGTGTCAGAGTGACATGTGCATATCACACCAGTGGCAGCTACAGTAAAACAGGGTTAATGTTTTGTACTCCCCCCTCATTGTAGCCCATACCACACAGACAAATGGGAGGCATCTGTGTATGTAAGGATGTGAATGGCCATGGCCTAGGAGCAATAGCTGTCTCAGTGTTGTGGACAACATACAGAATGGGCTTTGTGGGTGAGGTGTGTGACATATGTGCACAGTCTGATAGGTGATAATAGCATTGTCACCACTAGGTGAATAACCCTGTACCCATTAACTACCACCTAGGCAGCGGTCAACATTATGGACACTGTGTAAGGGATGGTGCTGTGCAGTTCACCTCCCTGAGTTGGTGACGTCTCCAGGCCTATTAGGTAGTCATACAAGGCACCCATGTCATGACAGGGTGCCATCCATGAGCATGGAGATCATTGGACAGGCATACTCAGCACTCAGGTGACCAATATTGGATCACATATCACCTTTAAGGGGTATTGGCCATGCGTTGATGGGCGATACCAGCCTTCACAATCCTCACCTCCACTATGCAGCATGCTGGCTACCTTGCATAAAGATATGTGCTACACTGTGATGTTGGACATGCTACACGTACATATCTTGATCTGAAAGACATACGTCATGGACAGCCACCATCCTACTACAAGGATCACCACATGCTGGACAGATCCCTGTGCCATATATGTTACATACTCCCGCCAAACCATGCAACCCTGTCCATCAAAGCTGCACATGTCATCTCTGTCATACATGGTGTGATGACTGCATGGCAGATGTATTAGTAACTGTCTGGATCAGTAATGTGGCACTGATACACCTCGCTGTGGCAAAATGGCTGTCAGATACAGCTAGGAAACCTTGCCCGTATGTGCTATAGTTGATAACCATCCCTGCGAATGATGTCCGGCTAGCCATTGTCCCATGTCTATCACTTGCGCAACACAGGCAATCTGTGGCAGGATGTTGAACTGCTGTACAGTGCTGTGTAGATGTATATGGCAAAACACGTGCATGTGAAGGTTCCATGCATATGTGTGCATTGTCACTGCTCATGTCCATTAAGGCAGTGTATGTGTTGATATGTGACATATGCACAGCATCAAGGTCAACAGCATCACTGTGGACACATCCAGGCATGTGCTGATAGGTAAGAACACCAGTACAGGCAAACAGACATGCCCACATCAAGAAAGCATTCACATGGAATATGAACAATGTAATGAAGTGACACACATATATGGTGATGATATCCAATGCATAACGGGTGTTACATGTGTGACACAAACATGTCAGTTATGTCAGTGTCATGATGATTTGCAAAGATAACTGTGCAGATGTACTAGATTTAATAGAAATGTATGTGCAGCTGTATCTCTGTACATCTCTGTGATACTGTCACCTATCACCATCATTATGTCTTCCAGATAATGCCTCGTTCATGCCTGCCAGCGTACAGCCACCAGGAGGATGATGTCTTCATCCCGTACCTCCATGAGAACTATGAGGTGTTGTTCAGCCATGTGCCACAGCATGCCCAGCAGTGTGATGACCTGTGGCAGGACCTTCGCAGGAGGGTTAATGATGTGAGTGGCCATAACCGCACCTACCAGCAGGTGCACAGACACTGCACGGACTTGATATGACATGCGAAACAGCATGCCACTGCAATCACCAGGAAACAAGGTGGAACAGGTGGTGGGCCACCAACCCAGCCCCCACTCACACACACCGAGGAGCTACTGGCCAGCTTGGGGACACCCTCAGAACAGCATCCACAAACACTAGCTGCCATCGTGGAGGTGGGTGTCTCCCAACCAATGAGCCTGGAGTTGCCTGGTAAGTCACTACTGCACATATGACTATTATATCCCATTTAGTTGCATGTGTCACTGTACAATATGTAATGTAACATCATATGCAAGGTATGTTTACACACATGCTGCATACTACAGTATGCTACCCTGTGTATGCACACATGTGCATACTATATGCTATTGTACAGGCGAATGTGTTAGCATGCACAGTGCACCCTGTGGCTGTCAAATAGTCATGGATAATGTTCAAACTGCTGTGTCACCCCTTTACAGGTACCTCTGGTGTGCCGCACAGACATCAGTCCATTGCAGGTGAGACTGTCATCAGTATCAGGCATGTTAATGCATATATCTATTCGGCATGTGGCCAGCTAACACATGTACACATGATGTATGGTCCAATCACGATATACAGGTCACATCTCCCATCATTCACACTGGCTACCCATGTGCAATATATGCAAACAAAATGAAACACCAACATGAAACCACAGTATCTGTCATTGCTACATGTGTGGACAGCTGTGCATACAATGGTGGAGGTGTTGTTCAATGTAGGCATATGTATTATACATTGGAACAACACATGTGTGGTACGCTGGGATATGGGCAGCCCACAGGAGTCACCATTGTGTTATATGCCCCTGCAATGGGTGCACACATTGTGATGTGCCATCTGACATGTCCCAGGCATGTAGTGTTCTGGCTGCAATATTGTCGCACTATCCCATAATACATACCCCACATACCAAACATGCAACCCGTTGTCTGCATAGCCCTGTGGATGGTGACATATCTGACATCTATGGGTGTATATCATATGGGACTACACAGACATGTGAGATAGATGGCCATCACAAACATTTGGCCAACACATGTTCACACATGGCAATGGAGGATGGCCAGAGACATGTAGCCACACAGTAGATGTGATGTGTATACACCCTGTTGCACATGTCCAACTATAGCCCTAGTTGACTGATTATACAGTTAATGTGGTTCACTGGACATCCTAAAAGCCTGTGCACAGCTAGTGGAGGTGTCACGTAAGTCGACCATATAAGATGTGTTGAACATCACGACTGTGTCATAGCATGACAGTAGTCACCTGTACAGCTTCCACAGACATTGACACCACATCAGGCCACAGATACCTTACATTTCCCTTGCTGCTGTAGGACATCACCATCAGCCGTGCACCTCGTGTGTGTGGTACATCAATATCATGTGGGACATGGTGTATTGACATGTCTGCCATGTGTGGACATGGTTATCAGGCAGCTAAGACTCTGTAGTAGTTGTGCAGGGGTGTCATCCATATGTCTTCCAGTGACCTGTCACATGACACAGCATGGTTTTGTGTGTATACACCTCAGCACCGTGGGTTACAATCCACAGATATGTCATGTGTATGCACGCAGTTATGGCTATGCAATGTGTGTATGTTACACACTGTATAGCAATATAGATGCCTCATGATGCCATGCAATGGCACAGTGATGCCTCACACTACCCTTCCATGCTCATGCACATTTGCTGAACGTGCATTCTATCTGTAGGGCATACAGACAACACTGCAATGTGATACCCATTACAACACTGTACATGTGTCAGGACACCATTGTGTCAGACATGTATGCATGTCAATGCACACGTCAGCAGATTACATGTCAAGGTCACTTCAGCCATGTGTACTGTTAACCTATGCTGGTCCACATGGTGTATCACAGGGATGCATGCTTACTACCATGATTGTGTGAACTGCATGGCTACTGATATGACACCTGCTTGCTGTTGTGTGCAACCCAGGGAGGTATGCTAACTACCACTATTAATGTCTGAGCTGCATGCCGTCTGCTGTATCACATGCATGCTGCATGCCATCTGTCGAATCACATGCATGGTGTGTCTGTGTGTGTGTCTGTGTGTGTGTGTGTGTGTGTGTGTGTGTGTGTGTGTGTGTGTGTGTCTGTGTGTGTCTGTGTGTGTGTGTGTGTGTGTGTGTGTGTGTGTGTGTGTGTGTGTGTGTGTGTGTGTGTGTGTGTGTCTGTGTGTGTGTGTCTGTGTGTGTGTGTGTGTGTGTGTGTGTGTGTGTGTGTGTGTGTGTGTGTGTGTGTGCCTGTGTCTGCATGTGTCTGTGTCTGTGTGCCTGTGTCTGTGTGTCTGTGTGTGTGTCTGTGTGTGTGTGTGTCTGTGTGTGTGTGTGTGTGTGTGTGTGTGTGTGTGTGTGTGTGTGTGTGTGTGTGTGTGTGTGTGTGTGTGTGTGTGTGTGTGTGTCTGTGTGTGTGTCTATTGTAATGTAGAGTCTTTCTTTACATTCCCAGGTGATGTAGGTGCGTTACCCTCCTGCGGTCCATCTGATGTTAGTGTCCCCATAGATGCTAGCAGTGATGAACATATGCATGAGGTACAGGCAGGGTTATCAGGGGCTGAATCTGTGCCAATGGTTGCCATCCTAGCTATGTCCCCCTCTTCCTCGCGCACAGTTCTCATGCCAACACATACCCCATCACCAGTGACCATAGAGGAAGGACAGTCAGCGTGTGTTAGCTTGGAACAGGAACATGTGGTGGCTACAGAAGGTGTGTCTCCACACCATGGTGTCAGTGTAATAACTGCAGATGTGCCACACAGGCATGGGGCCAGTGCTGCTCGTAGGAGGACCTCTGGCAGACATGCACCTGCAGGACAGAGCGCAGCAGCTGGAGTCACCAGATGCATGTTCCAGACTGTAATGGCGGCACAGGCACGTGCTGAATGGCAGAACAGAAAAGGGCAGAGGCTTCAGAGGTCTGCTATCCGTACTCTAAATGACAACATCCAGGCATTGGCAAATGCTCAACAGCAGATTGCTGATGTTCTGGACAGGCAATTGGGTGATATGGTCGGAATCCTTGACCATGGCATGGCAATCCGCGAGTGTGAGCTGTCTGTGCTGGAACATCTGGTAGGATTGAGGCGTAGGCCACGTGGACATAGGCCAGCTACACCACCTAGTGCAGGTCAACGTGAATGAGCCACCTCACATGCCCACTCCCATAGTGCCGGTAGCAGTAGCAGTGCAGCTGGTGCTGTCCACACCAGGACACAGCAGGCCACGTGGACATGGCCCTGGACATTCCCAGTGGGGACATGGTTCCAGTGGACATGTGTCATCGGACAGTAGCTAATCTGTACCTCCGCCTGGTAGTGTCCGTGCAATCCCTGGCAGGCACAGGTCATGTGGCCGTGGCCGGACATAGTGAGCTGTACATCCTGGTCTGTACAATCTGGAGCTGTCAATAATACCCCTGTGTAGGCCTGGCAAAAGGCAGAACTGTGTGCAATCATACACGCACACAGCAAAAACATCTGTAGGGCACCGCAACACCCACATGCATAACGACCACACATGTCCAATCAGATCACCGGCCCTTACCCACACACATGATGTCATCCACTGGTGCAGCCTATGCCCCTGGCAAACATTATCACCCTGTGCATATGATGATGCCTGTGCTGCATCCCTGTCATCCACACCATCGGTGCAGGGACATGCTCAAAAGGTCTGATGCGCAGGGTGAACAGAATAGTGAGAGAAGTGTATATTACATTAGTTGTGTACTGTTGATATGCACCAGACATACCATGTAGTACAGGTTTATAATGCATTGTTATATGTTCACAGTATGTGTCTTGGTAACAACAGTAACAGCATGTTGATAATGATGCCCTGGTTCCCTCCTTATGGTCTACTTGCATGTGCCAACAAGTAGCAGTGTTTGCAGTTTCCCATGTGTAAATGTGGAGTACAAACAGGCATGTATGGCAATACCAGCATGCTATACGTAGCCTCAACCTGACTGTTAGAAAGGCTACCATACCACAGATGTTCACACATCTACTGATCCAGAAGCATGTGGGATGTTTAACAGGCTACAGTGGCTAGAGACATGACATCCATACCAGATCACATCACAGGTATGTTGACATGGTGTGGGGGGTTTACACAGCAGTCTGGCCAATGATAACGTTAGAGGCCACTTGATAGCATGAGGCCTCACTGTGTAGCAGTAATACCCTGTCACATTACAGGATGAGAACACACACAGACATACACAGAAACACACAGTAACATGCCCACACTCACGGGGTCAACAACACTATAACGCACACTCGATAGTGTTGAGGTGAGGACCCTTGCCTATGTGGTAATCACCCTCACAGTACTGTGCACCCACATGACACGACACAGAGAATGAACATGTACTGGTAGTCAGTAAGGCTGAGACTGATGGCATCGACAGGGTAGTAGACTGCATCACCATGAGGGGTTAGGGATCCTGTTTGTTCTGTATGGTAGCATACACCCTCACTCCATGCACCAGACAGCCATACATACATACACACACACACACACACACACACACACACACACACACACACACACACACACACACACACACACACTGTGGAGTCCACAAATGTCATTCACATATGGATAGCTGACATGTGTGTGATACACACACCACCCCTGCCTATGTCATGCTTTCCACACTGGAGTATGTACAGATCTGTACAACAGTGTACAGGGGTGTGTAACAATTGGGATGTATTCCCCACCATATGTGGCATATATGGTCACACAAGAAAACACACATGGCAGTACTGTGAATGATACACCTGCTATATGATGATACGTCTGACAGACATGCAGCAGTATTGGCCGCATTATGTGTACCAACGCTACCTTCAGCAATTGTGCTCCTATATGCACATGGGAGGATGTATGTGTTACACGTGTCAAGTGACTTACAGTCAGTAACACCCAACCGCTGTGTAGGTTTTATGTCTTCACCATCAAGTAACAGTAACATAGCGTACTGTTTGCACATGTAATGGTAGGATGGCTTGTGACACATCTATGAACCGTCCCCAGAAAACATCCATCTGCAAAGGTGGAGAACCACTTTATGTACACACATCCATCCATACTTGATGTACATCCTACCGTACTGTCAGTATTTCACCATATACAGGTGTCAATGATGGGGCTGCATTGCAACTGCATGTTGTAGTTAGGCACAGATGAATTACATACATCAGCTACTGCACATGCATGGCAGCTGCATGCACACCACTACATGTACATGTGTGTTGGTCCTACATGCCTGTCATGTAGCCATGTTTGTATGCATTGCAATTGGTGGACATGTGTGATGACATACATAACAGATGGACTGTTGTATGATATGATGGGTGTCATGGGTAACTAGTACAGAGGGAATGTTTCCCCGTTCAACATTGCTACCTCATGTACTGTTAGCATTCAACAGCCATGGACCTACCTTCCATGTGCATGCGTGTGATTGCTGTAGCCACTTGTCTGCATGGAGGACAGCAAAAGCTATGCTATGTACATATGTGTTTTTTTTGTGTGTGTGTGTGTGTGTGTGTGTGTGTGTGTGTGTGTGTGTGTGTGTGTGTGGTCCATGCACATATCCACTGCGATTACATGTATGTCATATCCAAACATGTGTGTTCTTTGGTGTACAGCGACAGTCATCTGTCACAGCTGTGTAAGACCCAGGGCCCCTGTTATGTGTAGAGCCGACCTGGTTATATACAGTGGTATCATTGCATTGCATAACACATGATGGAACACTGTCAGTACATGTGTAGTCTGCACAGTTGCTGTAGACCTATGTACAGTCCACTGGTCATGAGTCACCCGGTGTTGTGGTAATGTATGGATGTGTGTTGCTGGTCCAAGGACATGGTGATGTCTGAGGGCTACATAGTAGAATGCGGCGTTTACCTCTGTGATCTGCACCCGAGACATCTGTGATGGCTCTTGAGTGTGTTCTAGTCAGTACATGTGAGTGGCCTTCATGTACATGGGGCCAGTAACACCATACTTTGCCCTTCCATGTTTAGAATCCATGTGCATGCAAGACAGCCCTTTGCAACTGCTAAGTGCGTGAGCATGCCCAGTACGCCGTTGTGTAGTTGGACACACAGTACATTCCAAATGGACGTGTGATACTAAGTGTGTGAGCATGCCCAGTGACACCTTGTGTCTGTGATGTGCCTCTGTGTATGGGCATGGCCACTGACATCCTGTATAGTGATGGTGGTCATCCAGGCAACAGATGTCCATACCCCATGTCAGGATGAATGCCTACATTGAACACACTGGTTGACTGTCTTGAAGGGTGTACTGTCTGTGGCGCATCTCATATCTATGTAGTGTTGTAATAGTGCTCCGTAGATAGGCAGTTGTCTCACTCACACCAGTGCCGTGTCTTTGTCTACATCTCCCTTGGGACAGTAATATGCTTTTAGACTGCTCACTCTCTATACATTCCCTATCAGCGTCTTTGCCTTTGCGGATGATGTCATCATGACACCATCCCCCACTCTGGAATCATAGATAAATTTACTAAGTTGGGCATTAATCCCTATGTCACCCAATGTGTTGCTAAATGGCTTACTGATAGAACCCACACTGTAAAAGTAGCCGACTCCAAATCCAGCTCCAGACAAGTGACAAGTGGAGTACCTCAGGGTTCAGTCCTGGGGCCGCTCTTGTTTGGCATCTACTTCTCTGAAGTACAGGTCAACACTAAGGGACTCTGGCTAACAAAGTTTGCAGATGACTGCAAACTGGGAGCCATTATTGAATCCCCAAATGATGTGTATACTCTACAAAAGGGCCTTACAGAAACAGATGCTTGGTGCCAGAGCCATAGTCTCAAGCTCAATGCCAAGAAATGTATTGTTATCCCCTTTGGGAAAAAGCATGTATCCATGAATTACCATATAGGTGGCAGTACACTAAACACAGAAAGTGTGATAAGAGACTTAGGGACACAGGTGGACAGTGGTCTCACCTTCGATAACCACATCGCCACAACAGTCAGGAAATCCTTCTATGTGGCACACCTCATCATGAAGGGCTTTTCATCCAGAAAAAAGGAGGTCATTGTCCCACTGTACTCATCCCGCATTAGACACATTATAGAATACAACGCCCCATTTGGTATGTACCTCTCAAGACATCTGCAGCAACTGGAATGGCCTCAGAAATACCTCACTAAAAGAATCACAGGCCTAAAGCAGATGCCCTACGCTGACCGCCTTAAAAAACTCCAGCTATACTCTGTCGCAAATCATCTACTCAGAGGCAATCTCTGCTTAACATACAAGGCCATGTCAAACCCAGAGCTGTTGGACATGCTACACTTAAAGAAATCCCAATCCCTCAGAGCTACATGCTCCAGGGATCTAAATCTTGTCATCACAATAAAAAAAAACATGCTGGAGGGATAGGTTCCTGACCCAGAGACTCCCCAGACTCTGGAATAGATTGCCCATACATGTCAAGCAAAGTGCCTCTTTGGACCTCTTCAAGAGGAACCTTGATGATTGGATGGGAGAAAGGAAATTCACCCCAGGGATCACGTCAGTCGTCCTGCTAGACAGGGGTCCAGGAAAGTAATTAATGTGGGAAGAAATAGCCAGGGAATTGTTATGGCTAGGCTTGTATAGGCCCTAGGGCTGATAGCCTAGTACCAACCTATGAACCTATGAACCTATGTCATCCACCTAGAAGTATGCCTCTGGGAGTGTTGTGTTCCAGTAATCTCGGTAGTGCATTCTGTAACTGCGTAATGCTGTAGTGTGATAAGGTAGTTAGGTGTATGTTCAACTCCCAGCCCTGCCAAGTGTGTGTCTGTGTGTGTGTTTCCAGCTGCCTGGGGACAGAGTAATACTTTATAAGGCTTACTCCACATACATTCCCTATCGGCGTCTTTGCCTTTGCGGATGATGTCATCCACCTAGAAGTATGCCTCTGGGAGTGCTGTGTTCCAGTAATCTCAGTAGCGTGTTCTGTAACTGCGTAATGCTGTAGTGTGATAAGGTAGTTAGGTGTATGTTCAACTCCCAGCCCTGTCAAGTGTGTGTGTGTGTGTGTGTGTGTGTGTGTGTGTGTGTGTGTGTGTGTGTGTGTGTGTGTGTGTGTGTGTTTCCAGCTGCCGGGGACAGAGTAATGCTTTTAGATGGCTCACTCCACATACATTCCCTATCGGCGTCTTTGCCTTTGCGGATGATGTCATTCACCTAGAAGTATGCCTCTGGGAGTGCTGTGTTCCAGTAATCTCGATAGCATGTTCTGTAACTGCGTAATGCTGTAGTGTGATAAGGTAGTTAGGTGTATGTTCAACTCCCAGCCCTGCCAAGTGTGTGTCTGTGTGTGTGTGCTTCCAGCTGCCTGGGGACAGAGTAATGCTTTTAGACGGCTCACTCCCCATACATTCCCTATCGGCGTCTTTGCCTTTGCGGATGATGTCACCCACCTAGATGTATGCCTGTGGGAGTGCGGTGATGCTGGAACTTGGTAGCGTGTTCTGTTACTGCATAATGCTGTGGTGTGGTAGACTAGACAGGTAGGTGCTCGATTCCAAGGCATGGCAGGTGTGTGTGTTTGGCAGTTATACTGTATGTGTTGGTATCTGTGGGTGGCTAGCTGCGGGATGTGTTCAGTGTGTTTTGTTGCTGACCTATATAGCATCCACAGCCCGCATATTCTGCCAAGACACTGGGTTGTCAACACATACATTCACCAATAGGTCTGGTGAGTAACTGTCAGCAGCCCTACTCTTACCCTTGATACGGTCTGACCCATGTGACGCAACATAACACACGTGCCTTGATAGTAACAACACTACATGATGCAGGTGGCACATGTAGTTTCCTTTTCATTCCTGTCTAATGCATTGCTATCATGTGGTCCGCTGTTGTGATATAAATGCCATATCTACATATGTGTGAACATGTATATGTGTGTATGTGTATATATATATATATATATATATATATATATATATATATATATATATATATATATATATATATATATATATATATATATATATGTCCATGTATATATGTATACAAATAATATATATGATATATGTAGATGTAGAGGTGGACATAGATGTGAACATATATGTCTGGGGACATCAGCACTATTGAATGTTTGTGCCAGATGATCTGTACGTGATAACCTGGGATGTATGTATATCTGCCATGGCATGGTGGTAATGCACATCGTCTGTAGTGTGCAGGGCCATGGGTTGTATTTGTGTAGACAACAGTTATTTTGTTGCTGGGAAGACCATGGAACATCAAATATGGTGATAGTAAGGCACCTGTTGCCAGTTGTGTATGGATCTGAGTGACACTGAGCAGTGGTTATTAATTTGGAGGTTTGGTGTGGGTCATATAACTATTCATAAGAAGACTATACTATGCAGATGAGGTTGACTATAGTGTGTCACATTTATCACCAGGGTGTGCTGCTGGTCCCTGGAGTGTATGTGTGTAGTCAGCCGGGTGCAGGTCTCGAATATAGTTGACAGCATGGGAGGGGGGTCAGGCATACTGTACGTACATTGCAGTACTGTGCCTCGGGAGTGCTCCTGCCTTAGCACACCTAAGCGAGGGGTGTGTCTATACCTGCCGGGTGACATTGGGAGGGATGACAGCAGTGGCGAGGTAGTCAGGGTGTACAGGCTGCACAAACAGGTGTTGATCAGCGCAATCAGCAGATGACATGGCCAGCCCGCACATGAACAGTACGTTAATGCAAGCAAGCAGCATACACACAGGTTTTGTCCGCACTCTACACCACTGGTGTATACCTGCAGGGACATTTCACGACACAGTCCAACCAAATGACACGGGCTGCAGCAGGCAACATATACCAACATGTGCAGGAGGCTGGGGCAGTGAGGATGTGTATGCTGCCGAACAACCCTTACTGGGGTGACATAAGACTTTATAGACCGAGGGTGACTTACCAGGGGCTACATGGGCTGGGGATGTTGGAGCACTATGAGGTGGACAGAGACCTCCTACAGCAGCTTGTTGACCTATGCCTGCCACACCTGACACATCAAACAGGCTGAGGGAAACACATCACAGTGGATACCATGGTATGTGTTGGCCTAGGTGTACTAGCCACAGGTACCTGACACAGCACAACTGGGGATATCATGGGTATCTCACAGGCATCTGCTTCCAGAGTATTGCACCAGTTCACAGACGCCATGTCAACACATGCTAGTGAGCACGTACATGTCCTCAATGCACGTGATTAGTAGTAGACCAGCAATATGCATCTGTTCAACCACATGGATGACTACCCTGGGGTACTAGGTGCTATAGCCTGCACACACATACACATTGTAGCACCACCCGGTGAGTGGGGTAGAGCCTACAGTCACTGCAGGGGCATACCCTCCAACAGCTAAGCCATATGCGATGGCCAGGGCATGAGATTGAATGTGTGTGCTGTCTGCCCTGGAAGCTATGATGTGTCCGATATATGGCTTCTGACTCAGCTGTAGCACATCAATGCCAATATGGACATCCCCTACTGTCTCCTAGTGGAGTATGCTGGGAAAACACTGGTGTCATGGCTAATGACACCCATCAGCAATGCACACACACCTGAACACTCACACCATACTGAGGCGGATGCACAGGCAAGACATATACTTGTGCATGTGTTTGGGATGCTCAGTTCACAGTTCTGGTATCCAGACATATCTGTTGGAGCTCTGCAGTATTGACAAGCTACATGCATACAAGTTGTTATGGTATTTGCTATGCTACACAATCTTATCCTGCAGTAACAGTTGCAGCAGGAACAGCATGGGGCAGGGCCACACAGCCCAACACCACTGCCAAGGCCTGTACAGGCACAATGTGACTTGGTGAAGGAACTACCTGAGTAGGGCACAGTCGGCGAAAGCCTGTGCACAGTATGACCTGCCCTTGGCAAAGAGGCAACACAAGGCATATGCACTGACACAGTAGGTACCTATGGATTTCCCCTCTCTGACCCACACACAGTAGAATGGATGCCAAACATGACAGTACCTGTGCTTGGCCATGTATAGAAGGTGCACTGTGTGCATCCGACATAGGCAGCACTCCAGCACCGTCCTCAAGTCCGGAACACAACCAGGGTATGTCTATTCACCTAACAAGTGGCAGTTGTATTAGAATGTGTAGTTACCCATTGCTATGGTATGTATGTGAGCATACAAGTGACTGTGGTGGCCAAATGTTAGGGCAAAAGACAGTACACACCCATAGTGGCACCATGATCTCTGTAGCACATACGGGGGTCACAATGGTAGCCTGTAGTACACAGGGTGTCCTAACCCACTGAAGGGTATGGGCTGACCATCATGTGTGTCCGTACAGCCCACACACGTTCCATGCAGCTGGACAGATGTGGACCAATACAGACAAATGATATACGATGGCCTATGGATATGCCCAATGAATGACCCCAACCACCTAAGACACACACAGATGACAGCAGGCCAAGCAGTTTGATGTAGGTTGTGTAAGCTAGGACATCCAACACCACTGTGCTGGTAATTAAAGCTGGAAAGTGACGTACCCCGGTATCCCTCCAATCAGCAATTTAGGTAGATCCACACACTGACATGGAGTACCCGGCATACCAGTACAGTAGCGGCAGATGTGTACAAATGTTGGCTGTGCCCCTCGTCAAACCTACACATGTGAGAGTCATGTGCGCCACCCACGGTGCTGTGTAGGACTGTGGTTGTGGTTGGATGTCCCCCCATGCTATGCAGACATGTAGCAACTGTCAATGCCAAATGACCATTAGCTAACCTGCAGACACCTGTCAGTGTAGAACGGAGGGGTCAGCAACACAGTAATATCTGGACATGTGACACATACAATACAGTTGACCATACTTGGCATGCTCACACACATGACAGTATGATGGTAATGTCGGTCGACAACATGCGTAACAGTCATACTGGGCATGCTCACACACTGAAACACAGGATGGCCAGGCATGCATACACCAGTGGTCCGGACATATCTGCCAGTACATTGCTATACTGCTGGATGTCTGCGCTGTATGGTGTGTGTGTGGTCTATTGTCTGTACATATGCCATGGTCTATTGTTAATTCACATGAGCTATGTGCGCAGGGTACTCCTACCATCACATGTATAGGGCGGTTCTTTGCGGACAGGATGCCTTTGGA
Source organism: Protopterus annectens (assembly GCF_019279795.1). Lineage (NCBI taxonomy): Eukaryota > Metazoa > Chordata > Ceratodontiformes > Protopteridae > Protopterus > Protopterus annectens. Next base: position 906,497,469 of record NC_056730.1, read on the forward strand.
TACGGACTGGGTAAGGCAGATTCCAGTAGGTGGGAGCAGTTGTGCATGGGTTTGCACAGTGTTAAGCACTGCTGACATCTGGTCACAGCACCTTATACACATTTAGACTCCACATTTCTTTGACAGTGCACTACTGGCATACTGGTAGACAAACACGCTTACAGCTGCTCGCTCACCGACATTTCCACTTACATTTGTCACTCACGCTGGGTGTGTGAGATCCCTTGTGATGCATATTACATCGGACTACATGACTACAGTATCGGGTATGTGTAACCATTTTGTGACAGCAGACATTGGACTGTACGGACTCGGCGGCCTGTCCAGTAATGTAATCATATTATATGCGTGTTCCTCATACGATCTGCTCCCATCTGCCTGATACATGGGAACTGATACTCTGCAATGCTGACATGTGACTTGAGTTTGTTAATGCAGCTGTCCGCCGAGTCATGCTACCGCATACCTACTGCACGTTGTCCACCTTTCAGATTGCACGACGGGAGACTGTAGGAGTGACACCTTTTCCACTTTGCATTGGACAGTCCCTCATCATGCATATCTCATGCGACAATACCAGAACTCTCCACCAATCGGGGACACATTTCTACAGAATCAAGGACAGGTCAAGAAAAATCAGGGACACTTTTACAAAAGTAGTGCTATTAACTTGAAACATTGACAGAATCAGAGCATATGACTTAATACACATATTCTGAAGTAACAGTTGTTTATAACTCTTACTTATTGTCATTAGTCAGTAAGTGTAATTCACCACCTTTCCTTCAACAGCCACTAATTTTAGGAGGGATTAAGAGGGACAGAGTTAAACTTTCAGTCAAACTCAGGGACGTACCTGACATTCAGGGACAGTTGAGTGGTATGAACAATACTCTAGCCATTGCAACTGTCCTGATTAGGAGACATTCTCATGTTGTATGTGTCTGTACTGGTTGCTTGTTACAGGTCTTGTATACCTGACACATTGATATGTCATATGTAGTAGCATAAGCAACTTTACTGCTGCTAGACTACACTTTGATTTGTTCCAATATGTATATTTCTGTACTATGCATGACTGTAGGTATGTTCTGCCCTGGTACATCTGACATTTCTACAGAGCAGGTTCCACTTTAGCCATTCAGAATGGTGGCGGCCCTATAGACCCTATATGTAGAGCTATCACATGTGTCAAGGCAACACATACCCACAGCCAGTAGTAAACGGACGACTTCCACGGTTTGCATACATTAAAGTTATTCATGTAGCATTATAATTGATAATACTGTTTCCTATTACATGTAGCTGTTACTGATACAACAAATTGATGTCTGACATCACTACACACACTATATAGCCTCCATTCCCGAACTCACAGGCCATGTGCCATAACTGTCATTTTGCAGGACACAACTGCCCAGACGGGTGTGTCCTCAGGCGTATGGGTGTTGAACCTCTTCTATTATGCTATCATCTACCTAAGGTGGTCAGCAAATTATGCACTTTCCATCAGTAGCAGAACTCACATACCAATGGATGTGAATGAACACTGTATCAGGAACAATGCATAACACCCTGTGGGACACATTTAGATGATTGGTTCTATTAACCAGACACATTCACCATCACAGAGCATATGTATTCATTCACGTTTGTCAAGGTACATGCTGTTTATGACTCATACATGTTGTCATCTGTCATTACCTGTATTCCGCCACCTGTTCACCTAATATCACTAGTTCTGGAAGTGTTTAGTTGGACTTTGTTACATTCTGATACAAAACTATAGACGTCCATGCTAATCGGGTACACAGCACTGATTTGGTCTCTATGTATTCCCCCGATGGTTTACAGACTATCCGGTAGATGTGCTCTTCAGGTTTGGGAGGTGTAGGCATATGCTATGCCCACATAGAAATATTAATGACTTCCACTGGGTGGGCCTACTACATCTCTGCCAACCAGCACCTGCACACTTAAGCCCATTAATACATACCCATGGTCCACCTACCTGGAACCCCTCTACAGCAATCATGACAAATACTTACTGCGAGCGCAGCTGGGATATGAGCACACCCCTACACATTGCCCACTCTCCCCATCTCGGGACACATGTCGTACGTTTTGTCAACCCATGTATTATCACACTTGCACAACCTACTGTTCCATGTACACCTACATCCTGCTCATATTAATGTCAGCAGATTCATACATACCCTGAATTTTTGGGGTCCCGCAAAGGACACCATTATCCATGTTTAAAGTGTAGACCTTGCAGAACTTACACTGGTACTTTCCTACCAGTGTTTTGGACAGTGGCAGTGTATTGATCTGTATTGCCTGTCTGTATGTCTGTCCGGCCTAGCTGGGCGATGTGGGGGGTACAACGTTTATTTATTGGACCTCCCAGTCACATATGCCCGGGCTGTAAATATGTTACCCCTAATTGCTGTGAAGTAACCTATTTATGTACATGTGTATATCTACACTGACATATATATTTTGTTTTGTGTGTATGTGTATATATCAGTACCTGTTGTTTGTGTGTGTGTATATAATATATATATATATATATATATATATATATATATATATATATATATATATATATATATATATATATATCCGTATGAATATATATGTGCATGTAAATTAATATAGATATATGTATATATACGTTTTTATCTATATATACATCTGTGTGTCCGTTAACCTATACATTTCCTGGACATGGACACTTACACATGCATATTGGGTTTTATCTCTGCTTCAACAGCATACTATTGCCTTAGTCATTATGACACCGACACTTCACTCCGGTGAACTTGTGCTCAGTATATTGCACATTATACAGTGGACAGATGTCACACATTTTTCATGTCTGGGGTGCCGCTGCTAACTGGGATGTGATACAGTGTCATTCGACCTATTACTCATATGCGCAGCCTATTATTCCTGCTACTGTGTTTGTTTCTGTGCACATTCATATTATTACTGTTGATAGGATGTGTGTTTGTGTTACTGTGACTGTACATCAACATATTGTTGTCTTCATGTAGTTGTGTCTTTCTGCTTTTCCTGGTTTGGGGTTGTCACAGCAGAACTCTGTTTCACTCATGGGTGGCGTATAGGTTTTACGTGCCGGGCTGCCAGCCCTGACGCACAACGTCCGACAACGATATGCCCATTCACGCATGTCTCCACGCAAACGACGCTCTATCTGGGAATCACACCTGTGTACTAGCTGACCTCCACGTGCCGCTCCATTGCACCTGGTGCAACATACCCTAGCACTCCTGAGTCCATAATCTCATATCCATAGTTTCTCCTGCACACCCATGTTGAGTTCCCATGCATAACAGCCATTATACACCTGATATCACAGCCATGACACACCTTTACACATTGCCCTCTCATGAGCGTTGGGGCCCTACACACATTTTGTACCACCTTGTGCATTCACAGGCTCACCATCCATTCATATTTGCACATACGTGCCTTTCCTGGTGTTATGGATTACGAACGATTTGCGGGTTACAAGTGTAGGTGGTTGCAACATGTACTATATTACGTCTGTTTACAATGTTGACGTAGCACTTCAACAATGTTATGGCCACTGGTATAACCCTGCCTCTGGTGTGAAGAGCGGTGCTCTACTCACACTTGTGCAGCTTTATGTGACATATGCTGCGAGCACTTCATAATTCCTTACTTGCTCTAGATTCCCTTCACAACCCTTATGTTTGCTTTTGTCTTTCGGCGTTCCTTACATATCTCTCTCTCTATATATATATACATATATATATATATATATATATATATATATATATATATATATATATATGTATATATATATATAGATAAATATGTAGATATATAATTGCATATTTCTGTTATGTCTGTGGATATTTATTTATACACACATCTATCTATCTATATATATATAAAAGCTACAGCTGTACAAGACAACATACATTTGCTATGCTAATAGCTGCGTACACCCGCGCAGGTGCACTTGAATCTACTTATTCTGAGTTACATATGTTTACAGGCACTTCTTTGGGATTACATGTACCTTATTCCTTATGAAAGTACCACTTTGATGGAATCCGGTTAATGGACCCATGCAAACGCGGTCACCTTTACATGTATAAATGTTGGCTTTACAACACAGAGGCATTCATTACACAATTAATATGTGCTATAGTCGTACTTGAACTGGGAATGCCTTTACGTTGGGCGGATGCTGTAACCACTACATTATTGGTGTTCTGGCTCATTTATATGTATACCCATGGTTCATAGCTACTCTGACATACACCTCACCGCTTCTGTTACACAGCAGGCATCCATTCTCCTGCTGGGAAAACCACAGTACTACAATTAGGACATTCCCTGTTTCCTACTGTTCTGGACCCATGCTGCAAGTCTACTCACTCCAAGGATATTCAGAGCCCCTACGCTTATAGTCCTTGCACATACGCGTGTTTATTGTCAGGGTGTTCATGTTCTGGTCCAGGTTTAGGCTCGGTGGACTGGTGACTAGAACTGCCCTGGCACTGTTCAAAGATCAGACATAGCACATGGACAGACTTAGTCCAGATTTTAACAGTCTACCTGTGTTTATAGACGCAGATGTTTGGGCACCTCTGACCACATTATTGGGTCGGCGCTACATAATTTAGGGTGGAGAGTGGTTCCACTACATAATGCAGGCTGGGGGGTGGTTTCTACGTGTTTCTCTTCCCATTTGACTATTTCATTCATTTATAGATACAATGAATATTATTCTGGACATCTGTTATAAATTCACTACAGGTATGGAATAGTCCTGTCAACAGATGTGACAGTTGGTTGGTGTACTTATGTGTACGGACCTCTGTGATACTCGGGCACTCGTTTCTACAGTGACAGGGACAAGGCTATGACAACTCAGGGACAATCACGGACACTTCTACCATATTAGTATTATTAACTTGGAACGTGTTGACAGATTCGTAATACTACTAATTTTCTGCAGTTAAATGCATCTATTACTCTTTAGTGTTGTAAGTAGTCATTCTCATTCAACACCTTTCCCCCAAAGGTCACTGGCTTTGTGAGTGGTTAAGAGGCTGGCCAGTTATTGTGTGAATGCTCTGACCATTGGTAGCATTGACATTGTCATATGTACAGGTTGGGATGTATTCTGGGGACTAGGGTTGCCACCCTTTCAAATGGCCAAGATAGGACATTTTCAGAACACACATCAGATTTTACAAGCTGACACATACCCACGGTCAGTACAAAGGATAGAACTTTACTTATTTGCCTACATAAAAGCCTATTATTGTAGCGGTTTAGTTGCTTATTCTGTTTCTTGTAACATTTAGGTATTTTTGATACTGAAATAATTATTTTCTGCAACCATTACATAACATATGGGACATAATTATGTCCTACAATCCCAGGACATTTGCCATTTGTAATGTATTTTGTCAGGACACAACTGTCCAAAGAGGGACTGTCCCTCGCAAAGTGGGACAGATGGTAACCCTACTGCGGACACCAGATTGTTTGGGCCAACACATAGCCACAGTCAGTGCAGGTTTAGAACATTCATTTGTTTCCTAGCTGTGAGCCTTATACCTTTGGCACTTTTGTTGTTTGCTTGTTTCTTCTATGAATTACGTTTATTCTAGCCTGACGTGACCACTTTAGGCAACTGTTACATGCAGTATGATACATAGTTATTTCCTACAATCACAGGACATTTGGAATTGTATAATTGTTGGTCAGGTCACACCTACACACACATTAATTAACCCTCATACAGTGGATCAGGGGGTATCCTGTTTACGTCAGTGCCTTCATCACCCTTATACCATGTGCCACTATACGAATGTGTGCAATATATTCTCTCGCTTATTCGTGTCGGGACACGTGCGTCACAGGCAGGTATTTGATCCTGGGTAGTAAGTTCTGCATGACCATCTAGAGCTGGACAGTCTCGTGCACCACTATTGCACATTACAACTTGTGTCCAGATATCCACAGGACTGAACTTCATGTCTTCATACCCATTCTAATGTTTACACAGGTTACTTATCCCATGAGGGATATCCCAAAAATTGAACGAGACCAAAACAAGACAAATACCGAACATTCTTCTGGTGTTACGAAAATGTGCTTGGGGTTTTACATGCAAGGGATACATAGTTTGCGATCCTGAAACTGCCTAGGGTGACACTACCTACTACATATGCGTAGTGGTCACTATGTGTAGATGTGGTTGCACCAAACCAGTAGGCCAAGTATGGCTGGATTTGGTGGACGTTCAGGTATGGGAGTGGGTTGTGTGCTGTGGAGGGGATGCTGGGTAGTCCATTATGCATCCAGGTGTGTTGCATTTGACATGGCCAGTTCCATCAGGACCAATCTGTGGGTATGTGCCGGTGACATGTCTATACATTTGTATCACACATTTTAATATTCATATGTTTGTGGGATTGTGTTCTACAGTATGGCCTGTCTGGTTGTATTGCAGATATGTATACATGTTTTTGTGTTTCTTTCTGCTTCACCCGGTGCTCCCTCATACACTTCCGGTTCACCTATTCTGCATACGACATAGTATCGCCTTGGAGGATTATACCATTACCCATCCCCCACACACACATATTCCTGACACTCCATCATCACTGCTTTGGTTGATGGCCCATGACACAGTCAAGGTGACACATTGCATACCCTACATATGTCAGGTACCTGTATGGTTGTGTGGACTTTCCTGCCATGGTTGACTTTCCACATGCTATACCTCATGCACATAGGTACATGCCCATACTTAACTTTCATGACATGGTTGGTATACCTGGGTAATACCCCATTCAACTGTGACACATCCTGACAAGTTTGGCTTGGACCGCTGATGTGCGGATTTTGGCCGACTGTTCTAATCATTGGTAGGATGTCACCTTTTCCTATGTCCAGGATGGGATATATTCTGGACACATATCCAACTGAACTGGACAACACGTACCCACAGTCAAAGGTACGGATAATACTGTTCCTCTCAGCCTACATGTTGCCTTACTGTTGTAGCAATTTATATGCTCCTACTGTTTCGTTTAAATGCTTATTCTATTTCCTGTCACATTTGGTATGTGAAATATGGACATACCTATTGTATGTGACTATTACATACATTGTGGGATATAATTCGGTCATACGGTCGCTAGATATGTACATTTATTGTGTTTTTTGTTATAGACACATCTGCCCAGCTGTGTACCCTCCCTCACAATATGGGTCAGCTGGTGACCCTGACCATTGGGCTGGATGTACCTATTGCCGGCGCGCTAACATATGATACATTTCACTTCCACTTGGTATAACTATCTACATTGCGTTGGACTATGGGCACATGGTTTTCAATGTCATTTGTTCATGGGATAGGGACCCGTTATTCCATACTGTGCATTTGTGTTTGCTTCTTCATTTTGTGTTCGCAGGAACTGTCTTGCATGCTTTGCATATGTTTCAGTATCCATGGACACTGACAGATGTGATTACTATTGCTTGCAAATTGTTATATGCAAGCATTTTAGGTTGCGCTTCGACAGCTGACATTTCCACGCCTCCATGTGGCACTTCGACACGCCCTATGCACTTGCGCTCCTTTCCTATGGACGTGGCTGTGGTGGCAGCATGCCTTCATTAATATGCATTTGGCGCTACTGCACCATCTTCACGCCGCACGGTCGGCACAAGCCTAACGCCAGCCTTGCGCCGAGCTTCATGTATCCCGGGGACTATCTCTTGGATGCTCATCTTGCCAGAAAAAACTCACTGAAAATAACTCACTAAGGCTTCACTATACCAAATCAGAGCATAGAAGTGAAAAATGAATGAGCAAAAATGCATTTTTGCAGAGGAGCAAACCATCCAGCACTTCCGATGAGGAGCTTACTTTCATATCCCTGATTCCTAACATTCTAACTCGAAGGTCAAACAGAGACTGAGAAAAGGAAATACTTAGATACTCTCTTTTTTTTTTGTTTGTTTTTTTTTTGATTCTGCAACTGCTTATAGCATTGGACCACATGATAATTTTTTTTTGTAAACAGTTTGAAGTTAAATATTTTTGCAGTCCTGGATTATGTGGATGTTTCTCAGCATGCAAGTTTTTGTATCCCTAATAATAATAATCTATTATTATGCAGAGCCTCACATTTCCTGTCTGAAATCCTGTGTTACAGCTAACTCAAGAAGTAAAGTGTATATGTATATGAAGTCTGTATTTTATATATATATATATATATATATATATATATATATATATATATATATATATATATATATATATCTTAACTTTTAATTGTGGAAGAAAATCCTAGCATTCATTTCTTGTACAATCTATCGGCCATAACTATCTTACTATTTCTTTGATATGCCTGTTCTGTTATAAAAGTCTTCTAGAAAATTCTTTAGAACCTGTGCATCCTTTCCATCTCCGTCTTCATGCTGGAGACTGTTCCTGTGTACATGTAGTAGGCTAGGAATAGTGATAATATTCTGCCTTACAGTAAAGAGGTGATGTAAAAAGTTAACTTTATTTTTATTTTTTTAAGGTAAAAGGTTAAAGCCATGACTGTATTCCAAATGAATAGAACTGACCAGAGAGCTGGGTGCTGGAGGAGCTGCTTGTCCATCCCAGGGAAGAAGATCTGACCCTCTGCAGTGTCTGTATTCATGGCAGAGAGTGTTGCATTATCATGTATGGATCAAGGATATGCACTTGGGTCTGCCAGGCTACATTTGCAGTAACATTCATGGGACATGTGCAGGAATGTGCAAATTCTCATAGGAAGGCATCGAAGGACCTCGCATCTGGCAGCATGAAATTCACCCATACCTCTCAACTGCACAGATTAGATTTTCATAGAATGTCCAGATTTTTGCGTAATATTTTTGGTCTGTTTCTCATAAAATCTGTGGTTTTCTAACAAAACACTGGGATGATCTAAAGACTGAAGTCACTAAATAATGACATACTGTACATTTGAGTTTCAGACTTCACGTTCTTCAGAAAAAAATGCATGCTAAGGGAAATCATGTTATTTTATCAACTTTCTAAGTTTTTAAGAGCAGTATTTAAAAATGTCCCTATTTTGGGCCTTTGTTCCCCCATTATGTCAGGCTTTGTCCAGATTTCGTGTGCAAACAGGTTGAGGGGTATGAATTCAGCTGTCAGGAAAGAACTAAAAAACCCTAACATCTGTCTGAATGATGGCCTGCTATAATAAACAGGCTGGTTGAGTCATGGAAGAACTAATTCGTTTGTGTCTTTTGGCTTTCCCCGGTTAGGGGTCGCCACAGCGGAACTCTGGTCTGCTAATGATTGGCAGTAGATTTTTACGTGCCGAGTTGCTGGCCCTGATGCATAACCTTCAACGAAGGTACGCCCATTTACGCATGTCTCCACACAGAAGATGCTCTAGCTGAGAATCAAACAGGACAACGTCTTATTGTGAGGTGACAACACTACCGCAGCAGCACCACCACCGCAGTCTTCATGGAAGAACTAATAATTAGCGAATACAAGGAACAAAAAGATGCAAAAAAAGTAGTTTAAACTAGTTTTACTCTACGCCCTTTGTCTTTTTCAGGTTTCATCAGCTTTATAGGTGAGTTTTAGAGTTTTACAGGGAAGCATTTTACTATTTTATTTCTAGTGGCTAATGGATATAAAGGGTTGTATTTTCAATGCAGTCATTTTTGTCTTTTAAGTGGCATTTAAAATAGTGACCACCCATCACACTAGACAGCATGTAGCCTGCTGAACTTTATGCCTCTGCTGTCAGATGTCTATTGTCCCACCTAACAGGACACATGCAGTTAGTCTCAGAGGCTCATATTCATGATCCTGTCTCTGCATTAAGTAACAGCACTCTGAGCTTCCTCCTGGATGAGATCACATTCTCAGATTTCCTAAACATCCTTCACCCACCCAGTCTCCCTTGTATACTCTCATGTGTAAGGGCAGTATAGGATGTCACACTTCTGTCCCTTGTGTCTCCACTGAGGTGGTTTTGTCCTAGAATTATACAACATTCTCAGTTTGCTGCAATGATTCAATGTCACACAGCTTTGTGTAAGCTTGAAGACTGTGTTTCTGTCCCTTGGTATGCACTACAAAAGATGTCTTGCTTCCCATTGTCTTCTATGTCTTACAGTTTAGTATGAATAGGGGTTACAGTTACTCTCTTTTTTTGTGCATCATTATCTCACCAGGTAGCAAGATTGCTATTGTCTGTATGCATTGATGCCATTATACCCAACTATATTCTGAAGTTGGCAGCTTGTAGTTTAAAATTAATTTCAAGTATTTCCACATATGGGCCTTTAATTTTCCATGGAGAGACTGGTCGCCCTTTGCAATGTTACTTGGCTATTTGGATATATGAACCTCTTTCTTCGGCCTTCACCCTTTGCTTCTTCCATGTCAAACTGCACATCTTTGGATATCAGTAAAGGTTTGAATTTTCTCCCTTTAAGATATCATTTTCTCTTCTTGACAAGTTAAGCCTTTTTTTCTCATAATTGTTCATTCATCTTTGTCCTGTAACATTATTTATGAAATATGGATGCTAACAGCCTCTAGTCTAGTCTTCAGTCATCTAAGATATGATTTAACACACACTGCTCTTTGGACCTGTGCAACAATCTACACATTGTATTCTTCACTGTTTATAGATTAGTACTAGGCTAACTGCCACTGTGGACCATTTTAAGCCTAGCCAGTTATCCCATAAGAGATTAAAATCTTTCCCCTCGTGCCTGTAAATTAAACACCTTAACTGTTATGCCAACTGTCTTCCCTGTGATTTTACATGCTTCTTTTGCTGTGTGTGGTGACTGACATTCTCACTAGGCTTGCCTGCACTGCACTTCAATGTCTGCAGAAAAGTTCTAGTCCTGATTTTCACTTTCTCAACTCACATTTGTTTTTTGATGTAGAAGTAGGCCTTTCCATACTCAAATGCTTCTTTTTAACAAATAACTATGCATTTTATTTAGGAATTGCCATGTTCTGTTTAGCTTAATGAGAAGTTCTGCTATGAACTTTTGCTGACATCATTCATTTACTGCTATACTTCAGCTTGATTTTACTTTTCTGAATAGTCGTGCCTTATTACTTTAGTGGTTCTGCCATATATCAGGTCTTTTTTATGTTAAACACAGCTGTCTGAATATGCTAGCCTCGTATCTGCTGAGCCATGCTTCTACAATTTATTTAAGTATAAAAAATGCTATACTGCAGTTTTCATACATAGCCATTTGGCGCGCATTCATCATTTTTGTTCTAGGTATCCCTTTGGATATTCCAGAAATTTCACATAGTTTGCAACTTAATAGCTGCAGCAAGTTGCTTGAAGGGCTTTAACGTCTGTTATCTGCTAAATTTTGGCAGGCTGTCTTAATTTGCTACTTCCTGGAGACTGTATAAGTGGCAGAACTTGTCAATACCTTTTCAGACACAGGTGAAGTGAGCAAAAAGTAAAAAAGGGAAGTTTTGTGTCAGAAAATGGACCCAGAAGTATGCCTTTATTTATTTATTTTTAAAATGTCTCAAGTAAATAAGACAAACTAGGCACAATTGCCTCCTGTCAGGAGTGACCCCACAATACTAGATGGTTTAAGTGACTAGTTCAGGGTCCATGGTATGTCAGGAGATTTATGTTATAAAACCATAGGACAACAGACTAGAGCTCAGCTAATAACTCATAACAGCCCTAACCTTCTATGCTATAATGCCTGTCCCTGCATAACAACCACATATTTTTAATTTTGCTTAAACGCACAAGGGTTTCCCCAGAAACTTAAAATCAAACTGTAAAAGAAAAGGTGAGCAGTGTGAAAACAGTGTTTTCATTATCCCAGATGCCATCCATTTTTTACTGGATAGGCCACCAGTGGCATTACCTTTTCTTTGATAATCACTGCAACCTTGACTGGGATGGGTATAATTCACTGTTCTGTGTAATTCTACAAAAGGGCCATACAGTAGGTTTAAGTACTTGCCAGATAATAGAGTATTTATTGATTTAGTTATTTATTTGACATTTGTTGACCGGGTTAGTCTGACTGGCCAGACCCCCCTTTTTCAGTGGAGACCCGAGAAGAAAAGCTCTAAAATACACTTTTATGAAGATTAACAATGACATAGTTAAATTAACAACATTATAAGTGAAATGATAGTAATATTCAGTGACATTCAGTATAACAAGTATTCATGTACAGTTTTTTTTACTTTACAATGTCAATGGAGATAGTAATAAAATACAACATAACAGTAGCTATCAATGTACTCATAGTCTCAGTACTATTTATTTCAGATGTAAGGCAAGTGGAAATAGATTAGTGAGAGGGGAAAGTCCTTATATAAAGCTTGTGGGGGGAGGTATATCAAGTAGGGTCAGAGCAGGAGCAAGTCTTAGAGTTTAGTAGATTGTCCTTTAGTGTTTTTTGAAGCAGTTTGTGTTGGTGATTATTCTCAAATATGAAGGTAGTTTATTCCAAGCAGTGGCCACAGAGTGATTATAGAGAAGGTTACCAATGTTTTTATTGGGTTTGTAGATCTGCATCAGGTGTTGTTTGGAGCTGCAGAGTGTGCAGTTAGGTACATAAGGAGAGATGAGAGTTGAGAGGGCAGGACAAGAGTGGGGCTGGGTCAGGATGAAGTGAGTTAAATGTAGTTGAGGCAGTAACAGTTGATGGTGCAGTTCTAGCCAGTGTAGGTTCTTAAGGGGTAGACAGTGGTGAGAGCTATAGGGTTGGTTAGCAGCAAATCTAGCAATTTTATTGTAAGTGATTTCAAGTTTTGTCGTTGAAGGTTGGTGAGAATTGGGGCAGTGTATAAGAGAGTGAGTAATAGGCTTGTGCTAGTGTGAGTCTGGATTCATTTGTGAGGAATCGTTTGTTTCTGTAGAGAAGGCAAAGTTTCTGATGAATTTTCTTAATCTAGCTATGGATGTGAAGATCAAATTTAATTGTAAAAAATATACTGAAGTTACAAGTCAAGCTTTCTAAATAAATAATTGTACAGTCATTATGTTGTAACTGATGCATAATTATGACAAGTTTCATTGCTTCACACTGTGTTATTCAAAGTGATTTGTAACACTGTTATACACATGATGATTGCTTTGTTGTACCTAATTCACACTGTGAAATACTGTCACTGCAGAAGCAACAAAGTGATAGGTTTTCCATGAGTACTAAGATAGGTGTTTCAATTAGTCCGACAAATCACTAGTACATTTTTGTATTCCCTCCTGGTTCTGAATCTCCTGTGGGATTAAGCATAAAAAAGGAAAAAAAAAATGCATGTGGCCTTCAAACTGTCAGTTCAACCATTGCACCCCACCACCACCACCCCCCGAAAATGATTTCTAAGGCACCTATATTGTAAAATATACATATTGTATTTAATGTACTTTCTGTATACAGCAACAGGTATTCACTTCTCATGTCACCACATCTGTCACTCAGCTTAAGTAGAAAGCAAACCATGTAAACAAAGGTGAGCAATATGGCTAACACTGCACCTTTGGAAAGTACCAATGTTATCAAATCCTGAAAATATCAAGTGTTATACAAAAAGACTTGGATTTCTGAAACTAATTCACTGAGACTTAGACCTTAGCAAAAAAAACAGTCAGAAATATATAGTTGCACGATGTTCTTCTGTACCACCAGGAAGGTAAAGACAAATGTTACAGATGATGATCTGCATGGACAAATGACATTACAAATTATCTGTCCACTTAAATTGAATCCTGAAGTATCTGATGAATTAGACTAGAATCTTCAATTTAAAGAATTATAGATTTGGTATTGTTGCAACATACATTTCTCAGTCTAATATGTAGTAATCAAATCTTAACTATATTTAGAATATGCTGTCATTTAACCTGTTGCTAATTCACCTAATATTCAATCTACCTTTTAGGCTGTACTTTCATTTTACTCATAAACTATGTTATATTTAAATGTCTTTTGGTTGTACTGATACATGGTGTAGTAAATTGTGCCATTAATCAGTCAAACTGTTTATTGATCATCTAAAATATCTTATTCCCATTTTATGTAATTTAATAGTTTTTTAACCAACATGTCACCAACCATGTCAGCTAAATTCTTGCATGTATCTCTTTATTCATCACAGTTATCAGACATCCATTGATATCCTTTTAACTGGTTAACTGTTTTGTTTGGTTTGATTAACCATTAATTTGTTATCATCAGCCAGGCCTCTTTATTCAGGTATGTCACTGGCAGTATTTTATTTAAGCCTAGCCCAGGATTCAATAAAATCCATGTAGGCTCCATGAAGAGCTTACAAGGAATGTACCTGTGTACATGGCCATGGTTCCCTCTCGGCAGTGCACCATGCATATCAATTATGGCACGCTGCCGTGGGAGATCATAGTAACACGGATATTGAATCTGTGTAGGCAATAGTGTAGAGGCTGTCCTGTGGTTGTGGATTGTCCAGGGGATTCCTGGAGAGATGTTATGTACAAGATAAGACTCCCTGTAATGTACCCTGCTAGTATAGAAATATCTGTGAATTCTAATATTTATTTAAAATTTTTTTAATGCCCATTTATGCAGAGCAGAGAGCAACAGTACTGAGCTGCTCTTACATATACACAGCTGACACCTGCCAGACATCTAAATATAGAAGCAGGATGTAATTAATTATTTATTTTACTTTCTTTTAATGCCGGTTTGTGGGGCATGACTTGGAGCATAACAGTGCCGAGCTGTGCTTACACATGCACAGGTGACATCTGCCAGACATCTAAAAATAGAAATCGGATGTAATTAATTATGTGTTTTTGTCTACATGTTTTTTTATTTTAATTTTTTAATGGCCATTTGCGAATTGCAGTACTTAGCAATGCTAAGATGTAGCTTAGTAGTATATGTGAAGGTATAGTGGCTTTCTTACTATCCAAGTAGCTAAATAGGTAGCGTCACAGCCTAAGTTGTAGTAGGGCCTAGGTTTGACTCCTCAGCAGTCATACCTTTTTTACATTTATTGCTATGGAAATGTGTGAGGTGACCTAAAGGGCGGTTTAATTCAAAGACAAAACTGTTACATTTGGAAAAGCTGTGCGATGCTAAGCACTGCTTAAACATGGTCAACTGCTATTCCTGTTTGCGCATGGCTAAGCTCTGCTAAAACATGGTTGTGCAAGTTTACACAATGCTCAACTCTACTAAGCTGGTTTGCAAGATGCTAAGCAATGTGGTGCTTTTTTAGATGTAACAATATAACATGTAAGGGCAGAAAAGCAGCTAGATTAAGGCCAATAGGTGGGAATTCGCAGCATTAATTGGAGTCCACAGTAACCCGTCAATATGCCAGGTGATGTTGGTGAGGTAACATGCTTTCAGGTGCAGGGGTGGAGGACACAGGAGTCCAGAGTGTTTGTTGGACTTCTGGTCGAGAACTACAAACCCCGACTGTTTCAGAGTGATTACCAGGGCTCACAATGTAAAGCTGAAGCCTGGGATTAGATGGCTAGGGATCTTACCAATGCTACTGGTATCCCCCGCACTGGTGAGCAGTGTTGTCACCACTGTGATGACTTGAAGTTAAGGAAGAAGTGATCCTTGGACACCTGGGTCCAAGAGGTTAAGGATAGGCATGCCCCACAGATATGTAAGTACGTTTGTTACTACTTTAAAATGCAAGTTGAATCCATGCAAAACTGGTATGCATAATGGTTTGCTTCTCTTCAAACAGCTGCAGCTGAATGGGCTCGCAATGCCAGTCTCATACAGGGTGCCTGGCCAGAATGTGTCGTGAGTGTGGTAAGTACGAATATTTTCTGATAACTATAGTGCAATAAACAATAAACAATAAGCGATAAGGTTTAAAGCAGGATTTTGGTTTGATAAGTAATGTGTGCAAATAGCTGTAGGAGGGGTTTATTCACTGCATGTGTCTTCTAATGAGACTCCAGTCAACTGTAAAAATGAAATTAATAAAGAATGCAAAAGTAATTGCCTGATAAATGTATTGCACAACCCACAGTATGGTTCAGGGCTGCCTTCAGGCCACTTTCACTCAAATAATGCTCTCTGTTCCTGCCACTCAGGGCTTTCTTCTGGCCAGTTTGACTCAAATAATGCTTTCTATTCCTCCCACTCCAGGGAAAAAGTATATGGGTAAGGTAGCCCACATTCTGAGCAGATATCATGTGTATAAGTGACAGATTTGAAGGAACAAAAACAGTAAAGTTTAAAGCAGGATTGTGCTTTGATATTAAATGTGTTCAAATGACAGCAATAGGGCTTTATTCACTGCATGTGTGTTTTAATGTTACTCCAGTCAACTGTAAAAATGAAATTAATAAAGAATGCAAATGTAATTGCCTGATAAATGTATTGCACAACCAACAGTGTGGTTCAGGGCTGTCTTCAGGCCACTTTCAGTCAAATAATGCTCTGTATTCCTCCCACTCCAGGAACAACATATATGGGTAAGGTAGTCAATGTTCTGGGTAGATATCATGTGTATACTTCACAGATTCTAAGGAACAATAACAATAAAGTGTAAAGCAGGATTGTGGTTTGATAAGCAATGTGTGCAAATAACTGCAGTAGGGCTGTATTCACTGGATGTGTGTTCTAATGTGACTCAAGTCAACTGTAAAAATGAAATTAATAAAGAATGCAAAAGTAATTGCCTGATAAATGTATTGCACAATCCACAGTATGGTTCAGGGCTGTCTTCAGGCCACTTTCTCAGAAATAATGCTCTCTATTCCTCCAACTCCAGGAACAAAGCATGGGGGTAAGGTACCCCATGTTCTGGGCAAATATCATGTATATAAGTGACAGATTTAAAGGAACAAAAACAATAAAGTTTAAAGCGGGATTGTGCTTTGATAAATAATGTGTTCAAATAACTGCAGTAGGGCTGTATTCATTGCATTTGTGTTCTAATGTCACTGCAGTCAATTGTTACATTAAGTGCACATATCCCTTGGTGTCACAGATTTTGGGTTCTACTCCCATGCCAGGCAACCAATACATGAGCACTTATCTAGTCTACTTAATGTACACAAACATACCTCACAACTGTCACAATTTTTTGTAATGTAATTATAACTGCCCAATCCATCTGGTCCTTGATTAGCAGATAAATGATTACCTGGAATGCAATGTATTTGCAAATCCATTTACAGATCATCTTGGTAGTAATGTACAAGCACACTATATGAAACAGTTCCTTGTATTTGTTTACCTGCATTTGTTAGTGATTGGCCCATACTGTCCCATGCTAACAGCTTGAGAGGTATGTATGTGCAACATCATCTATAGAAGAACTGGAGTCACTGTACTCACAACTGACATTGCACACCTGTAGAAGTATGTATTAGTAGTTTGTGTAGTAATATCATCTGCAACTTCATTAATGGTATGTTTTTCTCTCTCTCCCCACCCCTTATCTTCTTTAATTTATTAATGTTATTTATTATTGTGATGACCCTACACTGGTCCAGTAATCAAGGAGCCTCAATCCCCCACCACTAACTCAAGTGAGGGATGTACACATTGTGAGGATGAACAGTACACACGCAGTAAAGTACAATTTCCCTTAAGAGATCACAGTCAGTCTGGGGCTGGTTTCTCCATCTCTCTCCAGAACCCCAATAAGACTCCCCACTGGCACAGGTACAGGGTTAAGATCTCAGCCAAGTGGTCAAGCCAAAACCTCCAACACCCTCTCTGTCCAAACAGTGCTTTGAATCCCTGCCCAGGTAGCTGACACACACACACAAACACACACAACACACACACACACACACACACACACACACACACACACACACACACACACACACACACACACACACACACACAACACACACACTTTGAGATTTCATTTATATACCAACACACAGACAGCCCTGGGGAAGGCTGGCACAGGCTCACTAGCTATGCCCCCTTCTGCCCAGACTATAAGGTAGAAATCACTGCCACCAACTACCACTTATCAGCTACTAATAAGACCCTTCCCAAAGGGTACCCAATCTTACTGTGTGATGTTACTATTATCCCAAATGGTAAGTGTAACTAAGACTTGAAGGCTATTTCAGAGTAGCTTGTACAGCATCACCCACTACATATGCAAGTACTCTAAGAGTTTAAATATCTGTACACAAAAGCAGCCACAATTAAAAGGTTTAAATATATTTAATAATAATTAATAATGGAACAAGACAATACTTAGTAACTCTATACAGTGATAACAGAGTTCAGAATCACAGGAAATATTTTAAAACAAGATTGCAGGACAGTCTCACATAACTACAGAAAACATCTAGACTACTCTTGCTATATTCCTATTTATCTCTAAGAGAAATATTATGATCTAAGTCTTACTTACAGAGCAAAGACAAGTGCTGCTGAGATGATGTTTACAGATCCAGAACAAGATACAAAATTCACTGACTTTCTCTCTTAGATAGTTCTTAAATTAATAATACACATTACTGTTGGGTTATCTAGATGACATCATTCTTGTCACCTCTGACTTAGTTCCCAGGATAACAGGAACCAACTGATTTTAACATATCTCTGTCAAAAATACTTTTCTCTCAAATGTACAGTTGCTAGGAAGTCACAGAGCAATATAAAAACCCTTTACATGTGAAACATAGTAATTTTCTCTGTCTTACGACAATAGAAAGAAACTCTAGCTGTATACATTCTGTCTCTTAGCTGAGATAGACTAACTTTAGCACATCATAAAACTCTTTACTTATTTTTTTTAGAGTTTGCAAGTTAACTCTGTATATTCCAGCCTTTGCCATCAACACATACATTTGCATAGGCATGTAGTTTATACACATTTCTGCTCTTTTCCAGCAGGATGCACTGTGGTTACAATCTTGAAGCTCAGTACAGAACATATAACTTTCTTGCATTTCTAAGACAAGCATACAAATTATATTACAATTCACAAATGACATAGAACTATTTACAAAATTCTAGCTGGCCATGCTGGCAACCTTTGCAATTCTCCCCACCCACCCCTGAAAACTCAAGCTAGTTTTTCAAGTGACTCTTGAGAAATGTTGCTTGAGAGGATTGAGCCTATCTGGGAATACCTTACCCCATTCCCTGTCTTGAGAGCCCATCTGCATTGGCATTGCTAACCCCACTGCGGTGCTGCACTGTCATATCATATACTTGAGCCCACCTGACATTTGCTGGGTTTAATGGTCAACCCTGCCCTCTGTAGTCTGCCAAGCACCTCCCTGACATGCTGAAGGTGCTCTAGCCAGGATTGGTTGTAGATGGCAATATCATCTAGGTAAGCAAAGGCAAAACCTCCTGCTCCTGCTAGAATATGATCTGCCAGCCTCTGGAAAGTCACTGGAGCATTTTTGTGAACTCATACAAGCAAAAAGGAGTCACAGAGGCTGACCTCTCTCTAGCACTGGGAGTCAAGGGCATTTGCCAGTAACCATTGGTAAGATCAATGGTAGTAAGATACTTAGCCCCACCCAGCTTCTCTAGGGCTTCATCTGTCCTAGGCATGGGGTAAGCATCTGACTCTCTGTGACTATTTAATTTCCTGTAGTCTCCAAACAGAATCTGGTGCTGTCATCCTTCTTTGGTACCAGCACCACAGGGAGGCACAGGGACTGCTGGACTCCTGAATTACCCCTAGTTCCAACATTTCCTGTATCTCCTCCCTCAGAGTCTGTTTGATTCTCTCATACACCTTATAAGAGGCCTTCCTAATAGGCCTTTGGGGTCCTGTATCCACCTGGTGCTGCACCAGGTGGGTGCACCCTGGTTTCCCAGTGAAAATGTCCCCAAACTCCTATAACACTCTTGGATTTCTCAAACCTGGGTAGGAGATAGCTGCTGGAACATTGCTACCCCTGTCATACCAGACGTTTTTCTGCTACTGGGCTTCTGCCAGGTTCCCCTGGGCCAAGCCTATGAGTTCCCTGATCCTTGTCCTGAGGTTTAGGACATATATCACAACAGAATCCTTGTGAGATTCACACTCACCCTCCCAACTTATCTCAAATTAAATCTACAGGCCCCCTCACCTTATGTCCATACAGCAAATCAAAGGGTGAAAAACTTGTGGATTCCTGGGGAACCTCTGTAAGCAAACAACAGATGGGGCAGATATTTGTCCCAGTCCCTCTTAAACTGGTCTGCAAATGCTCGCAGCATGTACTTGAGTGTAGAGTTTAACCTCTTAATAATAATATCATTAGTCTGGGCATGGTAGGGGGTGGTCTTTAAGAGGTTCACCCCACAGTACTTCCACAGAGAAGCCAGCAGGTCTGACATGAAACTGGCACCTCTGTCAATCAGTATTTCACTTGGGGAAACATACCCTGCTGAAAATCTCTTAAAAAGCATTTGCCACCTTTTCTGCCTCAAGGGAGGACAGAGCCACTGCCTCAGGGTATCTGGTAGCATAATCTACTACCACTAGGATATACTTTTTCCCTGTGGAACTTGGGGTACTCAGAGGCCCCACAATATCCATAGCTACCCTCTGAAATGGCTCCTCAATCACAGGCAAAGGCATCAAAGGAGCTTTCACCTTGTCTCCTGCCATGCCTACCTTCTGGCACTGCTTACAGGTCCTGCAGTACCCTGTTACATCTCTGGACATCCCAGGCCAACAGTAGTTCTGCATAATATGTCTCTTTGTATGTTTTATGCCCATATGACCTGCAAAGGGAATATCATGGGCTATGGCTAGAAGTGCCAGATGGTAGGTTCTGGGCACTACCAACTGATGTATTCTCTCACCTTCAAGCTCCCCCTCAGGGGTCCACTCTCTATACAGTAACCCTTTGTCCCAGTATACATATTTCCCCTTCCCTTGCAAATCAGGTGCCTCACTAGCTACCTCTCTCAGACCTTGTCATGTAGAGTCAGAGATCTGAGCCTGTCTCAACTCTCTCTTAGCAACCCTTCCCAGCTTCCCTTCCACAGGAAATCTGGTATCCTCTGACAGCTGTGCCTCACTGTCAGCCTGGGTACTACTACTCACCTCTACCCTTGCAGTCACTCTGTCCAAGGGAACATCAGTGCCCACAAGCAGATGTGGCTCATTTTCAGTCTCACTGCTACAGGATAGTTCCCTCCCTGAAGAAAGCACCTCACAAGTTCTGACTGCAAGTGTGTGATCTATCAGGGTCTCACCCAGGCTACCAGACCCACATACTTGTCTCCAAGCCTGACTGAGTGTAACTGCATGAACACATGGTACTGCATTATCAAAATCATTCCCTATCCTCAAACACACCTACTTGCTGGCTTCCATTTCCACCCTCCCAGTCAAGGTGAAACCTAGCCAAAGGTATTTGGAATGGGGTCCCTCCTACAGCTCTGACTGGAATAGACTGCCCAGGCAAGTAGTCATCCTCTGTAACCATTGCAGGCTTTACAATGGTTATGTCAGAGGCTGTAGCAATGGTCTCGTTGCTATTCACTAAGATAGGATATAACCTTTTGTGGTAGTTTGGTACCCTTGTTGTCTCAAGACAACCTACTGATGGCATTTTGTCATTCCCACTTACTGGCTCTCCCACCTTTTGTTCCCCACCTTGCCTCTGTAGACATCTACATGCTACATGGCCCCACTGGTTGCATTTACAACTTTTAACCCTATGTCTTGGACATGTAGCTGGACTAGTGGCTTCCCCTGCTACTGGCAGATTATGTTGGGCGAGTCTGGACTGCCCACCATGGGTTCCCTTAGACCCATGAGCAGCACCAGGTGTCTCTTTCTTGTGCAGTGATGCCCTGCTTGCTAGGTATGGGTCTCCCTTCTTCCCCAACTCATCTAAAGTAAGGCATTGTCTATCAGCTAACCAGATCCTCATGTCCTCAGGCAAAGTGCTAAGGGCTTGTTCCCTCACCAAATGTCTGCCAGCCCTTCAAAAGTGCTGACCTGACTTCCACCTATGAAAAT
Organism: Protopterus annectens; assembly: GCF_019279795.1. NCBI lineage: Eukaryota > Metazoa > Chordata > Ceratodontiformes > Protopteridae > Protopterus > Protopterus annectens. The sequence goes on from NC_056730.1 coordinate 906,519,493, forward strand.
AAGTGCTTAGTTCAGCAACATATTCACACACACTTTCATCTGCCTTGCATCTATGCTCATGAATCTTTTTCCTATAAGCTTCAGATGTTAACTTAAAAAATTCTAGCAAACAATTCTTTCCAACATTATAATTTAGACAGTCATTATCAGACAGTTTGGACAGAATAGTTATAGCTTTACCATGGAGTATGGGGGTCAAGAGCCGTACCCATAGCCCTTGGGCAACATTATACTGTTTACATACCCTCTCAAACATATGAATGAAACTATCAAAACTATCCCTCTCTGTAAACTGTGGAAGTAATTTACTGACCTTTGTTGCTTCTGGGGTTTGGTTACTCCCTTCTCCATTACCTCCAATACTCTGGCAAAGAGTCAGTATCTCCTTTTCATGTTGCCTCTCCCTCTCATTCTCCTCAGCTTCCATATGTCTCAGTCTCTCTGTTGCTTCCATTTCCAAATGCTTGGTCTCCTACTCAAGTCTCTTTAACTCCAGATGGATTTTTAAGTCCTCTGTAGAAAGGTTGAACTGTCCATTTTCTGCGAGTTGTACATCTCCACGGCCAGTATGATCGTCATCCTGGTTGCTATTTTCTGATGCAGCTATGACCAAAGCTGCAATCATGTCTGCTTTAATCAGGTTTCCATGCACTAGCCCTTTAGCCTGGCACATCTCAGCCAACTGACTCCTTGTCAGCTTGCCATACACCTTTCCTGGCATGCTTGCCTGCTCTCCTGATGAACTAAGCTAACAAAAGAAACAAAACAATTGTGATATGAACTCTGAATGTTCACTGCATGGCTGATTTAGAGTACAAAAACACTTTCAGTGATCACTGTACACAAGCTACAGGAATTCAATATCTACACCACTACAAGCTGATTAATATGTGATGTGGCTATCTCACCACTATCAACCAATTAATATATGATGTGGCTATCCCACCACTGCCACACAATTAATATGTGACGCCCCTGCACTGGTCCAGTAATCAAGGAGCCTCAATCTCCACCACTAACACAAGTGAGGGACATACACATTGGGAGGATGAACAGTACACACACAGTAAAGTACAATTTCCCTTAAGAGTACAGAGAGATCACAGTCAGTCTGGGGCTGGTTTCTCCTTCTCTCTCCAGATTCCCAATAAGACTCCCCAATGGCACAGTTATAGGGTTAAGACCTCAGCTGAGTGGTCAAGCCAAAACCTCCAGCACCCCGTCTGTCCAACCAGTGCTTCATGTCCCTGCCCAAGTAACACACACACACACACACACACACACACACACACACACACACACACACACACACACACACACACACACACTTTGACATTTGATTTATATGCCAACATGCAGACAGTCCTGGGGAAGGCTGGCACAGGTTCACTAGCTATGCCCCCTTCTTCCCTGACTATAAGGTAGAAGTCATTGCCATCAAACACTACTTATCAGCTACTAATAAGGACCTTCCCAAATGGTACCCAATCTTGCTGTGTGATGGTATTATTATCCCAAATGGTAAGTGTGAATAAGACTTGAAGGCTATTTAGGAGTGGCTTGTACAGCATCACCAAATACATATGTAAGTACTTTAAGAGTGTAAACATCTCTACACAAAACCAGCCACAATTAAAAGGTTTAAATATATTTAGTAATAAATAATAACGGAACAAGACAATACTCAATAACTCAATATACTGACAACAGAGTTAAGAATCACAGGAAATATTTTAAAACAACATTGCAGGATATTCTCACATAAATACAGAAAACATCTAGACTACTCTTACTATATTCCTATCTATCTCTAAGAAAAATACTATGATCTAAGTCTTACTTACAGAACAACGACAAATGCTGGTGAGAAGATGTTTACAGGTCCAGAACAAGATACAAAATTCACTGACTTTCTCTCTGAGGCAGTTCTTAAATCAATAAGACACATTACTGTTGGGTTAGCTAAATTACATCATTCTTGTCACCTCTGCCTTTGTTCCCAGAATAACAGGAACCAACAGATTTTAACATATCTCTGTCAAAAGTACTTATCTCTCAGATGTACAGCTGCTAGGAAGTCACAGAGCAATACAAAAACACTTTATATGTGAAATGTAGTAATTATCTATGTCGTAAGACAATAGAAAGAAACTCTAGCTGTAAACATTCTTTATCTTAGCTGAGATAAGCTAACTTTAGCACATTGTAAAACTATTTACTTATTTTCTTAGAGTTTGCAAGTTAACTCAGTATATTCCAGCCTTTACCATCAACACATGCATTTGCATAGGCATGTAGTTTATACACAGTTCTGCTCTTTTCCAGCAAGGTGCACTGTGCTTACAATCTTGAGGCTCAGTACAGAACATATAGTTTTCTTACATTTCTAAGGCAAGCATGCAAATGATATTACTATTCACAAATGACATAGAATTGTTTACAATATTCTAGCTGACTGGACTGGCAGCCATCACAATTATTATGATTTAATATTAATATATTCTGTTAAACTAACTGTTACATTGGCCTTATGGGTTATTTTTACCTGGTTTGCTGTTAACATACTTACTGTTATGTTATTTATTGTTGTGTTCCACATAATATACCTTAATATGTATTTGAATTGATCAATATTATGTTCCATTATGTTAATACTAACATTGGTTTGGTTATTACTAATCTTAACTTATCTTTATATCTAATTTACTACAGTGCAACAAGATAGTTCGGTTCCAGGTGATCCACCTACCTTGGCTCCTCCAGCTGTGGTACTAGGGCCCAGCATGTCTGGGCAACAGTCTGGTGGTGCCTCCTCTGCTGTCCCTACACTATCTGTGGTGTCGGGCAGTTCTGTCCCATGGGCCAGGGCTGAGCCAACTCTGGGAGCGGTGGTTGAAGGGGTGATTTTGTCACCCATGATGAACTACAAGGATTGGTGTGCAGGATGTTCTTCCAAACTTTTGGATGTCACCTGTGCTGGATGGAGGGCATGCTCACCACCCTGGTGAGGTAGCCTCATCCCGGAGCCTAGCCTCCATAACTGCCACCAGAGGGGCAGTGAAGGAGCAGTGTGTGGAGACTTGAGTTGCACTGTTACTTTGTGAAGGCACCTGAGACTGGCATTCCACAACATCCTCCCTATCCAAGGTGCTCACACCTCTCTTGTGTCACATACCAACCCTGTCTGCTGTCTTGTCTGTCTGTCTGCAAAAGCTTCCTCACCTTCCCAAATTACCTCCTCCACATGTACCTATGTCCCTTCCCCAACATTCCACTCTCACCTTACAAAATAAATATATATATATATTGTCCCATACATAGCTCTCCATTTTGCACAAGGGTCCACTGGACACACGTAATTTGGTCCAATTGTCATGACAATGCAGTTATGTTGTCCTTACCCCTCTCTCTGGGAGTGACAGTCCAAATTCATCTACAAATTCTGCCAAAGTGCACACTTGTTGCTGTACATTGACCTTTTTGATGGAGTTATTAAAACTTCTCTATATAGGAAACCATGTAGGAAGAATACTTTTTTACATCATAATAGCATGCATCCCAGGCATGTTTTTAACAATATCACCAAAAATCAGTACCTAATAATTTCTCACTTACACACTGAGGTTATAGAATGTTTTGAAACTGTGGATCTACTAAGCAATGACTTTTTGGCTAGGGGCTATAAGCAGCAGGATCTGAATGCTACATATGGTGAGGTTGCTTCTTTGAGATCAAGCAAGGGAAAACCTTTCTTTAAATGCTCATATGAGTCCAAGTTACCCATGATAATTCAACTGGCCATAAAGTTAGACTTTCATTGACTTATGGCAATAATGTGCAGCAGGTCTGCAGCACAGTTAATACATTTTGGCCCATATTACTCTCAGATGACAAAATAAAATCTATAGTGGGTGATAAACCTAGTTACATTTTTAAGAATCATTTGTCTCTGAAGAGACAACTTTGTTTTAGATCTGTGGTTAGACCATTTTTGTTCATAGGTTCATAGGTTGGTACTAGGCTATCAGCCCTAGGGCCTATACAAGCCTAGCCATAACAATTCCCTGGCTATTTCTTCCCACACTATTTACTTCCCTGGACTCCTGTCTAGCAGGGCGACTGACATATTCCCCGGGGTGAATTTCCTTTCTCCCATCCAATCGTCTTCTGAGTGGAAGGAAACCTATCCTTGTAGGGGCTGCAAAGCCTGCTATCACATTTCTACCAGGGTAGTTTTTCAGCATCCAGTATATGATGTTATATTTAAATCTGACTTTTATGCTGATTGTAAGTCCCATGGACTTGTATACTTGGCCAGATGTAAACGTTGCACTTCATTCAGACAATCTGACAGTTTATATGGTGGTATTATTTCCTGTTAATGTACCTCCTTCCCTGATCACCATGCAGGGCTTTCATTTCTGTGTGTGTACAATCTATGGCCCCAAAAGCTTCAGGGAAGTGTGCAATTGCATAACATTCCTGCATGGTTCTTGCTGTCTCCTCTGGAGTGTGTGGGAAACAGATATGTTCCCCTGCATGTTGTAGGATTGCATTTAGAAATTGATATAATATTCTAAACGCTGAGGGCTGTGACACCCTGACATATCCCTTGTGGGTCTCTGGAAAGTACTTGTAGCTAGTATACACAAAGCTACACATACCTTTTTCCACTGGGATGGGTTCTCCATGATTTCTCTGGAGTCTAAGGTGAGAGTGGTAGAAGTTGCATATTTCCTCTTGTGTTTCCCTGTCCACCCGGTATCACTCTAAAATTTCTGTGTCATGTTGTTCATGATAAGTCAAACAGGGTCAGAACACCCTTCTTCTTCTTGGCTGAGATCTAGCAGCAGTAACAGCACCTTAAATTAAAGCCTGTTGCACATGCAGGTTAATGTTGGCAGCAGCATCCCTAAACATTTTTTCTAAGTGTAATCATGGTTATAATCCAGAGTTTTGGATTTCAGGTAAAATGGCTACACTGAGTGTACATGATTACTTTACAGGTTCCTGAATATCTCAGCCATGTAATTCAGCTACTTATGCTTTCATTAGCATAGTCTACTGTTTACCCTTGTTTTGAGGTTCTACGCTAAGTGTAGGGCCATTTGATGAATATGAAATGGCCCGCTATTGTGTGTGTGGTGCACTGCAAATCATATGCGATAACCGCACTTAGTGTAGGCATTCATGAAACTGGCCCAGTGACTATACAAATGATGAATGTATATTTATGTGAATGTAATATGGTTGAATTCAAGTTGTATATAGTATTGATAAGTAGGAGTGTTTAGGAAAATGAATGTTTGACTGAAAACGGTGATGATTGTGAAAATGTGCAAGATTGAGTTATAGCAGTTAGTGTGCAAGTGTGAGTCTTTGTAGATTAGGGTTAGATTAAGGGGACAGATTTAGAGTTGTATTTGTATGGTGTTGTGGGTGTGGTCTGTGTTCTTTTGGCTTTTGAACTGGTACTGTTAGGGAAAGGGTTTTTAGCAATATAATGTGTAGAGATGGTGTTAGTGGCAAACTGACAATGTGGTTAGCACACATGACTAAGGTTGGACAGGGGTGCATATTTTTTATTTTGATTTAAGTGTTTAAAAGAGGCAAACTCATTGTCAACAGGTAATGTAATGCAGAAACACAGGTTAGTCTCTGGGAGCTTTCTGTGCAATATGTTATTCAATTTATTATCCTTAAAATGCAACATACGACAGAAACTGAATAGAGGCGTTATGTGGTCATATTAAAATATTTGAAGTGAACACTATCAAATAAATAAACTTTTAAGTCAGATTTAGCTGAGTTTTAAACATTTGCATTGACCTGTAACTTTTTTTCATACCAGAGTCTTATTGGAAGTATTTGAATCAAATTAGTTAGCTGAATTTCTTTAACCAAATAGAATCATATACCGGGATAGGTTAGAAATATAACATTGTCTTCATTTGGGGGGTACGTTACTTGAAAATTGTAATACTAAACTTTTCATTTCTCTGCAAGGCTGAGAAAATAACAAAAAATACACATATTTTAGGTGGTGTAATGTAATGATCAAAGCTGATTGGTAGCCTTATTTCTTATGTTTGTAAGGTGTTATTGGATTTTAAGGCATCATTTTAATCATTTGCTCAAGGTTTGTGGAGAAAAACATTTGAATTATTTAAACATCAGAAAGAAGAAAATGTGTCCAAGGAAGCCAAAGGTTACCCAGTAGGAAGTAAATACGATAAATGCTGCAAACAAACCAGGCATTCACCAAGGCTGTAAAAGTATAAAACTTTAATGCACAGAGTACATAGGATAAGTGCTTTCACACAAGTTGTGCTTTATCAGATCCACAGAATAAAACAACAGAACCCATTAAATACTAAAACATGTGCTTCAATTAACCAATAGAATACAGAAGTCAATTATTGATGTATACTTCTTTTCTTAAGAATTATTTTTAAAGGAACAGAGGCATTAAGGCCAGGCATTTTATTTGCCTGCAACTTTACAATCCATCTTGTCTCTGCAGTTTCAAGTCTATTATTAAAATCACCATGCCTTTTGTTAAAATATAGCAATTGCAACACTATAAAATCAAAACTATGATCAGTAAAAATATAAACATGTTTGGTTAGGGCATTAAGTGTGTGTTTTTACGTCTAATGTCACCCATATGCTGAAGAATGCGCTCTTTAAGCATCCTAACAGTTTTCCCCACATGAACAAGTTTAACATAGTGAGACAGCTTTAAATACCTCACAAAGAGGATTACCAGCCTCAAACAGATGCCCTACGCAGACCGTCTCAGAAAACTCCAGCTTTGCTCCGTCGCATATCACCTACTCAGAGGTGATCTCTGCCTAACATACAAAGCTATGTCAAACCCAGAGCTGTTGGAATTGCTCCACTTAAAGAAATCACAATCCCTCTGAGCTACATGCTCTAGGGACCTAAACCTTGTCACCACAATAAACAGAACATGCTGGAGGGATAGATTCCTGTCCCAGAGACTTCCCATACTCTGAAATAAACTACCTATCTATATCAAACAAAGCTCCTCATTATCACTCTTCAAGAAAAATCTTGATGATTGGATGGGAAATAGGAAATTCACCCCGGGGATCACCTCTGTGGCTCTGCTCGACAGTGGCACAGGAAAATAATTTTCTTGGGTGGCAAAAGCCAGGGTACCTTTTTGGCTGGGCTTGTATAGGCCCCAGGGTAGATAGCCTAGTACCTACCTATGAACCTATAAAAAGCAATGGAGATCTTTCTTTCTCCATTGCTTCCTCAACACAGCTCTGATGTAGTGTAAGCATACGCATGCGCAGTACATCAGAAAAAGCCACAGGATAGCAGAAAACCACGGAAGAGCACCACGCAGGTATTATACAAAGGCATTATTTAAGAAAAGTAAGTTTTTTTTCTTAAATAATGTCATTGTATAATAGCAATAACCCACGTCTGGGTGTGGGTAATGCTAGATTTACCCACGGTTGGTGTGGTTTTGTCACGAGGGCGAAGCCCAAGTGTCCAAACAAAGACAACCGTGGGTAAATCTAGCATTACCCACACTCAGACGTGGGTTCATAGCTTCATACGTTCATAGGTTCATACCAGGCTATCTGCCCTAGGGCATTTATAAGCCTAGCCAGAGTTGTGTGGCTTTCACCACCCCTTAGGTTGAAGAATACTATACCCATTAGTTTGCCGTGCCTCTGTCCAGCAGTGATACAGAGATGATTCCCGGGGTAAACCTACGATCTCCCATCCACTGGTCAAGATTCCTCTTGAACAGAGCCAGCGAGGTGCTCTGTCTCACATGGACCGGGATTCTGTTCCACAGCATAGGGAGTCTCTGGGTGATGAATCTGTCTCTCCAGCACGTCCTATTTATATCCGTGTTGAGGTTTAAGTCTCTTGCTCTTGTGGCTCTGGTGGATTTGGATTTTTTGAGGTGGAGCATGTCCATTAATTCCGGGTTGGACATGGCCTTGTATGTCAGGCACAGGTCACCTCTGAGCAGACGGTATGCGACTGAATAGAGCTGGAGTTTCTTCAGTCGGGCAGCATATGGTATATTTTGAGCCCCTTTATCCTTTTGGTGAGGAACATTTGGGGTCTTTCCAATTGCTGCAGGTGTCGGGTAAGATACATTCCGAATGGGGCATTGTACTCAATCATTGGCCTGATAAGTGAAGAGTACAGGGGAACAATGACCTCCCTTGATCTGGATGTGAATCCCTTCATAATCAGGTGGGCAATGTGGCAATGTAGAAGGTCCTCCTAACCACTTTGGCAATGTGAGTGTCAAAAGAAAGGTTACTGTCAACTTGGGTCCCCAGGTCCCTGATAACCTCTTCTGTGCTTAATGGATTGCCACCTATGTGGTAACTTGGGGTTACCTTGTTTTTACCAAAGGGTATGACTATACATTTTTTGGCATTTAGCTTAAGGCCATGGCTCTGGCACCAGTTATCCGTTTCTATGAGACCTCTCTGAAGGATATCTGTGTCTGATGGATTTTCAGCTATGGCGCCCAGTTTGCAGTCATCTGCAAACTTTGTCAGCCACAATCCTCCTATATTTGCCTGCACTTCTGAAAAGTAGATGCCGAACAAGAGGGGGCCCAGGACTGAGGCCTGTGGGACACTGCTTGTGACCAGCTTGGAGTCTGACATGGCACCAGCAACTCTAACCCTGTGGGTTCTGTCCTTGAGCCAGTTTGCAACCCACCCTGTGACATATGGGTTTACATTTAAGCTGGTGAGCTTTTCTATGATACCCGAGTGGGGTATTGTGTCGAAAGCTTTTGCAAGGTCAAGGTAGGCTGTGTGAACTGCCTTACCCTCATCAATGGCCTTGGTGACTGTTTCAAAAAAGTCAACCAAGTTCAAGAGGCATGATCTGCCCTTGACAAAGCCGAATTGGGTAGGATCCAATGTCTGTAGGTCCCCTATGTCTTTATTTATGAGTTCCATTATGATCCTCTCCATAGCTTTGCAGACCAGGCTTGTTAAGCTTATGGGGCGGTAATTACCAGGGTCCGTAGAAGCACCGCCTTTGTGGAGTGGGACCACAGTTGCCGTACGCCACTCTTTGGGTACGTATCCTGTGGTAAGGCTAAGATTAAACAGCAGCCTTATGTGTGGGTTTAGTTCCTCATTGAGTTTGTGTAGCACACAGCCGGGGACACCATCCGGTCCCTTTGATGCTGTGTTTTTAGCTTTAGAGAGAGCAGCTCTCACCTGGGCATTTGAGATGATTGGGAGACTACACTCTGCTGGGATAGATATTTCTCCTTTTGGGGGGGAGGGAGGGAGAGGAGAAATTTTCACTGAACCTGTCTGCCAGTATGTTTGCAATGTCTGTGGGTTCAGTGATTTTTGTATCATTTTGGACTAATTCTGAGCATATCTGGGAGTTTCCACCCAGATTTCTAACATAGCTAAAGAAGGCCTTATGATTGTCTTTTGAGTCCTTGGCGATTTTTCTCTCAAAGTTGGCCTTGGATGATTTTATGAGTGATCGTAGTTTTTTACTAGTATTGATCAGAGATGTCTTCCCTTTTAGGGATTTTGCTCTATCTTGTAGTAGCTTTCTCCTCTTGTTGTAAAGTTTGTTTATGGCTGGGGTCCACCAGATCAGGCGCTTGCCTTTGGTGGAAAGGGTCTTGATTTTATTTGGGATTGCTTGATCCATGCAATCCTGGAGGTACTCGTAGAAAGCATTTGTAAGGGATTTAGCAGCGTGGGTTGTGGTTTCCAATGGCTCAGGGGCCTTGAAGGATACCACACCAGTCTTAAGAAGTGTGAAGTTGGCTTTTGAGAAGTTCTTCACTGTGGTGTTTTTTGTTGGGGGTGGGGGTGAGATGTGGATCTCCAGTGAGATTAGTTTATGGTCTGATCTCACCAATGAGGGATATACTTCCAGTGTGGAGCATTTTGTCCCCATGTTTGTGATGATCAGGTCTAGTATATTTTCACCTCTTGTGGGAATGGTGACAAGTTGTTCCATAGCATTTGAGTTTATGAACTCCAGGAACCTTTGGGCTAGGGTATTGGGGCTTGAGTAATGTTCCCAGTCTATGTTTGGGTAGTTGAAGTCACCCAATATGATGGTGTTTGGAGAGACATTTATACTCTCCAGTGTCTTCAGGAAGGCTGTGTGGGGTTCCTGAGTTTGAGAGGGTGGCCTGTAACATGCTACAAACTGTAGAGCAGTTTTGCCTATGGTTAATTGCACCTGAATGGTCTCTGATGCTTCGTGAGTTGCCACCAGCCTGGAGGTGTGGGTATCCTTGATGAATATTGATACACCCCCTCCTTTTGTGGTGTGGTCTGGGTTTTGGGGCCGGAACGCATGATATGAGGTAAAACCTGATAGTGCCGGGGTGCTCTCAGGAGCCTTGAACCAGGTTTCAGTCACAGCACAGACATCGATGTTCTCCATACTGAGGAGGGCTTCGAGGGTTATTGCTTAAATATCTACTGTGACTGAATTAACAAGAATACTACCAGAAATGCAACAATTTCATAAACAATCATTCACAACTAATTATGAACAATGAATAAAAACAGTTCTTCTGCAGTACATTTCCATTAAAGGAAGCATCAGAGGAACAAGCATTAGCTATCCACTCTGTGTATCAGACATGTATGCAACACAAAGTCACAAGGAAATGTGCAAAGGGCAGGAAACAATCATCATCACTTGCACAGGGTGGTGGGTACAGAATGGAAGCCTGATACCAAATAGGTGAGTGTGTTCAAGTAAAACAAAAATGTATTCCCTGAGTATCCAATTTTCAGGGTGAGGAGCAAGATATGTATAGCAGTCAACAATACTGCTTATATAGTGTGTGTGTGTGTGTGTGTGTGTGTGTGTGTGTGTGTGTGTGTGTGTGTGTGTGTGTGTGTGTGTGTGTAGTAGTATGGGCAAGTATTTGTTGAATGTGTGTGTGTGTGTGTCTGCATGAATAAAATCAAGCACTGTGCTAGCACTATGTCCTGGCATCTGGATAGGCGTTAGCTGCATATGGTAGACTAGTTAGTTCATCATTGTCACCCCCGACCATGCGGACTACCTCAGCTAGGAGTTGAACTGTTGATTCCATGGTCTTGGCTAGAATTTGAGGTGCTATCCAAACATGAGTGATGCCTGCTGGATGAGCTCTCATGACTACGTCCTGGACCAGAACCACCTGGTCTACCATGTCTGGGTGTAGACACTGTATTAACTGATGAAGCAATGGAAAAGGTTCCACATCAGAAGCGGGATTTTGCACAGCCATGTCAGCTAACACAGGACAATATAGTGGCCCTCTGGCATGTGTATGGCAACCCTCCTTTAGTAGACATTCCACTACAGACACTGCCCAATTCAGTGTGTCATTTCTCCTGTCCAAGGAGTCACCTGCATGGTTCAGGCAGTCCCACACTTCAGAATGCACAATGTTTAGTACTCGCACTATCTCTTCTGAGATCCAGGGGGAATGTGCCTGTGCCTCCATGAGGGCCCTACACATACATCGCATGACACTTACTGACATACCAACATCAGGAGGAAGGTGGACAGCAGGCCTCCTCTGACCACCTTTACCAACCCACCTGTGTGGTATCTTGCCCTCATGATGACTACTGGGAGAATCAACCAGTTCTGCAGCTGAAGTAACCACACTAACTTGATCAACTGTGTCATCCATAACCTGTCCTATGTCTGAGGTCTCTGTGTCATGGATATGAGTAGGCATACTGACTTTCTCTGAAACAGTGGTAAGAGATGTAGCCACAACCTCAGTCATTGACAGAATGACCCTCAGCACCCCCTGACAGTGTGTCTTCATCACCACCATCATCATCAAAAGCTACTAAAACTCTGACATTAGACAGCAGGAGTTCTACAGTGCCACTGGCAGGATCAACTATGATAACAAGTTATCAACACAACAAATAGAGAAATAGAATAGAACAATGGTCAAACATATGTTATATGAAACTTATATTAAAAATTACTAATGCTAATCCACAGTTAGACATACATCTACTTTATGTACATTAAGAATGCAAAAGATGTGCTTACCATGTGCAGGTGATCATGTAAAATGAGAATCAGATGTGCCCACAAGAAAAGTAGATGAAACATAGATGGTAAGCATCACAAAACAAATGACACAAGAAACAGAAAACAATTCTCTTTACAGCTGCAGAATAAGACACATCTTATACAAACTTAGTATGTTGGACTGAACTAACCATTTAGCCCAGCACACTACTCATGGGCGATTTTAACTACCTCTCCATAAACTGAAAAACGTACACGACCGCTAACATGCAGGATCAGAGATTCCTGGACTTTGTCAATGCAAATGCTCTGGAATAGTAGGCCTGCACTCCCACGAGGGGCTCAAATATCCTTAACATAGTACTCGCAAACACAAGGGAGAGCTGCACCCAAGCACAATGTCATCATTGGTAAGATCGGATCATAAATCGGTCTCCTTTGAAATAAATGTAATGGTAGAACTCCCATTATACCCTAAAAACCTAAATAATTTTTCCAAGGTAAATTACCTTCTGTTAAATGATAGCATAGGTAATTTTAAAGCACCCCAATCTCCTAAACACCAAGGCCTATGCAGAAGTATACACGAACGCCCTGTACAACCACTTAAACAACTGCATAGAAATGTCAGTACATAACCAAACTAAACCCAGATCTAGCCAGAAACACAACCCACCCTGGTGGACCCCTTGTATTAATGGACTATACAAGAGAAGGAAGAAATTCCTGTGTAGAATTAAGTGGGAAGGTGCACAACAGAGAAAAAAATCCATCATTAGTCTCAACAGACAAATGACTGGTAACTAGTCAAGTCTTCAAAAGCTGAATATGAGACTAAAATAGCCTCCCAAGCAAAGGATAACCACAAAGTATTTTTAGTTATATCTGAAATCTTAAAGGAAACACTCAGCAGTGTGCTGAGTTGGCTGTAGATATCACTACCTATACTCAGCCAGAAGAAGTAGCAAACCTGATACCAATAAATTCAGCTCAAATTTTAACCCCCTCATCACCTCCAGTCACTCCCCATGAAATGCCCCCTAATTTTCCTTTGCCTGTTATCACAAATGTTTAGGTTGTCACTGCTCTCTCTAAAGCTAGAAACATGGCATAAAAGGCCCTAAAGGAATTCAGGTTGTCTATTATATAGCTTGAAACATGACCTAGCAGACCCACTCAGACCTCTATTTATCCACAGTCTCCAGACAGACTTTTTCCCAATAGAGTGAAGGACAGCAGCAGGCATCCCTCTGCACAAGGAGGGACCATCAGCTGACCCAGGAAACTACTGACCCATAAGTCTGACTCATACGCTAGCCTATGGAAAAGATAATCATGGATCTGATTAACAAAGACAGAGGAAATCTCCAGACTCTAGACCCGACCTACTTCAGCTTTGTCAAGGGCAGGTCCATTGTGCTCAGTCTGGTGGACTTCTTTGAGAAGGTCATCACGGCCATGGATGAGAGTAAGACAGTGCATACTGCCTACCTTCACCTAGTCAAGGCATTTGACACAATACCCCACTCGGGTATTGCAGATAAACTCACAAAATTGGGCATAAACCTATATGTCACCAGATGGAGAGCCAAATGGCCCATTGATAGGGCACATGTTGTTAGAGTGGGGGAATCCACATTCAGCAAGATGCCAGTCACCAGTGGCGTACCACAGGACTCAGTGCTGGGCCCCTCCTCATTGGGATATACTTCTCAGATGCCAAGGCAAATGTAGATGGCCTTTGTCTGACCAAGTTTGCTGATGACTGCAAGCTGGGGGCAATCATTGACTCCCCAAACAATGCCGATATCCTACAGAAAGGTCTGACACAGACCAATGATTGGTGTCAGAGCCATGGCCTCAAACTAAATGTGAAGAAATGCATAATAATACCCTTTGAGAAATCAAACACAACTGCAAATTATAATATTGACAGCACCCTTCCTAATAGTGGACCCAGTGGTAAGAGATCTGAGTACTCAGATAGATAGTAATCTGAACTCTGATCACCATGTGTCCATAGTGGTGAGAAAACCCTTCTATATGGCTCAGATTATAAGTAAAGGCATGGCATCCAGATCTAAGGATGTCATAGTACCACTATACTTGGCCCTTATCAAACCAATAATCAAGTACAATGTGCCCTTTGGCATGTACCTCACCAAGCACCTGCAAGAGTTGGAGTGTCCTCAGAGGTTTCTCACCCAAGAAAATACAGGGTATAACCAACATGTCATATATGGACCAATTAAGAGCCCTATCACTGTATTCAGTTTCCTACTGATTGCTGAGGAGTGATATGTGCCTGACATACAAGGCAGTCTCTGACCTAGCCCTGATATAACTGATGCATATTCACAAAACTAACTGCACAAGGGCTACCTGCTCCAAAGTTCTAAACCTGTTCTCTGAAATGAATAAATCATGCTGGATAGAAATATATGTTTCCCAGAGATTGCACACCCTTCCCCAGAATAAGCTTCCTATTCAAGTGAAGCAGAGCCCTTCCCTGACCATCTTTAAGTGCAATCTGGACCAGTGGATGAGAAATCACAAATTTATCCCTGGGGTGGTGCTCCCGTCCCTTAGAGGCAGTTTGTAAAAAATGTCAAAACTGTGCTTGTTGGCCCTTGTTATCTATTCCGTAGGAATTGAAAATTAGGAAACATCTGAGTAAAATTGGCAAGGCTTGTAAGGGCTCTTGAGTGATTAGTCTAGTGATCCCCTATGAACCTATGAAAAGTTTACTGTCCAGTTGACTCCCCTCATCTTCTCTCCCACACCTTCTCTCTTTCACTCAGTGTCTCTTCTATCCCACTGTTCTCACTGTCTCTCTTTCTCTCTCTACCTCTCTCTCTCTTTATGGTGGGCACACACTGACCAATAGCATCACATACACCCCTCCCACCATTAGCATGGGTCCCTGGCATAGGTTAGAGTAGGCCAGGTCCTCAACCCACTTATCACCAGCAAATACCCATGCCCATTTGGTGACATTAGTCAACATGACTGAATCCCCTAAAGCCATATTTTACACTGTCAGTGTCTAGCTCTGCCATGGCGCATAGTCTGTGATCCAAGTTCTCCTATCTTGAAGATACTGTGCACCACAGTAGATACCCAAAGCGGTTAGTCTATACAGCTCTTTCCCCCTTTAGGGCATCGTGTTGGGTCTGTGCTGTGGCCCACAGCTCCATTCCTTGATGAGTTTGAGATGGAAACACTCAGCATACTTTTCAGAAGGTTGGAGGAATTTCACAGGGATACAGGGAGAACATGCCACCATGGATATCTGACTTTTTAATGGTGTCAGAGTGCACTTTATAGGAGAATAACATCATCAGTGTGTGCTGAAAAAAATATGTTTGGGTAGGAGTGTGCGACACAGCTATGGATTCACACTGTGGTGTAAAATTGTCATTATACTGATAGTGAGTTGAGACACACACACAAGTTGACTGCTGTGAGATTAGAATCTCTATCTATCTAGTTATTCAAGTTACAAAACACAATACTTAATACTAAGGCCAGCACACAAGTCTGTCTTTGGTAGTGTTGGAGTGCACTTTATACAGAATGACAACATCAGTGTATGCTGAGAAGATGCTGGTAGGAATGTCTGTCATAGCTGTAGACTTGCATCATGGTGTAAAATTGTCTCCAGAGTAATAGCTGAATAAACACACAACTCAAGTTGACCGTTGTAAGATTAGAACCCCTACCAATTTAATTGCACAAGGTAGAGAACACACACACACACACACACACACACACACACACACACACACACACACACACACAATGGTGTAGCAGTTAGTGTTGTTGACTCACAGCAAGAGGTTCTCTGGTTAAATTCTTGGCTGGGATGCCTTCTGTATGCAGTCTGCATGCCCTCCCTGCATTGGTTTGGGTTTCCTGTGGGTGATCCAGTTTCCTCCCACATTCTAAAGACATGTGTCTGGAGCATTTCTCCCCGAGCTTCCACTGAAAATGGGCACTGTCCCAGTCAGACCTTCCTGGTAAACAAATGTTAAATTACATTTAATTAAAGCATATGAAATATATATACAATGAGAATCATTTATTTATTTTATTTTTTTTATTTTACATTTGTTGACCAGGCTTGTCTACCTGGATATATGTCCATTTTCAGTAGAGGCCCGGGGAGAAAAGCTCCACACAATTTAAACAAATTTAATTATATTGCATACCTGAATGTTCTGCAGTTGACACAGTTGGGTTATCTTTCATGTCATCCCCAACATCAACAATTGTGTGAACCCTGTGCTGAGCTGTCTGGACCTCTGACAGTACACAGGAACTCCTCTGTTTCAGTCAGGGGTGGTTTGGTAGCAGCACTATCTCAATAGTCTCACATTCCTAGGCAATTGCAGCTACCCCATGTCTTGTCTGTGTGATCATATCTACTGGCCCTATGTCTTTTTTTAATATGTACATCCATGTTCTCTGACCACATTGACATTGAACTGCTCCCAGATATGATCACAGTAGGACTTGTCAGATCTACCCTTTTCTAAGAGGAATGACCTTAACACAGTGCCTGAATGATCACTTCATTCTCAGCATCACTGTATGGTGGTTTATGGTTGGGTGCCATATCTCTGTGTAAGAGAAAACTTAAAAGGATAAGGCTCCATATGAGTACACAAAACTTAATACATATTCTGTATTGCAGCAGGAAGCACAGCACATAAAATGTCCAACACTCATAGATGTTCGAAATATCTTTAATAAAATACTTGCAAGTCAGTAAGCGCTTTCACCAAGTACACATTGGCTTCATCAGACCATAATAATATTAAAACACACAACCACATGCTTTATAAAGTCATATGATCAATTAAAACAATTCAAATTCACCAATAGCATGTTCTACATCATCCTTCATTTACATACATCAATTGCTTTCAATTATTCTTTGATAGCCTCTCTTATTAAAGGAAAATAGCTCCTTTTCAATACATATATTGCATCTAAACATTACACCTTACATACTAAACCAAACCAATTGGCCGTCCTACCTTGGTAATCTCCTTTCATTAAGTACAGGTTTTATTGAAACAGTACTATTTAAACCTGATCCTTTATCAGCTCTCAACCAAAGGACCCATTTAAGTTCAACTTCACTAGTTCTATTTTCAATGTTGCCCATCCTAGGCCCTACTTGCTCTATTTGTATGACCTTAAACTTAAAATGATGAACTCGATCACTATCTGCAGTATATCTAGCAAATGCATTCATGCTATTACCTACCCTAATACTGTATAAATGTTCCCTTGCACATTCTCTTAAAGTTCGATCGGTCTTCCCAAGATAGAATTTTTTACAGCATTCACAGTGTGCCAAATACACTAGATGCTTTGTTGTGCAAGTTGCTCTTACATTAAATGTAAACTTTCTATTAAAGTCTGGGTGTATAAAAGTATTATCACTATCTACCAGAGAATGTAAATTGCAGGAACCACAAGGATATGTTCCATATTGTTGAATATCTGGCTGTCTGCCTTAATCTGGATAGCATAGCATCATTTTTAACGATCTACAATTTCTATATCCAAATGAAAGTCTTTCCTCCACCACTCTATTAATCTTATCATCCATTCTTAATAAGTGCCAATTGTTCTGGAACACTTGTTTAACCAAATTAACATTGCTAGTGTACGCCATCGAAACTTTAACTCTACCCTTAGAATCATAGTGCTTCTCAGTCCCTCCTGCAGCTGAATTGTAAATAGATGAAAAATATGGTTTAGCTCGCCCATCCCTCATAGAATCAACTTCTGCCAGAATGGGGTTCACTTCACTATCCTTATAGCCTCTATGTATTAATGACTCTCTAAGTGTATCACATCCACCCTTATAATCCAGTTCAACATTATGTAACCTGGAAATAACTGATATATATGGCTATGCCAACAGCTAGTGTGAAAAATGCAAGCAGTAAACCAATAAGTGTATTGTAAAATGCAGTCAATCAGTAAGGTTAAAAAAAACAAAGCAACATAGCTTTGCAACAAGACAGTTGTTAAACTAGAAACACGTTTTTAAAGCAAATAGCAGTCTCAAGCTCCTTGGATCCAGACAATCTACCCTACTATGATGAATTCCTTACCTGTATGATTGCCTTTATATAGTGGTGCAAATTCATCCGTCTCACCATTGTGAGTATGCAAATGAGGTGTGAACTTAGTAGCACTGATGAATTCCACAATCTGCACTAAGTGCAGAGTATGTGAACATGGTGTAAGGGCCTACATGATTGTATGTTCACACCCTAGCAGTACAAGAATGAGCACTGAGAAGCCCTACTTGCTAAGGGCTTGCATGTAGAATAATTAGTCTGAATTCAGGAACAATCAGAGTAGGTCATCAAGAAAAGGATTACAAGAAAGTCTGTGAGTACATTGACTGACTTAGAAAAACAAGATTCCTAACATTTGCTTGAATTGTTTATGACTACACTTTATGCCTCTGAGTAAAATTTATCTCCAATTCTAAGGAAGTACAGTACTCACTGAAACAGGTATCAAAAGCAATACAAATCACATAGCAGTCTTCTTAGAAAAGCATAGATAAGGAAACAATAAAACAAAAAAATAAACAGAAGAAAAGAGCTACAGCATTGCTAATTTTTATTTTATATTGTGTGAGGAAAGATTAGCTTAACAGTTGCCAACATCCCAGTCATCCACGCATCTAACCACAACTTACACAGAACAACTTTCAGAACTTGGTTCTGTTGCACCTGCAATGTCAGTTGATACTATGTTGCATCTTGAGTATACATAACCTACTTTTTTCTTCCCAGTATATGTATGTGTCTGTGGCAAATACTGATAATAATCTCAAGGTCATCTTGTAAATGCCCTGGTATCACAGGGTTCAAATCCAGAGAGGGTGTTGTTTGTGTAAACATACTGATGTTTAAGGAGCATATGTTCATGTTGCAAGACAACAAAGTTCAGTAAACATCAGACCTGTACATCTTAACTACTTGTTTCATAATGTTTCCTCTATTTAAGTATGTTTTTCTTTTCTCTTCATAATGTCCATGCTGTTAGGCATTGTGCACTCTTTTCTGGCAACAGTCCCTATCAGTGAACAAGAATTTATTTTCTAAAGAAAAAAGTGAAAAAAATATTTAATTTAGGATGACTTCTGTAGTGCAAACAAGCATGGTGCTGTTTAGAACACTGGATAGTGTTCAGTGAATAAATTCCACCTGCCATCTAACTATCCATGTGGCACAAGATGTCAGTGAAGTAAGCTTAGAGAAAAAACATGTAATAAAGGGCTTAAATCCAGTTTCAGATATTTTTTTATGACTGGGTTCAGAATAAATATAGACAGCCAATGTTGTATATGAAATAAGCAGGATAAAGTTTGTGATGCATAATAAAAAAAACAGAGGTGATGGAAATGAAGTGCCTGAGACGGGTGGTAGGATGTACACTGTGGGATAGATAAAGAAATGAGGGCATAGGAGCAGAAGCCAAAGTAGCTCCAGTTGCAGAAAAGATCAAAGAGAACAGATTATGGTGGTTTGGACATGTATGCAGAAAAGCAGAAGACAATCTGGTGAAGAAGATTTGGAACAGACAGGAAGAAGGTAAGAGGAAATGAGGATATCCCTTCAAAGAGGTGGATGGATTGTGTGAAAGAAGATCTGTGACAGTCATGCATGCGTGTTGAAGAAGGCAGGAATGTGGCACTGAATCAAGAGCGATGGCAACAGTTAACACGATACCCCAATCCCATTTAGAAAATGGGAAAAAGGGGGATGATGATGATGATGATGATGATGATGATGATGATGATGATAATGAATAAAAAACTTATCTGTAGTCCATGTGAATTGATGTTACAAAGTTGTTGTAAA
Organism: Protopterus annectens; assembly: GCF_019279795.1. NCBI lineage: Eukaryota > Metazoa > Chordata > Ceratodontiformes > Protopteridae > Protopterus > Protopterus annectens. The sequence continues at coordinate 906,539,451 of NC_056730.1, forward strand.
CTCACCTCTTTTCACAGTAATAACAATATGAGCTATGGATGTTGTGGCATATGACATTTTGCAAAGTGTGTCAATACAAAAGCATTCACATGAGTAATGTGGACATATATGTTACACATACTGGAAAACTTATTCATATCTAACAATTATTCATTATGACTGTTATACAATATATTGTAAACTTTGATGTCATGAGCAATTGTATGTACAGTGGCAAGAATGACCTCCAGTATTCTCTGTGTGCCCCCTTTCAGAGTAATTGTCATTACAGGAAATTCTGACAATGTGCAATCTAAATGCTACTTGTGATGTTGCAAGAAGTGAAAAGGATTAATGTGTCATATTAATGCTATAACTGCTCTGTTTCTTGCTATATACATCCATTAACTGTGTTACTCTGCAGCACAATGTAATTTTCAATGCCTTTTGCATTTGTGCTTTGCTTGGCAGCTCACAAACATGATTAGCTTCCTAAGGAAAAAGCTAAAAAAATTAATTTGAGTTGCCTTCTGTAGTACAAATGAGCCTGGTACTGATATGCAGCAGTCAGCCCTCTGGATGGTACTCAGTGAAAACACTGCACCTCTCAGCTAATGTTTTCTGTGGCACAAGGTATAAGTTCAGTGAGTCTAGAGGGAAAAAACAGCTGATGCAGGGTTTGAATCCAGTTTACAGATGCTTTACTGAGCAGAGTATGAATGCATATTGACAAACATTTTCTTATATCATATTGCTAACAACATGTGAGCTGTCTGTCCCCTTTCCCAGTATTTGGTATAACCTAAAGACCTGATAATGTGTTACAGAAATTAAAGTTCTGATGTGGCAAGGAGATGTGAGATGGATGAATGTGTCACTGTACTACACTTCTTGCTCTGATCATTGCTAGATATACCCTTTGAGTGATTTAATTTTACTTTTGACTTTTTTCTATGTCAGTTTTTTATAATGCCTTTTGCATTTCCACTCTACTCAGCCATAAGCAAACACAGTTCATAACAGAAGGAAAAAAATGAACATTTTAATTTGGACTATCTTCTATTGCACAAACAAGTGTGACACTGGTGCACAGCCTTCAGCACTCTGGATAGTGTTCAGTGATGAAAATGTACCTCTCAGATAACTTTGTGGCACAAGGAGTAAGTTAACTGAGTTTAGAAAAAGATGACAAAGTGATGCAGGGTTTGAACCCGTTCAAGAACGCTTTTACAAAGGGGATCAGAATGCCATTTTCTCACAACATTTTGATTAGCAATGTAACAATAAATGCAAATGAGTATCATAATTATGTTTATTGCAACAAATGCATCTTTACTGCAGCTATAGAAGCCCAATATAATGCCTGTAAATTATGTTAAACATGACAATGATGATTTTAATGCAGAATGCACATGCATAGGTTTGATGTGCACATTATATTTGTTATAACTCTTATGAGTTATCATATAAGTATGTGTTTATTACAGTACGTATTGTGGAGTATGCATGTAATATAACCCACAATGTATTTATTCAGGTTATGCAACTACATGTATCTGAAATGTATTTACAAACAAATACTGCCTTATACATAGAAATGCAGTCCCAAGACCAAGTAAAGTCACAGACATACAGGCATCTCTGAAGTATATCTCCTTTCATTCTTAAATTAGCATACATGCAATTACCACGTTAAAAAGAATTTTTCCTGTGGCACTGGCAGCTAATAAGCAAAGTTTACCATTTTATCCTTTTTTCCATGGGTTCTACTCAATCTTAGTAATATGTACTCTGGCAATTAGCACGAGGCTAAAGCTCTAACTTGTTGACATGATGCTTGCTGTAAGTTCCAGCAGCCCACTATGTCACAAGTCATACCATTTGTCCTCCAACCAACCATGATTATAACAAACACCACAAAGCAATTCATTGTTTAACACTGGAGTATGTGTCAGTAGTTTGAACATCACACATGGCCAAATGTTACTGCCATATTTCACATCTGGGCTTTTTGATGCACTTAGTGCCAATGCATTTGCCAAGACACTGCTGTGCTTTTAATTGAACAAATGCAGCCGGCAAGGCTGAGCATCTTTGCTCACGAGCTGCTATACTAGAGATCTGAATTGCATGCCAAGTTGACTTCTGCAGACATGGCTGGCAAAGGAAGTGATGGCATTCCATTTAGAGTACAAAGGCTAGATGTTGAGGAGTCCAGGACGTTTGTGGCACTCTGTGTGAAGTGCTACAACTGGAGACTGCTGCAGGGGGTTATACCAGGTCTCAGTATAAAGTTGAGGCTTGGAATAGCTTGTCCATGGGTGTCTCCAGTGCAACTGACTTTCCAAGCACTGGGGAGCAATGTTCTCATCACTACAGTGGCATGAAGAGGTACAAGTGGGACCTCCTGAGCCAATGGAAGGATTAATTTAAAAGACTGTAAACACCCCTCAGTCATGAGTTGTGTAAGCATTCTGACCCATCCCCTGTCTATAATATGGCATTAATTAGCCAGCCAATGAGGTTCATCAAGACAGATTAACTTGTCTCAGAAAGGCACAGTGTAAGTCTGTATCAAGTCAGAATGTAAGGCAGAGCAGTCAGTCCATCACTCTGTATCATCTTGAACAGGCATCCTTAACTTTTGTATCAATCATACATGCCTATCAAATAGCTCTTGGTTATTGCATTAGGCAATGAGCACTTCAGCTTAATTGTGAGGTGGGTTCAGTTCCCAAAACAGACATTAATTCTTAACAGGATAGTATTCATAAAATAATAACTGCAATATCGCATGGCATTAGCAATATTTTTTGAAAATGCAGTTGTTAACTTTGAAAACACATATCTGATATGGCATAGTCAAGGATATTATTTTATTTATTATATCATACCATTGCGATTGATTGATTTTATGACATGCTAATGCCTTCCCATCATATATGGATGTGGCAAAGGTGTACATATTTATTTCTCATATTTATTTATGTATCAAAATAATAAAATAATGTGACATACCATTGATCAAAATATCTCTTTTTTTTACTCCCCTCACCCTCTCTCTCTCTTTTAATATATATAGGTATATATTTTTAATACAATGCTGCTGAAAACAAAATGACCATTAGCACAGGGAGATAGATCAACCACTGTGATTCAGCCCTCTGTACCCTACAAGTGGCTGCGGTGATACCACCAACACAGGCAGCACAGTCACCCATCACATCTGGGTCGCTGCATCCCAGCATTTCCTCTACAGTTCCTGCCCTAGCTATTCCACCTGCATCAGGTTGCAGTGGTACCATCTGGGAGCAGTAGTAGTGGAAGTTGTAATTTTGGCACCCATCAGGAGTTGACAGGCTTGGTCACAGGGTTGAAAAGGTCCTGCATTGTATAGCTAAAATGATGCCACATCTGGCACTAACACAGGCAACTGACACAGGAGATAGTGATGACAGTTCTGAGGGTGAGGACTAGATTCTGACTGTTCTCAAGCTGGACATGGGTGTGCCTCTGATATCTCCTACCTATCCCCAATCATGGTGCTCCCCAACCCTTTGTGTCCATCACCATCACTGTCCTGTATGCCTGCACCTGCTATCTGACCAACTCTTTCCTAAGCACCTTCCCCAATATTCCACTCTCTCCAAAAAATAAAAGAAATGGAAACCTGTCCAAAAAAATATGCTCCATACGTAGCTCTCCACCTTGCCTATGTGTCATATTGACACACTTGATTTGGTCTAATTGACTATACAATATTATTCTGTTCTTGTCACTCAACCTCAGTGTGGTGACTCTTCAAAGTCATGAAATTCTTTTACAATTCTACAGTTAATGACTTAGTGAAGAAGTGGATAGCTATGGTGCTGTCACACCATCATCCTGCAAATTCCTATATTTTTCTCCTGTGTCCTACCCTTTGCTTGCCACCCGCTTTTGCCACTGTCTTATCACACATTTAATTTGTTCATAAAATAGAATCACACACAACACACATCACCAGAAATAGCCCATCAAAAAGTCTTCAGATTTTATACTCAGCATTTGATTAGAGTTTGGTATCACACACCATCTCTGAATGATGGTAAATGGCATTCCATGCCTTATAGTAAAAATTGGTGAGTTTTTCCATTGCCTGTATTTGTTTGGTCACTTTCACGCAAATGCGCTTAAATCTGCTGTGCTATAGGAATACAAAGTAAAGGCAGAGTAAAAGTACTAGTATGAAACAGGTACTAACTTTTCTTTGGCTGCTGGATGCAATGAACTAGAAATTCCTGCGGGGTGTGTTGAGATAATTCCCCTCTCTGTAGACTGATGTTTTTGCATAGTGTCAATGGTTCAATTATAGCTGCATGCCAGATTATTAGTTCATGACATTTTGTATTCCTATCATATGTTTCACTCCAAAGGACTGTATTTATGTCCAGTTACAACATTTCATGAACATAGCATTTTAATATTGCAACAAGAAAGCATTTGCAAAAACATTCCATCCCCAGCAGGGACACTTAGTAAGCCAACCTTATCCTGCTTATGTTTTAATCTTGTTTCTACTCTCCTAATCCTTCTTGCTCCCTATAGCAAGCATTTTATTGTACACAGCATGACAAATTAACGAGGAAACACCTACGAGAAACATACCATAAATATGGTCCTAAATGTACCATAAACAAAACTCTTGTTATTTCTCTCTCCATCTCTCTGTCTCTCTCCACACATTCTGCTTCAGTAGGTTGTCACTGCCCCTGCAATTGTGTGATTTAAAGTCTGTGAAGCAGGAGTTCCTTTGTGCTGTGCTGAGATAATGCTCAGAACTACAGACTAATTTTTGTAGGCTTTCGATGGTTCAAATCCAGAAATATGTAAAACTGTTATTGACTGTTTTTATTAGGCTATTACATGTGTAGCTTCTGTTAAATATTGTTTTGAGTCACTGTTATCCTACTTCTGTCATAATGCACTTGATCCCTGACTCCATCTCCATTTGTGTATGTCTCCTCCCCTTATGTGTCATCAGTCTGTCTCCCCAGCATTGAGCAGCACCTGTAATTTAGTGGGAACAGAAGTACACAGCTTATGACAAATTCTTGTGAATTTTTGCCATCATCCCCATTACTCTAGTGTCCTTTTCACTACTGTACGTAGCCTTGCTACACTATGTAGAGTCAGGCTAGTCTTAGCCTCACTGCACTATGTACAGTCAGTCTAGTCTTAGCCTCAGTGCACTATGTACAGTCAGGCTAGTCTTAGCCTCGCTGCACTATGTACAGTCAGGCTAGTCTTAGCCTCAGTGCACTATGTACAGTCAGGCTAGTCTTAGCCTCGCTGCACTATGTACAGTCAGTCTAGTCTTAGCCTCAGTGCACTATGTACAGTCAGGCTAGTCTTAGCCTCACTGCACTATGTACAGTCAGTCTAGTCTTAGCCTCAGTGCACTATGTACAGTCAGACTAGTCTTTTTCTGAATAGGCTGAAATGTTGAATGTGCACCACATATGATGTTCCAATTACAAATATCGATAGGAAGCATGCTGCCCAAAAATTCCTGGCTTCAGGACAAATGTATAAATCATGACACATAACTCCATAAGATAACACATCTCTGTTCTGCATTTCATCATTTATTATGACGCTGGCTATACTGTACATCTTATGTAATATTGAAATTGCAATTACTGTTAAGAAGCCTGCTGCCTACATTCTCCTTTGCGACTAACCTTTTAAATCAGTAAAATTAAGGTTGTAAAATAACATTTCCTCTTTGGTGAGTTGACATAATTTACATGTCTGTGAAATGGTTTTGGCATTGTGACAAGGGTTCAAATCCAGAAATATGTGAAAATCATATTTAATGTTTTATTTATGTTTACTATTATGTGTGTAAGTGTTGCCTACGTATCTTAGTAACCCACCATTAGCCTGCTTATGTCTCAGTCAGGTTTCCACTCTTCAACCTCTGATTGCATCCTATTGGAAACATTTGACTGTACACAGCATAACAGATTACTTATCAGGAAAAGCATTAACACACCACAAAGAAATCAAAAATAGCCCAGAAAAATATAACATTTTTTGGCTGTCTGTATTCTTGTCTACATGTCTCTGTCTGTTCCCACTCTTGTATCACCACTTTTCACGGTTTCATATGTATTATGCTATAGGCTGTAATGTACACATTATAGAATTTCAAAATTGTCATGATTGCAATGAAGACTAATACATACATTCTCCTTTTCTTCAATCTGTTATCAGCTTTGAACTTTATGAAGTAGGTGATACTATGTGGTGTGGTTAGACAATATAGGAATATTGTCAAGGTTTGAATCCAGATGTATGCTAAAGTGTTCTTGAATGTTTTGTATGACTATTTTGTGTGGAAATGTTGGCTACATATTTTATTAACACACTGTTATCCTGCTGCTATATTAACGTGCTTCCTTCCTTTTGGGAACACTGTCTTGTACAGACCTTGCCTGAATAATTATGATGACAAACCAAAGAGTAACACAACACAAGTATGTGCAGAAATGAACCATAAGCTCACTCACAGAAACAAATAAGCTAATCTCTTAGTATGTCTGTATGTGTATTCCTGTCTCCAAATGTCCACCTCTTCCCACACCCTTCAGTGTCATCAGATAATCCTCCTTGATTAAAAATTGTTTCCATAAGCCATGTTTCCACCAGCAATAACATGCTTGGTCCCTCGTGTGTTTCAAAATTAACCTGTATCATACATATAAGGACTGAAGAACTACAACTATCATGACCATAACATACATCTGTTCTGTAGTCCATTAAATTCAGACATTGTTCATAGGTTCATAGGTTGGTACTAGGCTATCAGCCCTATGGCCTATACAAGCCTAGCCATAATAATTCCCTGGCTATTTCTTCCCACACTATTTACTTCCCTGGACCCCTGTCTAGCAGGGTGACCCCGGGGTGAATTTCCTTTCTTCCATCCAATCGTGAAGGTTCCTTTTGAAGAGGGCCAAAGAATCACTCTGCTTGACATGTATGGGCAATCTATTCCAGAGTCTGGGGAGTCTCTGGGTCAGGAACCTATCCCTCCAGCATGTTTTGTTTATTGTGATGACAAGGTTTAGATCCCTGGAGCATGTGGCTCTGAGGGATTGGGATTTCTTTAAGTGTAGCATGTCTAACAGCTCTGGGTTTGACATGGCCTTGTATGTTAAGCAGAGATCGCCTCTGAGTAGACGATATGCGACAGAGTATAGCTGGAGTTTTTTAAGGCGGTCAGCATAGGGCATCTGCTTTAGGCCTGTGATTCTTTTAGTGAGGTATTTCTGCGGCCTTTCCAGTCGTTGCAAATGTCTTGAGAGGTACATACCAAACGGGGAGTTGCATTCTACAATGGGTCTAATGAGGGATGAGTACAGTGGGACAATGACCTCCTTTTTTCTGGATGAAAAGCCCTTAGTGATGAGGTGTGCCACATAGAAGGATTTCCTGACTGTTGTGGTGATGTGGTTATCAAACGTGAGACCACTGTCCACCTGTGTCCCTAAGTCTCTTATCACACTTTCAGTGTTTAGTGTACTGCCACCTATATGGTAATTCACGGGTACATGTTTTTTTCCCAAAGGGGATAACTATACATTTCTTAGCATTGAGCTTGAGCCCATGGCTCTGGCACCAAGCATCTGTTTCTGTAAGGCCCTTTTGTAGAGTATCCACATCATTTAGGGATTCAATAATGGCTCCCAGTTTGCAGTCATCTGCGAAATTTGTTATCCACAGTCCCTAAGTGGTGGCCTGTACTTCAGAGAAGTAGATGCCAAACAAGAGCAGTCCCAGGACTGAATCCTGAGGTACTCCACATGTCACTTGTCTGGAGCTGGATTTGGAGTTGACTACTTTTACAGTGTGGGTTCTATCAGTAAGCCAGTTAGCAACCCATTGGGTGATGTAGGGATTAATGCCCAGCTTAGTAAGTTTATCTATGATTCCAGAGTGGGGAATGGTGTCAAAGGCCTTGGCAAGGTCTAGATAGGCTGTGTGGACCACCTTACCCTTGTCCATGGCTCTGGAGACTGATTCGAAGAAGTCAATCAGGTTCAGGAGACAAGATCGGCCCTTCACGAACCCAAACTGGGTGGGGTCCAGTGTTTGAAGGTTGCCAATGTCTTTGTTTTATAAGTTCCATGATAATATGCTCCATGGCCTTGCAGATAAGGCTTGTCAGACTGATGGGATGGTAGTTTCCGGGATCCAAGGTGGATCCCCCCTTGTGGAGTGGGATAACTGTAGCTCTGCGCCAGTCAGTGGGCACGAAACCTCAGGTGAGGCTATGATTAAACATGACACTTAGGTGAGGTGCCAGTTTATATTGTAGTTCATGTAGTACACAGCCCGGGATGTCATCTGGTCCCATGGATGCTGTATTCTTAGCTTTGGAGAGTGCGTTTTTTACCAGTGTGGCCGTTATTACCGGAATTTGGCAATCTTCCAGTATTGAGATGGGCCATTTAGGGGGTGAGAGGGGGGTGATGTTGGCACTGAATCGATCTGCCAGGATATTGGCAATATCCTTGGGATCAGTATATTTAATGCCATTCTGTTTTAGCTCACAGCAGATCTGAGCATTGCCATTTAGATTCTTGACATAGTTATAGAATGCCTTGTGGTTGTCTTTGGAATCTTTGGCAATTTTATTTTCGTAACTAGCTTTGGAGGATTTTATGAGGTATCTCAGTTTCTTACTGAGGCTGGTAAGGAAGTTTTTTGCATCCTGGGATTTTCCTCTTTTCTGCAACAGTTTCTTCCTTTTGTTGTAAAGTTTGTTTATGGCAGGGGACCACCAGATTGGCTTCCTTTTTTTGGATGCGAGCATCCTGGTTCTATTTGGGATGGCACGATTCATGCATGAGCGGATGTGCTCATACAGTGCCTTAGTGTAGGATTCAGCAGTTGAACTTTCAGTTCCCGTCTGCGTGGGTGTCATGAAGTTTGTCACTTCTGACTTGAGTAGCATGAAGTTGGCTTTGGAGAAGTTTTTTATGGAGGTTTCCTTACTGGGGGGTGGGGGTAGGATGTGGATGTTAAGGGTGATTAGCTTATGGTCAGACCTGACTAACGAGGGGGTGACCATAGGTGCGGAGCATTGATTTCCCATGTTGGTAATGACCAGGTCTAGGATATTGGAGCCCCTGGTGGGATTATGGATTAGTTGATCCAGGGCATTGGAATTTATGAATTCAAAGAACCGTTGGGCAAAGGTGTTGGCACATGAGTAGTTTTCCCAGTTAATGGCAGGGTAGTTAAAATCACCCAGTATTAGGGTGTTTGGTTCTATCTTAATATTTTCCAGTATGTTTAGAAAGGTGTAGTGAGAATCTTGGGGTATGGTGGGGGATCTGTAGCGAGCTACAATTTGGATTGCAGTCTTACCTAGTGTTAGTTGCACCTGGAGAATTTTAGACACATTGTGTTGGGCAACAAGCCTGGTGGTGTGAATATCCTTGGTGAATATTGACACTCCACCTTTAGTGTTTCGGTCCTGCTTTGGTGTCCGAAAAATGTGGTAAGAGTTGTAGCCTGGTATTGCAGGGGTGCTCTCTGGAGCCTTGAACCAGGTCTCAGTTACTGCACAGATATCGAGGTTCTCCATTTTTAGGAGTGCCTCGAGAGAATGCATTTTGAGGTTTAGACTTCTAGCATTGAGTAGCATTACCTTCAGATTTTGCATGCTTGACAGGATAGCAGCAGATTTCTTCAGCTCCACCAATTTCATTACACTGACAGGAATTAATTACTTAAAAAAATAATTTTTGAAGTAATTTTCTTTCTAAATACGTTTGTTTTATATAGTTCTTGAACTATATCTAAAAAAGAAAGGAAATCTTAACAATATTCCTGTCAGAAATCACTGTGGAAATTTTCCTGTCAGTTTATCAGTCTGAAATGAGTTCCAGTAAGACAAATTCTCAAGACTCCAGCATGAAGAAAGAACTTCAGTCTCTGATAATTATAATCCAGCAACTTACTGATAAAATGGATAAAATGGATACTAAAATAGACACCTTCATAGAAAAAAATACAAAACAAATAGACCTGTTACATACAGACCTGCAACAACAAAGTGAGAATCTTGGGGTATGGTGGGGGATCTGTAGCAAGCTACAATTTGGATTGCAGTCTTACCTAGTGTTAGTTGCACCTGGAGAATTTTAGAAACATTGTGTTGGGCAACAAGCCTGGTGGTGTGAATATCCTTGGTGAATATTGACACTCCACCTTTAGTGTTTCGGTCCTGCTTTGGTGTCCGAAAAATGTGGTAAGAGTTGTAGCCTGGTATTGCAGGGGTGCTCTCTGGAGCCTTGAACCAGGTCTCAGTTACTGCACAGATATCGAGGTTCTCCATTTTTAGGAGTGCCTCGAGAGAATGCATTTTGAGGTTTAGACTTCTAGCATTTAGTAGCATTACCTTCAGATTTTGCATGCTTGACAGGATAGCAGCAGATTTCTTCAGCTCCACCAATTTCATTACACTGACAGGAATTAATTACTTAAAAAATTAATTTTTGAAGTAATTTTCTTTCTAAATATGTTTGTTTTATATAGTTCTTGAACTATATCTAAAAAAGAAAGGAAATCTTAACAATATTCCTGTCAGAAATCACTGTGGAAATTTTCCTGTCAGTTTATCAGTCTGAAATGAGTTCCAGTAAGACAAATTCTCAAGACTCCAGCATGAAGAAAGAACTTCAGTCTCTGATAATTATAATCCAGCAACTTACTGATAAAATGGATAAAATGGATACTAAAATAGACACCTTCATAGAAAAAAATACAAAACAAATAGACCTGTTACATACAGACCTGCAACAACAGAAGAACCAGATGACAGGCATAGAAGAAGCTGTGAATGACATGGAAAATAGAATCCAAGAAGAGGAAATCAACATTGAGTTTCTGCTGAAACAAAATACACATTTACAAACAAAGCTGGATGACCTGGAAAATAAATCTAGGCGCAATAACATTAGGATTTTTGGACTGCCAGAAAATATTGAAGGTAACAATATTACTTCTTTTTTAACAACTTGGCTCCCTAAAACTTTAGACTTACCAGAAGCATTCTCTTTGGTATCGAAGAGCACATAGATCTATAGCTAATACTAACTCTAACAAAAATATCCTAGATCAGTTATAGTTAGATTTCTATCATCTTTTGATAAAGAGATGGTTCTTAAATCTGCTTGGGCTAAAGCTCCTGTTAAGATTAATGAGACAACTGTGCGTTTTGACAATGACTATTCTTCCATGGTAATAGCTACAAGAAAAGTTTTTCTGCCACTAATAAGGGAGCTTAAAAAGCACAGTTTAAAACATACCTTCTGTTTCCTGCCAAGCTTAAAATCTTCCTTCCTGATGGTCCTAAGGTTTTCGATTATTTAGACTCTGCTTTACTGTTTGTCAAAGAAAAAGGATTTTGGATAAAATAGAAGAAATGGAATGGGCTAGTTCTTCATTAAAGAGATTGGCAACTGAAGCTTCGTCAAGACTTCAGAGAAGAAGAAGAGACTAAAAACAAATGATTTGTTATATGTTTTTTTCTCTCATTTTAGTTCATTATTAATCTTTTGAATATAGTTCCTGCATTTCCAGAAAGCCACAAATATTTTGGAAAAGATTTAATCAAAGTTATTCTCTATGTGCAAAGAAATGTTTTGTTTCATAACCAGTCAAAATACCTGAAGATTTAATGGCAAGCTGTGATTCAATTTGTTTCGCTTTCTGAAAAGAAGTAAGGTTAGTAATTTGATACATTATTTTATCTTTACCTTTTTTTTCCTTCTCCTTTTATTATTTTCTTTGTTTAAACAATGACATTCTATTTAGATTATGTAGTGGGTAAAGGGTGGGGAGGGCAGGGAGAGAACAGTAATGAAAATATCATTAATAGAATAATAACATATTTATTCCTTGTAAAAGTTTTTATAAGTTCTTCAAATGCTATTTCTAATTATACTTTCTTGATTATACTGCTTATGCCTGTTTGTAAATAATCTGTTATGCTTTAACTAATAATAATCAGAACTAAATAAGAGTAAATAATGTTTTATTTTTAACTCTATTATTATAAACAGTAAGTAACATTCCATTGTATATACTTCTTACAGCTTTCTCTTACATTTTTTATTTCTGCCTCACTCCCTTTTATTTTCTACTCTCTTTTTCTTTTCTTTATTAATATATAGAAATACTTTTGATTGTGTGGGCACAGTGAATAATAGGATTTGTATGAAAATTGAGTTGGGAGAAGAATGTTGAGTTTTATTGCTTGTTGGTAATTTTGGGCTTAATTTCACTTACATAGAGGCTGTAATGATCTGTGGAATACATTGTTTAGGTTTTGTCATGTTTAGATGCATTTACACTGCTAAATGAATGTTTGTCACTAGTTTTTAATAAGTTTCCCGCCAAAATGTTAAGCGAGACAATCTGAGATGTGGGCTGTCTCATGCACAGTGTTCATGAGTTACTTCAGAAGCTTCAGCTCACAGAATTTTCACAGAGAAACTGAAAGCAGTTAGTATAACCTTTGACATAGTTATCACACTGACACACCACAGATTCAGGAAAATACTCTATTCATAAAATATGTCAGTTATAATGTTTTGTTTCATAACCAGTCAAAATATCTGAAGATTTAATGGCAAGCTGTGATTCAATTTGTTTCTCTTTCTGAAAAGAAGTAAGAGGCTGTAATGGTCTGTGGAATACATTGTGAAGGTTTTGTCATGTTTACATGCATTTACACTACTAAATGAATGTTTGTCACTAGTTTTTAATAAGTTTCCCGCCAAAATGTTAAGAGAGACAATCTGAGATGTGGGCTGTCTCATGCACAGTGTCCATGAACTACTTCAAAAGCTTCAACTCACAGAATTCTCACAGAGAAACTGAAAGCAGTTAGTATAACCTTTGACATAGTTATCACACTGACACACCACAGATTCAGGAAAAATACTCTATTCATAAAATATGCCAGTTATAATGAGTCTAAATGATGTAGTTTCTTGTAGTAAGTAAATGTCTTATTTTAGAAGGCATAGAAAATGAAACATTTATTTAAATGTTTTGAAAATCTACTTAACAGCAGCATAATAATCTGTGTTAAAAATTTGTGTTCCAAACATATACTTTACTATAACTCATTTAATTCATCTGATTGACAAGCATAAATAATCTTATAACTCTATTCTGGAAGAAATGTCATGTGATATATTTTAAAGCAGTAGGTTAGCATGATTGTAAAATCTGGTTACTAAAATGTGTTTGCTGTGCATTATTTTGTATAAAGCAGACAGATTTATTCTAGGGACAGCAAGTAGGATAGTGCTCAACAAAGACACAACTCAGTGAGATCATATATATATATATATATATGTGTGTGTGTGTGTGTGTGTGTGTGTGTGTGTGTGTGTGTGTGTGTATGTGTATGTGTGTGTGTGATGGCTTTTTTTTTTTTTATATAATAATGCAAGTGTTTCTGAGAATCTGCATAACTATCCAATATGATTTATAATAATTTCTATGAATACAATATTTTACTCTATTGACAAAATGAATGTTTGCCACAAGTTTTAATAAGTTTCCCGCCAAAATGTTAAGGGAGACAATATGGGATGTGGGCTGTCTCATGCACAGTGTCCATGAACTACTTCAAAAGCTTCAACTCACAGAATTCTCACAGAGAAACTGAAAGCAGTTAGTATAACCTCTGACCTAGTTATCATACTGACACACCACAGATTCAGGAAAAATACTCTGTTCATAAAATGTCAGTTATAATGAGTTTAAATGATGTAGTTTCTTGTAGTAAGTAAATGTCTTATTTTAGAAGGCATAGAAAATGAAACATTTATTTAAATGTTTTTGAAAATCTACTTAACAGCAGCATAATAATCTGTGTTAAAACTTCTGTTCCAAACATATACTTTATTATAATTCATTTAATTCATCTGATTGACAAGCATAAACAATTTTATAATTCTATTCTGGAAGAAATGTCATGTGATATATTTTAAAGCAGTAGGTTAGCATGATTGTAAAATCTGGTTACTAAAATGTGTTTGCTGTGCATTATTTTCTATAAAGCAGACAGATTTATTCTAGGGACAGCAAGTAGGATAGTGCTCAACAAGGACATAACTCAGTGAGATCAGATATATATATATATATATATATATATATATATATATGTGTGTGTGTGTGTGTGTGTGTGTGTGTGTGTGTGTGTGTGTGTGTATGTGTATGTGTGTGTGTGTATGTATGTGTGTGTGTGTCTGTGTGTATGTGTGTGATGGCTTTTCTTTTTTAATAATGCAAGTGTTTCTGAGAATTTGCATAACTATGCAATATGATTTATAATAATTTTTATGAATACAATATTTTACTCTATTGACAATAATGAGTTTAAGTAAATGCTCATATACAAACAATTCAAGATTTTTTTTGGAAGCTGTTAATAGTATTCACATGACAGAAAATAGATGCATCTTAATATATGTAATGTCTGAATCATATTAGCCAAAGTTTTTGATTTAAATGAATGTTAGAACCTAATTTTCTCTCCTCTTGATTTCTAACATCAAGATTATTTGAATGCTATTTGAATACAAGTGTTATATATTACATAGATCTATATAGTAGTATGAACAGTTTTTAAAAAAAAAAAAAAGTTTATTTTAGTTTATATAATGCTGTTTTACCAAATGTGTAGTTTTGTCTTGATAGATAATTGAATTGAAAACTGTTAACCTCAGTTAAATATAACTAGTATTAAATTGATAAGGTGGTAGCTGAGGTACTGCTGCTTAGGGTAGGGGGTTAACTTGAGTAGTAAATACTACTCTAAGTTGGAGTTTTCAACTCCAGGCTGGATGCAAGGTTTAATCCTTACATTATTTTCACTTGTTCATTGTTATATGTATATAGTTTTGACATCCACAATATATTTTGTATACTCATTGTCACTACAAACAAAACTGAATCCTATACAAAATCCCATAAGAGATTTAATAAATACAGCTATATTTAAATGTACACCTAAAAGAGGAGATGTAACATTATTTATCTTGTTATTTGTTATTTCGATCATAAGATTCTTGAGTTTTAAAAATGCCAAATGACATCTTTAAAAGGAATTTCTTTAAACATTAATGGATTGAATAATCCGTGTAAAAGGGCAAGCCTAATAAGATACATTAATTTACACAAGGCCAATCTAGTCTTCCTGCAAGAAACCCATCTCTTGAAAAAGATATTGATAAACTAGCCACTAATAAGTATACAGTATTGGTTAGTTCAGAGCACACTCAGAAAAAAAGAGGAATGGCTATTTTATGGAATAAAAGTATGCCCATTCCTAAAACCATTAAGTCTTTTCAGGATGACAAAGGAATGTTTTGTATGGTTACAATACAAATGAATGGGAAGACTTACACTTTAATTAATGTATATTGGATACCTGGAATTGGTATTAATACAGTGAAACATCATATTGATAAGATCATATCATTCTCTATAGGGGATATTATTTTAGCTGGTGATTTTAATTGTATACTACATGAAAGTGATACTACCACTATAAGGAAAAGAAGAATTACATCTAATGCAAAACATTTAAATGATTTTGCTAATTCTTATCATTTGAATGATATTAATAATCAGATAGATTCAAAATCATTACCATACATTCTAACAGATACAAAACTTATTCAAAAATAGATAGGGTCTTTATTTCTAACCAGATGGTAACAGATTTAATTAATTCCAAAATCATTTCATGTCCTATATCTGATCATAACTCAATTGTTTTTGAATTCATGATAAAAATACTCATAATGTTCAGATCAAAAGGATACCAGCATACTTAACTCAGCTAAAAGACTATAAAGAATATATACTTTCAGAAGTACAACATTTTCTAGACATAAATAATACTCCTGAAGTCTCCATTGTCTATGTTTGGGATGCCTTAAAATCATATCTATATGGACAAAGTATCAGATGGTATAATAATAAAAGGAAATCTTGGGATAAGGAATTGTTAGATATTCAAAGTAAATTAGACTCTTATAAACATAATAATAAAGAAAATATTATGGACAAGAAAGTTATTGAAGAAATAAACAAACTAAATGAGAAATACAAAGAAATTTTAACTCATAAAGTTAAAATAACTTTAGAGAAATACAAGTTTTTGTCTTATTCAATAAGCCCCAAATACTTACATAGACTTAAAAATAAAACAAAAGATTGAATAAACAAAACCATATCAAAGAAATCTTTTCTCTAAGGAAAAGAAGAATGTTTCTAGTATACCAGAAATACTGGATGAATTTAGAAATCACTTTCACAAGATTAACCATAACAACATTAACATGGAACCTAAAGATAAAATAAAGGAGTTTATAACCACAAACATGAATAAAAGCTTAATAAACACCAGATTAAACTATTGGACAAGAGTATTTCATATACAGAAGTTATTACACAAATAAATAAGCTTAAATCAAACAAAGCACCGGGTAATGATGGTATTATACCAGAGATATATAAAATCCTTTCTAAAACTACATATTCATTAATACATAAGTTTTTATTTTTGGCCAAAACTGAGTTAATAACCCCCATCTTGGCAATATACATTTATTTCACCAATTTTAAAACCTAATAAAGATCCAACTAGATGTTCTTCATATCGACCCATCTCATTACTTAATGTTGATTATAAAATGTTTATGAGTATTTTTGCTGATAGATTGAAGACAATCATCCCCGGCATTATAGATATAGATCAGACGGGCTTCATTGTAAATAGAAATACTTTTGATAATATAAGAAGAACTTTAACATTAATTGATTTTGCAAATAGGATAATGAAAGATTTAACACTTATTAGTCTTGATATAGGTTCAGCATTTGATTCAGTAAGTTGGGACTATATGTTTACCTTACTGAAATGCACAAACTTCTCTGATGCATTTGTAAATTTAATTGAGCATTTATACAAAGGAACGCTGGCTTATATTAAGGTAGGAACATATGTTTCACAAAAAAATACCCATTCTTAAAGGTACAAAGCAAGGATGTCCACTTTCTCCACTATTATTCACTTTAGTAATGGAGCCTTGGGCTAATTTGATTAGAAACAGTACTGACATAGAGGGTTTTGAAATAGACGAAAATACAACATCAAAAATTCAACTTTTTGCAGATGATGTTCTAATTACATCAGCAGGATCTAATTCTTCTATGTAGTCTTTATTTGATAAAATGATGAATTTTAAAAGTATTTCAGGTTTAATATTCAATGAAGAAAAAACTAAAATACTACCTATATATACGAAAAAATATTCTCATTAGTGATTTTTCTAAATATGTACCCAATTCAGGTCAGATAACTTATTTAGGTATAATACTATCTAAAGATATTAAATCTGTTATATATAATAACTATAATACCTGTTTTCTTAATATACAAAATCTTTTTAATACCTGGAATAATATGTTTTTACTATGGAGGAGAGACTTACAATTATTAAAATGATAATATTCCCCAAGATTTTATACTTAATACAATCAATAATACTTTCACCTACAAAAATAATTATCAAGAAACTGAATACACTAATGTTAAATTTCTTATGGGCACCTAATAGACCTAGGATTGCATTAAAGAAACATACTAATAGCTGGTCTCAAGGGGGTATTTCTTTTCCAGACTTTAATTTATATATTATCTCTTCTATTATAAAAGTTATTAATTTATTAATAGATCAGTCATATATCTAAAATGGAAAGATTATTGGGAGCTAATTAGTATGCACTTCATGAAAATCTCCTTAACACATAAAAATATGATTGTAAATAACTCCATGTTGTGGTTGCTAAAAGAATTTTGTACTTCACCTATTACACCTAAACATATGGTTTGTTACCCATTAAATATTATTATTAGTTATCGTAACTTTATATTCATGCACCCTAAGTATAGGGAATGGAATTGTATTGTATTCCCTATAATGTATACTCAGGGTATGCTTATGTCATCTACTTCTGAAGGAGCTCATTTAGCTATAGATAATGATCTAAAGTACTGGTATCAGCTGATATCTGATAATAAAGTTAAAAATCTAGATTTCTTAAAACAAGAATTTGATCTAAGAGAAACTTGCTGGTTAGAGGTTCAGATCTTTAGACAACATCTCATTGATAGAATAGATCTAATGTCTATAACAGTTAAAGAATCTATTCCAAAACTGATTGATTACTTGATATTAAATTTACAGCATAAAGTTTCTGATAAAGGTAAACTTTCATATATACATAAAATTATCAGACAAGAAACTTTTTACAGTGTAGATTCATACTGGAATTATTTCACCTCTATTAATGGGGACCCACCAACTCAACAAGATAAACAATATATATTGGAATCTGCTTATAGAACTACATCTTCCATTGTCTGAGACTTTATACATGGAAATTTTACATAGATCTTTTATACACCTTTGATGATGAATAAAATAAATAATAAAGATAATCTATGTAAGAGATGTAATGTAGAAATTAATGCTGACTGGGCTCATATGTTTTATGACTGTATGAAGTTGAAAGAATACTGGAAGTCAATTAATGAATTTTTGCAGGCTCTTTTACAGATAATTTCATTATTTCTAAGTCTCTTATATTATTCAACACACCTGTACCTCAATGTGTTAAAAAGATTAAGCTTCCCTTGTTATGGTCTATCCTAGCAGTGGCCAGGAAAATAATAACTAGAAATTGGATTTCAGATACACCTCCTTCGTTCAATGAATTTAAAAATGTTATGAATATAATGTGCCATATGGAAATAAGCACAATTAGAATGAGAACAACTAGAAAAACATCATATTATATTGTATGGGATAATTTACAAAATTTGTTAAAAAAATTCTAATTTCAATAGCACAGTATTTTAGTTTAATTAATTGATCTGATTGTAGTGGATGTCTTTGTAAATACTTTAGTTGTTTTGTTGAATATTATAATAATACCTATTTTTAATTACTTGTATAAAATTGTTATGATATTTCTCTTATATGTTAAAACAATAAACCTGTTTTGAAAAAAAAAGATTTTGCATGCTTGTACCTGTTACGGTGGTGGTTTTGTCCTTTGAACTTTGCCTAAAAAAGGCACTATGGGGGTGGCAACAGCTTTAGCCAGTAACCTGAATCCCTGGGGCGACAGGTGCAGACCATTTCTGGCAAAGCATTGTGGTCTTTCAATCATGTCGTCCCAGAAAGACAGATACTGGATCCCCTTTGAATGACACCAGAAGCTTAGCCAATTGTTGAAGTCAATCATTTTGTCCTTATATTGTGGTATCATTCTGGGTGAAGGCAGGATGCTACTCAGGGCTAGGGTCATACCTGCCTGGGCCACATGATCCGAGAGCTCTTCCATGTCTCTCTTCATGTAGCCCAGGAAGGTACATCTCAAGTTATTCACTCCAACATGGACAATGACAGAGTCATATTTGTACTTGTTGTGGAGTGACTTGAGTGCATTCGTTATGTGGCGGATCCTGGCACCTGATAGGCAGCTGACTGTAATTTTCTCCTTGTTCAACCTGGTGAGAGGGATATCCATGTGCCAGACTATAGAGTCACCTATGACTAAAGTGTTAGGTACATTGTCTTGCCTTAGGGGCTGTTGCTGGGTGGCACACTGGTGTTGTGAACTATGTAACACTTTGGTTGTGATTGGTGTCTGTTTGTGTTTCAGCTTCAAAGGTCCTTGTTGCTTGGGCAGGTTACAGTTAAGGGCCTCTGCATATGTCGATTTAGTGTTGCTATATGTGGGTGTTGGTGGTGTGGGTTTAGAAGGGCTATGTGTTGCTTGAGGTGTAGTGTGGGTATTAACCTTCTCCTCTTGACTGTCTAGCACAATCTTTGGTGGAGAGAGCTTTGCTTCCATTTTGGCTATGTAAGTGCATCTCTCACAGGTTGTAGTGTTGGGTGGTAGGAGGAGAGGGTTGTCTGTGTACATGAGGCAATTGCTGCATTGCCCCAGTATGGCCAGATTCATCAGGTGGACAGGAGAAATCACCAGAAGCTGACCCTTGGACATGTCTGGTTTGGTGCTTTTATTTATTTATTTTTTTGTAAAGTACGGGAGCTGTTTTCCCTTACCTTAGCAAGGTACTTGTTGTATGTGTATACTGCTTACTTGCCTGAAGTTTGGCAGTGAGCACCATATATTACTGCTAATTCACATTCTAAGTTCAATACCTCATGATATGATTATGCATGCACTAATAATTTGCCATTAGCCGTGCAAATGAGTAGCAGTGTGCTTCATGAAGACAGTTAAAAAAATAAACCAAACAATTATGTGTGTAGGTTGTAGAATGTCTATATGTGTTAATGAAATTTTGAAAACAAGGTATCTGGTTTTCAGAGTGATGTTAACTCAATTAATTAGTCTGTTAACCTGTCTGCACTGCAGTGGTTACACTTTCAACTTTGTTACAATGGTGTGTAACCTTTTCCCACATAATCCATCATTGTTATTCAGAAGTGCACTGTAATATTTAGGAAGTGTCTGCTTGTATTATCAATGCATGATATGCAAGCATGAGACAAGACAACTGACTTTGACAAAATAAATGGCTAATATTTGTATCCAATCATCCCAGCATGAACTCTCATGAATGCTTGCCTGACAATCCACTGTTTTAAAATTGTGATTGCCATTGACACCCCATACTGTGAAATAGGTACATGTCACTCACAGAAACAAAATGTACTTGAATGACAGTATATAGATGTTGCAGAGAAGTAAGTAATTACATGGGACAAGCATAATGCTGTTACATTGGCCTGTTCAGACACATACATTTGTCCCAAAACATCTGATGCACAGTACCTGATGCTCCAAAGAGTGAAGTTGTAATACTTACAAATGTAGATTTTCACATTCTTGTAGTGAAACTTCTCCTGGGTGGTCACAATAGTGTAATGGTTAGCGTTGTTGCCTCACAGCAAGAGGTTCTTTGGTTTGTCCTTGGTTGAGATGCCTACTGTGAGGAGTCTGCATGTTCTCCCTGCGGTCGCATGGGTTTCCTCCATGTGCTCTGATTCCCTCCCACATTCCAAAGACATGCTGCAAGTAGATTGGACACTCTAAATGTGTGTGTGTGTGTGTGTGTGTGTGTGTGTGTGTGTGTGTGTGTGTGTGTGTGTGTGTGTGTGTGTGTGTGTGTGTGTGTGTGTGTGTGTGTGTGTGTGCCTTCTATGGAAGGTTAGATGCTGGGCTGGCAACTCAATGCCATAAAACTCCACTGCCAATTGAAGTAGTCAGACTTGTCCCGTGGTGCTTGTGATTCATACTATATTCTCTAGATCATGTAACTAGTTAGATTGGTGGTTTGAATCTGACAGTGATGACCTTGTGTGGGTGTGGTTCCAATGACAGGTAACTAAAGCCTCAGCAACAGATGTGCTGTGTCCACTGCCACTCAGGAGAAGAATTTCACTTTGAACACAGCTCCCTCTGCACTTTATCCCACTTTTAACACAAACATGTTATTTATTTATTCATTTCTTTATTAATATTTGTTTACTGTGGTAGTGAACTGATCTCAATGGACCATTTGCAGGCATAGCCCAAGTGAATACTGTCACTCAAGAAATTAACAAAATATATTTCAGATACAAGGATATGCTAAAAGACAAATATATATATATATATATACACACACACACACACACACACACACACACACACACACACACACACACACACACACACACACATATTTACAGATGCAAGAATATCCTACAACAGCAGATAACAATGTCAAAACATGGATGGAAAACTGGAATTATACTTAGCAGAGCTTTATGTATAAGATGTAGCCACAATGGCAGAGATGGTTTATGATACAGGGATAGCAGCATATCATTATCGAGAGGTATGAAGACATTAGAAGAGGCAAGTGAGAATCATTTCAGGAAAAGATACCATGAGGAGAAGACAGAGAAAATATGAGCGAGGCATGCAGAGAGAAGAGGAGTAGAAAGGAAAAGTGTGAAAGAGATTCAAAGAGAAGAGGGAAGTAGGATGAATGAGAGGTAAGGGGATGACAAGTAAGAATGAAATAGGGATAAATCGTCTGAGCAACACACTGGTAGATCATCCTGTCAAAAGTGCACTTGCTCCGCTTCAAAGTTAGATTTCGCTTGTGGCACTTCTGAGTCATACTGTGTTCTGTAGATTGTGTAACTAGCTAGGTGGAAGGCTCATATCTCATAGTGGTTAAGTTGTGTGTGGCTTCGATGTCAGGTATGTATTGCTTCCTGAACAGACATGTTGGATCAGCTTTATTTGATAATGATGCCACTGGATGAAATTTGGTTTTCCTAAGAGAGCTAGTAAGGCTTTTCCTGTGGTGTGAAGAAATGAGATAATGTTCTGTGTGCTGTGCTGTTGCTTAAGTAAGGCATGTGTTCAAATTTGTGATTATCCACACATTGTGCATGATTGACATTCTCTGGTCACAGTGGCGACTGCATTATGCATCACGTGTGTTTGAGTATACCTAGCAGCAGACAATATTGTATGAGAAATAGATATATAGCAACAGTCTTTA